>NC_090755.1:61771354-62006354 GCF_036898095.1 Palaemon carinicauda
AGAGAGAGAGAGAGAGAGGAGTAGCTGACTAATACAGCTTCTTGGTAAAAGAGATTTAAATATCTTGAAGGATTTTTACATCTCGGAGAAAATATATCTGAGAGAGAGAGAGAGAGAGATGAGAGAGAGAGAGAGAGAGAGAGAGATGGAGAGAGAGAGAATAGAGGAGTAGTTGACTAATACAGCTTTTTGGTAGAGAGATTTAAAATCCCCTGGGGGATTTTCACATCTCGGAAAAATATCTGTGAGAGAGAGAGAGAGAGAGAGAGAGAGAGAGAGAGAATAGAGGAGTAGCTGACTAATACAGCTTCTTGGTAGAGAGATTTAAAATATCTTGAAGGAATTTTACATCTCGGAGAAAAGATGAGAGAGAGAGAGAGAGAGAGAGAGAGAGAGAGAGAGAGAGTCAATTATTTAGATACAATTGTTGAGTGATTGAGTCGACGAGAGTGTACTTTGGTTAGAAGCCGTAACGGTTTCGATAAGAAATAAATCTTCAATTTGACCAGATAAGTTTTTTAACTGATAAGAAAAAATGAGGCTAGTTACTTAACTAACCATAGCATGAATTGTCTCTGGAAAGTTAAGTATTAATAAGATTAATGTAAAGTGGTTTAACCACACTTTTATTTTATATAAAAGCACAGTTTTCTTTTTATGGCCTTGAAGTTAATTTAGTACAATAATTGCTTATGTTTCTTTTACTTTATATTTTTTGGTATTCTTGGCTATTTTGATAATTAGCATAGAGTGATATATGAAAATTGCCATAGTCTCAGAACTGATAGAAGTGAGTAATTAATTGCCTTGGTAAGAATTGTATCAATCTGATAGGGAAAATTTATTGACGTTAATAAAAGAAGGAAGTTGGTTTTGATAATAATGAATAATGGAAGTGACTGACTGATAAGAAAGTTAACTCGTTTGGAATAAAAAATATTTAAAATAACATTAATGGTCATAATTGATTTTCGTTTATATGAACCTTTTGATTTGCATTGAAGACTCGTAAGTTTTTGTAAAGTAGAAGCAAAAAAAAAAAAAAAAAAAAAAAAAAAAAAAAAATCTAACTGCTAAGGAAAAGAATGAAATTTGACATTTGAAACGACCTGAAAATTGAAGCAGAGATATACAGAAGTGTTGCCTAACGATGTGTCTAGAGACTCCAACCTTTTAGGGCCAGAGGCAGCGGAATAGATAAAACCCCTATGTAAAAGTACACCTTCATTTCCATTCCCGTGACCATGTTTTCATTTATCTTCGTCTTCGAACGACATGGGAGTCATGGCGGATTGTGAACGCAGCATTTTGAAATTCACCTTAAACTTTTTATCATAGATTTGATTGGTTTATATTGGGCTACAGTACCACGAATTCTATTCAGATTTCTTCGTACATTCAATTCAAGATCCACTTGCTATTTTTGTTCTTCAAATTTTCTATTTTTCATTGTTTTCTTTCCTCACCGAGCCTATTTTCCCTGTTGGAGCCCCTGGGCTTATAGCATCCTGCTTTTCCAACTAGGATTGTAGCTTGGCAAATCAAATAATAATAATAATAATAATAATAATAATAATAATAATAATAATAATAATAATAATAATATCTAATGTCTCTTCCGGTCGTTTTGTTAAAGTTTTTATAGTTGATATAGGACATATTTATTTCAACGTTGTTAATGTTCTTGAAATATTTTATTTTTCCTTGTTTCCTTTCCTCACTGAGCTATTTTCCCTGTTGGAGCCCCTGGGCTTATAGCATCCTGCTTTTCCAACTAGGATTGTAGCTTGGCAAATCATGATACTAGTAATAATAATAATAATAATAATAATAATAATAATAATAATAATATCTAATTTCTCTTCCTATTGTGTTGTTAAAGTTTTTATAGTTGATATAGGAAATATTTATTTTAATGTTGTTAATGTTCTTGAAGTATTTTATTTTTCATTGTTTTCTTTCCTCACTGAGCTATTTTCCCTGTTGGAGCCCCTGGGCTTATAGCATCCTGCTTTTCCAACTAGAATTTTAGCTTGGCAAATCATAATAATAATAATAATAATAATAATAATATATAATTTCTCTTCCTATTTTTTTGTTAAAGTGGTTATAGTTGATATAGGAAATATTTATTTTAATGTTGTTAATGTTCCTGAAATATTTTATTTTTCCTTGTTTCTTTTCCTCACTGAGCTATTTTCCCTGTTGGAGCCCCTGGGCTTATAATATCCTGCTTTTCCAGCTAGGGTTGTAGCTTAGCAAGAAATAATAATAATAATAATATCTAATTTCTCTTCCTATTGTTTTGTTAAAGTTTTTATAGTATATGTAGGAAATATTTATTCTAATGTGGTTACTGTTATTAAAATATTTTATTTTTCCTTGTTTCGTTTCCTCTCTGGGCTATTTTCCCTATTGGGGCCCTGGCCTTATAACATCCTGCTTTTCCAACTAGGATTGTAGCTTAGCAAATAATAATAATAATAATAATAATAATAATAATAATAATAATAATAATAATAATATCTAATTTCTCTTCCTATTATTTTTTTAAAGTTGTTATAGTTGATAAAGGAAATATTTATTTTAGTGTTGTTAATGTTCTTGAAATATTTTATTTTTCCTTGTTTCCTTTCCTCACTGAGCTATTTTCCCTGTTGGAGCCCCTGGGCTTATAGCATCCTGCTTTTCCAGCTAGAGTTGTAGCTTAGCAAGTAATAATAATAATAATAATAATAATAATAATAATAATAATAATAATAATAATAATAATAATAATAATAATAATATATAATTTTTCTTCCTATTGTTTTGTCAAAGTTTTTATAGTTTATGTAGGAATTAATCATTTTGGTGTTGTTACTGTTCTTAAAATATTTTATTTCTCCTTGTTCCCTTTCCTCTCTGGGCTATTTTCCCTGTTTGAGCCCTTGGGCTTATAGCATCCTGCTTTTCCAACTAGGTTTATAGCTTTGCAAGTAATAATAATGATGATAATAATAATAATAATAATCTTTCAATTAAATTTGCCTAATAAAAATTTGTAAATAGTATATTATTCCATAAAAAAAATCTTCAATTCTCAAATAAAACACAATCGTATCATTTGTTGTCATATATATAAGTAATAATACTAATTCCCTAATATCGCAAGAGGGTCTGCCCCTCTATTTTATTCTTCTTCTGTACTTCTTTTTCTCCCTATTTCCTTAATCTTTCCCATCCCGAGTACCTGCCTTTGAGCTGTAAACTGGATTGTATCCAGGGGTACTCTTCCTTTCCCCATTTTCCCCACTTCCCTATCCATATTATTATTATTCATCGCACTGTCGTATATGTTAAAACTTCCTTCACCCTGTTCACATTGCAAACTTCTTTTTACAATTTTAATTTTGCATTTTCCAATTGCATTCTCTTACGGGCTGCCATCGCAAGAGCCCGTGTCTTACACAAGGTAAGGTAATCTTAACACACACACACACACACACACAACTTCCGCGCTATTTATCATTCAGTAGCCAGAAATGGCGATCAAAACCCGGCGGGCGATGACGTTTTGGTCACGTGACAAACGTCATCGTCCAATAAGATCGAGCGACCCATCTACCTTGGGCGCCATTGTTGTGAGATGTCAACAAATACATCGTGAATCCCTAGCCAGATTAAAATAATTATGCCATATAATAAGTGATACAAGAAAGGTAATACTGTTATCGCACATCTTATCTTTGTAAAAGATAATAACAAGGTATTTGTAAAGGTGATGATTTTGTAATTAATAGAAATACTAGTGACTATTGAGGTGGGAGTGAGCTAGTTGATAATTTTAAACTGTCAAAAGCTACGTGAAAATCATTATTGTGAAATAGAAAAATTAAAGGTTATTAACTTGTTCTCCTGTACAATATCAGATTTGATTAAAATATCTTTATTACCGTTGGTATTTTCAAGAAGCGTTGGTTAAAAATTTAAAAGTCGAGGCTAGGATAGATTTGGCAGATTACCTTAAGCTATCTGAATATCTAATTTTCAAAATTTGTCCATTTTATATCATGGTGTTAGTTAAGATTAGCTTAATATCTAATTTTCAAAATTTGTCCATTTTATATCATGGTGTTTGTTAAGATTAGCTGAATATCTAATTTTCAAAATTTGTCAATTTTATATCATGGTGTTAGTCCAGATTAACTCGGGTGTCATTTTATATTTCATTTTCTTTTCAATTTTAACGAATTTAGTGTATTGGAATATTTTTTGATAAAGAGTTATAACATAAAGTTGGAGAATGTTTTTAATTTATGTATTTTTAATAAATGAAAAATAGAAAAAAATCATTTGTGTACAATGTAATAAGAGAATACAAGGAGCCTTTGTATAACGACGGACAGAAATACGTTCTTAGAACACTATCTGACTTAAACTTCCCCACCTAACCTAACCCATAAGCCGTCTCCTTACCTAACGCCTCCCTTAGACTGCCATATTCTTAGAGATAGGTTTGAAAATAGGGGACTTATGGGGCATAGCCATCGTTATACGTACACTCCGAATACACTTCTTGCATATTAGTTATAACCAAATAGGCTATAAAGTTTCTACCGTTTAAGTGCTAGTTAGGATGTCACATGAATACGAGTCTTGGCTAAGCAAGGTTAGCTTGGGTTATCTAACGTTTACCAATTCTATACCGGTGTGACGGTCTGAACGATCCCCCGGTCTCAGAATTCTCCTTGACATTGTATAATGGTTCTTTTCCGCCATTAGCTCGCATGAAAATAAAACATCAAGCTCGTATGTACTGGCAAGCGGTAATGTTGAGCTGCGCACGCTAACATTACAGGAAAACAAAACATCAACCTCGTGTGCACTGGCAAACAGTAATGTTCGTGCATGCGCAGATTATCAAGGAGAATTCTGAGACCGGGGGATCATTCAGACCGTCACACCGGACCCTTATACGTTACTCTCTTTATTGAGTTATTGTTTTCAAAATGTCACCAATTGAGTGGTTTGCCTTCGCAAAGAATCGATGTTGGTCTGGTACTTTCAAGTTTAAAGGTCGCTCATGAATGGCAGAGGCAAGGGACAGTGACATTGCCCTAGCAAGCAGGACAATACCCTAGAGACTGACCACATATTATATGATCAGCGCCCAAGCCTCCTCTCCACCCAAGCTAGAACCAGGGACGGCCTGGCATTGACTGCTGATGACTCGGCAGATAGACCTATATGCTCCCCCAAACCCCCCAACCTTAGCTCACAAGGACGGTAAGGTTGCATACACCAATGGCACTAACGAATCTGAGCGGGACTCGAACCCCTGACTGGTAAACATCAGGCAGAGACGTTACCAAGCAGGCCACAAAAACCCGTAAAGTGACAGATATCAAATATTTTTTATGCAACTGTCATTTAATAACTCAAGGTAAAGTACTAGTTGAGACAAGAAATTCAATAAGTTAACCCTTTTACCCCCAATGGACGTACTGATATGTTTCACAAAACTCATCCCTTTAACCCCATGGACGTACTGGATGTCCTTGCAAAAAACTGCTATTTACATTTTTTTTTGCATATTTTTGATAACTTAATGAGAAACTAAAGGCATTTTCCAAAAGAATGAGACTAACCTGACCTCTCTATAACAAAAATTAAGACTTTTAGAGCAATTAAAAGAAATATATATTGCAAAATGTGCTTGAAAAAAAAAATGCCTGGGGGTTAAGGGTTGCAAAGTTCCAAAAGGGTAAAAGAAGGGTGAGGTAAATCGGACATAGATTAACAATATTTTTCACCTCCTGAAATGATTTATTGAGGTTAAGGTGGGCTTAGCTCAAACACAAGCTTGGACAATCATATTGACTCGGTAGAGAAATTTCTTTTATCCTTTATTTTGTAATTATAGGGACTGTATTCTGATGCACTTCAAGAGGTCTTGTAGTTTTTGTGTGAAGTAAATTTTGTACTATCAATGAATGTCAACATACATTACCTTGTATGAAACATCCTTTTACAATATAGATCAATAAGTTAATTAATGCAAACTTGTCAGAAATTATGAATCTGAAATCTATCTATCCATAATAAGTAAAAGAATGATATATGATCTAATAGTCCATATAATAGAGGAAATATCTCTTTCCAGGTAACAATTTGTTCTTTTTATTTTTGCAGATGTCAAGAAAAGACAAACGGGCAACGTTTCTGACTGATTTAGGGAGAGCGACCAAAAGAGGAGTGCGCAAATGCCACAAGTGTGGTACGCTAAATGGAACGCGAGGATTTTCCTGTAAAAATAAGTCGTGTGATGTTATATTTAATGCTGCTGGTGAAAAGAAGAAATTTTCCACAGAAGCATGCCGAATTACGGCAGGCACAGATGCTCAGGTAAGCATTGTGTTTGCTTCCATCTCCAAGACAAGGTATCCAAGACTTGAGTAAGAAAATCTGATTGGAAGAGTTGCTGCAGTGATTTTGCACATACAGTAATTGCTAACAGCTGTCAATTCCTGCTTCATTACAATGTCATTGTAGTTTTCCTCAAGTCAAAGTTAAATTACATTTTATCTTGTCTCATCACAACCCCATGAATCAATTATGTTGAAATTATAGTTCATGATGTTCTCAGGATAACCTGTATTTTGTCTGTCAGAAAGAAGATAGTCTTATAATCACTCCTGCATATTAACATTCTGATATGTATTAAACTATTCTGACCAGCGTTCTACAGTTAGTTTCACCAATATTACTAACCAATAAATATCTTCACTTCGTTAATCTTTTGAAATACTTAATTTCAGCCCATTTTTTATTTAGTGCTGGCATCAATAATAAGAAAAAATAAGAATTCATTTGTTAGGTATTTCAAACTGCCAGTGTCATCAGTTGTTAAGCAATATAATAGTCAGTAATTTATAGTGAGAGTAGTAATTATCTCTGCTTTGACAGTACAGAAACAAAGCTTTATATTGGCGTATTCTTTGGCTGAAGCGTCCTCCATTGGGGGTAAGTCTTCTGCATCTGTTTGGTCCCTAGCTGCATACTTTAGCCAACTTCATCTCATTCCCACTATCTTTCTTTCATCTTTGTGTCCAACTTCTTTTAACCTTAACTTCATGTTGCAATCGCAGAGTTTTGCACCTCGGCTTAATGGTGTTATTAGTTCCAGCACTAGGCCATAATGTCCAAATTCATAAAACTATGCTAAGTGGTTTGGTCGTTGATACTTGTTAACAAGGTTCACTTGTCTTTCTCCTTCCTGTTATGCCTTCTCAGATGCACAAAGATGAAGCCGATATAGTGATACCTCGGTATTTATCGTTAATATTTTTCAGAAACTCTTTCCTTTTCGTAACCAAACCTACAACATTTTGTTGCTTCAGAAACCTGAGTTGTACCTAGATGACTGGCTAATTTTGAACACCCATTAGGTAAGGTTGTTCTGGTTGTTGCAAAAGTTGTGAGTCTCAGTCAATGTGAAAAACTCTCTTCTGATAATCACACAGAGCATTCTACATTTGGAAAAGATCATGAAAACACTTCCTTTACAGGCTTTTTCATCTGAAAAAAAAAAAGATTCAATCCTTTCTGAGTTTTTGGAAAAGCTTAAGCACATGAAAGCATTGTTGGTTTGTATGTGGATGAGATGCCTAGGGATGGTGGAATCTCTTGAGAAGTTAATTTCGATAGTTTGATTGAAGATGATGGATTTCCACAGTTACTTCTTAATTGTCATTGGAACAAGACATCCAGTTTGAAAATGATTTTCTTTCCGATGATTCAGAACCAGCTGGTTGAATGGTGAAAGGACCCTCTTTGTATTAGGGAGAGGGTTTGTCCCGTCTAAGTCCGTGTGGCCATGAAATCCGAGACCAGGTGAGACATCTGCTAATAAGATGGACCCTTCATCTCAATTGGAAGGATCAGTCACCACCCTCAGGGACATGTCTCTTCATTCAGATGTTTCCCAGGAAAGCTGGGGTGCAACCAGGGATTACCTTGACCTGTCAAGAAGGTAGTTGACAAGAAGTCAGCCCTAAACATAATTTACCTGGAGCATTTATTTGCGTTCAAGGCCCTTCAGGCTCAGTAGTCTCTGGTGATGGAGGATCGCATATTGGTTTTCTCAGGTAACATGACAGCACTGGCTTACATTTGGAAGCAGGGGGCCATCAGGTCGGAGTTGTTATTATGTATAGTGGAAGTACGGTACTCATGTCTTGGACAGATAGGGGGATATTTCTCTTACCACAGTTTATTATAGGGAAATTAAATGTCCTAGATCAGTTAAGCAGGAAACAAGCACTGTACAATGAAACAAGTTGGCTCTATATTTTTGAGTGCCTAGAGATATCTAGTTGGTGGGGGAAGACCAAATCAGTCAGTAATAAAAAAGTTCATGGATCAACAAACAGCAGGTTAACTCTGGTAGCTCTTATTTTTTTTTTTTGCCTGAGAGTGAGTGGTTTACTGATTTGTAGCCTCTGTTGATAGATTTCTTGACGGCGGAAGAAGCAATCTTCTAGAACAACTAATTTTGAGGTCATTTTACATAAACTCTACATATAGGTACATGGAAACTGACCTCCATATTCTGAGAAAAAAGGAGTTTTCTACGCCCTCTACATTGTCTATTCAGGTTCTGAGAGGCACTTTACCAATAATTTGTATCAAAGTTAGTGGTATGTGTATTTTGACTACGATAGTTTGGATAATCTTTTATGTTTTAAAATTTTACATTTCCTGATTTATGAGAGGAGATTCTCTATTTTGGCTATTAAGGGCTATAGGTCCATGCTTAATAATGTTCTCAGGCATCTTGTGTTGGTATTATTGTGGATATATTCAGGAACTTTGCAATTAGGCAACCTCAGTAGTCAGGTCAGCTTTTAGGAATTTAAATGTAATGTTACTGTCTAAAGAGCCTTTATTTTAAACATTTCGGTATAAATTACATAATTATTTACCATATTAGTCCTATTAGACAGTTTATTATTGTGTAAAGTACTGTAATGCAGAATTTCATGGTATGAAATACTGAACTAGACAGTATTCTATGAACTACAGACTATTGTATGATTTACTCTATTCCTCTTTAGGAGTTTTACTTTGCTGAGTTATGATGCTCTTTGCTAGTATTCAAGAGTCCCAGGCAATATTAATGCATTTACTCTTTAAAGATGCAGATTGAATATATATGTAATTTGATATTGTTCTTATATTATTAGATAAAGAATGACTATAAAATTATTCACTTTTTAATAAATACAGTTGGACAGGAATTTGTGGTACACTCGCTCCGAGGAAGTGTACTTCGTCACACCTTTACTGTGCGGTAAGTAACCAGACACATAGTGGAGGGAGAGAATACAAAGGCTACACACGGGAACTTATCAGCACACTAAGAGTGTGACAAGATGCACATCTTCAGAGAGCAGTGTGACAGGAATTTCTCTGTCTAACTGTACAGTGCATGGATTTAATGACTGTCCATACAATATTTGCTTCAACTTTTCTTCTCACTGATTATGTTTCTATATATTCCTCTCTAAATTGAACACTTAGCAAGTGAGCCTTGAACATAGATTGATACTTGAAAAAAAGACAGGTACTTGACTGTATTGTATACAGCAGATTTGCTGATTTTAGATCTTGTAAGGAGTATTAATTTTATTAATGACTATTATTAAAAGATATTAACAGCCACTGACATTTATCTAAAATTATCACTTTGGGCATTAGGTTAAATTTTTCTTTCATTTCAGATATATTCTGTTCGACTAAGAGATAAAGGCCCGGATTATAGAGGTTTTGTTCAGCTTCCTCTTATTCAGTCAGTGGATGGCTCGGGAGACCTCTTAATTGGAACAGAACCCTTCACCGATCCAATTCTCCTCGCACAGATGGCACAAATGGGGGCCAGATGTTATGTAGAGTCTTGTCAAAGAAAGAGTGAAAAGTTACTGGTATGACTGTTACTATGTTTGTTTTGCTGTTTTGTGCAATAATGTTATTCATTAGTGCTAAATGTTACATTGAAACTTAGGTACACAATCAAAATATAACATTCTTCTAATATTTTCATTATGGTATCAAACATCACATTTTAGATAATTCGTGTTTAAAAAAATATCCCTTAAAAGTCTTATGAATTGTAATTACATCTGAGTAACAGCAGTCCATCACTGTAGAGATCAGTCTAACATTTGGGTGAAAAACTAGGGAAGCTAGCTCCAGTACTATAAATTTGAAGTCATTAACTATTTATCACTAAAATACATGTACTTAATTCTTGTTTAATGACAGACATACAGTAGTGTACTGAAACACGATCTAGATGTCAAAATGGAAATTAAAACTTTAGGCACCTCTCCCCTTATAACCTCTCCTCCAACGATCATCCAGCACAGTATCATGAATGTTACCTCGTGACTTGAACCACGCTCGGTGGTAATAGAGACCCACCTCATCCGTTATTCTCATTTGTCTTTCATATTGTTTGAGTTTTTTTGCGTTGTTTTTTTATATATCCTGTAAGGGATCTAGGCTAGGATTAGTGATTTGTTTTATGTCGGTAAAATACTTTGTCCATACACGAATACAAATCTTCTTTCTTTAATAGGAGTATGATTTTAGCAAAGCTGGAAACTCGACTGTAAAATTTTGTAACGTCTGTAGTTATTGGCGGGTAGCGGGGAATTCTTGGTCAACTGCTGGTTCACTAAATAGCCACTTTTAATTTCAGTTGCCCAATTGCACAAAAGTACTCTCGACGCAACAAAATTTTGCTTCTTATATATTTTCTTTTTTTCATTTTGCTGATTGGTTGGACGAATGGAGAAACCATTTGTGGCCATAGGTCCTACCATGGTGTTTCAAGTCATTGAGGTCGAGTATTTTTTAGCAGGAGCTTAATGTACCCTATTCATTGTGCCATATTTGTAAAGAGTCATCACCTTGCAAGGAATGTAAAGTGGCTTGAGTATGGCTAGAGAAGGAAAAAGTAGGGTAAGCGAAATACTCCTCCCTTAAGGTCTTCTTCATAGTTGAAGAGTTCTGCAGCTTCTCTCTCCTATCATTGGTACTCAGGCTTCCAAACCTTCTCCTTGATTCCAGGTACTTAGGTCAAAAGATTGCGAGCGCAGTTGACAATTTTTTCTGCCTCTAAGTAAACGAACTTGGAGGCTTTATTGGCTTCCTTTCAGGGTCTTTCGAATCCTGAGATCAATAAGAAATTTAGTGATCTTGTGTTGGGGGCAAAATCCATCGCCATCTTAATTCACCCATCAGCAAACCAATAAACTAACTAGGTGCTGAAAAGGAGGTATGCTGTAGCTGTCGAATTTGCTGGGCAAATGGGACAAAGAGAAGCTTTGGCATTGAGGAATGCCCAGCCATCCAGAATTCAATCTTCTTTCCTTTTAAGGAAATTGAAGTTATAGTTGAATAAATAGAGGTAAAACAGTCAGGGCTCCCTTTTCCCTTGGTCGTCTCTTTTAAGAAGTCAGGCACTTCAAAGCCAACAGTGAAGATGAAAGTGTCGATATCTCGGTACTCTACTGATTCCGGTCATCCGTTTTGTCAATAAAAGGCTCAGAACCATAATCATGGAAAGGTAAGAGAGGCTCTCAGTCAAGCTGTGGCTGGAAATTCCTCCACTCAGCCATCAGCAGTGGGGAGATGCTTGGCAGAGAAGTGGATGAAGTAATTTCATGGGGCAGAGCTACAGATGGTGGACGTTCTTCATTTTGGTTATAACCTCCCATTCACAAGTTCTTCCCCTGCTCATGCCAGCTCTGATGCCATGGTCCTTTTATCACCTAGGTATGGAAAAATTACCTTGCTTTTAGTTCAGAGGAGCAGAATTTGCTGCTAAAAGGCACTCTGGAAGAGGTTCAGAACTGGTCTCCAGGCGTCGTGAGCCGTCTGTTTTTGGCCTGAACGAGTACATCCACCAAACTTGTTCCTTGGTGGAGACTCACAGCATGGTCAGACATGCAGTGATGAAGGACAACTTTATAATTTTAGGGATGCATACTTCCAAATGCCCATAAATCATTCTTTAATAAAGTATTAACACTATGTCCTAGGGAGTAAAGTCTTTCAGTTCAAAGTTTTTTGCTTTGAGGTGTCCATGGTCCCCCAGATATTCATTCAAGTGTTTACATTAGTGTCAGCATGGGCTCATGCCAACGGAATATGTCTGATCAGGGTATTTACTGTAGATGACTGGCTAAAATACTGGTAGACTCGAGTCCCAACTTTCTCATCATCGGGATAGACTCCTCTGTTTTGTCACAATCTGAGAATTGTGACAAATCTAGAAAAATCCAGGCTTTCTCCCTAGCAAAAAATTATATACCTGTGCATGTGCATATGATAACGGAAAGTTCATCCATCCGAAAACAGAGTAACCTGATTCAGGAAAGTACTCATCCTTTCCTTCATTGGGCAGAGTCACCAGCTCAGCAATAGCAACAGCTACTAGGTAACTTGACATTACTAGAGAAACTTGTTCCTTACAGTTGTCCAAGGAGAGACCTCATGAAATCCTCCACTGACATGTATTAGGCAAAGTGGACCATCATCTGTAGTTGGTCCCTTCGAAGGAATATTTCTCCTCTTGCAACATAATTGTTTACTGGCTACTTTCCTTTTGTTAAGAGTAGAAGAGACTTTAGCTATGGTAAGCAGCTCTTCTAGTAGAAGAATACTCAAAAATTAAACCATTGTTCTCTAGTCTTGGTAGTGCCATAGCCTCTGTACCAAGGTCTTTCACTGTCTTGTAGTAGAGTTCTCTTGCTTGAGGGTACACTCAGGCATACAATTCTATCTTTTTTTTCTTCCTCTTGTATTTTTTAAAGTTTTCATAGTTTATATGTGAAAGATTTGTTTTGATGTTGCTGTTCTTAAAATAGCTTATTTTAATTGTTAATTACTTCTCTTGTAATTTCCTTATTTCCTTTCCTCACTGGGCTGTTTTCCCTGTTGGAGCTCTTTGGCTTATAGCATTCTGCTTTTCCAACTAGGATTGTAGCTTAGCAAGTAATAATAATAATAATAATAATGGAGCCTCTATTCCACAAGTAACAGAGCTTTTAGCATACCTATAAAAGGAAAGATACATCCCAGTCTCAGTGGTAAATGAGTATCATTAAGCCAGGTACTGAGACTAAGAGGAATGGATATTTCCTTGTGGGAATTATGGCTACTTATTAGGAGTATGGAGGAGAACAATCCTTCCTGCAAAATTTGACCTCCAGCTTGGGATGTAACCAAGGTGTTGCAGTCTCTGAAGAGAGCTCCTTGCAAGCCATTTGGACAAGCTTCAGATAAAAGACTATCTTGAAAACGATTTTTATGCTTGTTTTGGTTTTGACTGAGCCGGTAGATGAACTACCCCTGTACTGCTACTCTCGTATTCATTCTCTCATTCCAAGCACTGGAGGCTGGTCTTTTTATCTTTTACTCCTGTTTCCATAGTGAAAACCCAAAATCTGTTGAGCCTTGATTCAAGGTTTCCCTCCTTTACAGTTTCATCACTTAAGGAATTAGCCGATGATACAGATGAGTTACTTTTGTGTCCTGTAAGGGTTTTGAAACATTACCTTAAAAGAACCCAGGCTGCCAGACCCAGGTAACAGAATCTGTTCATAAGCACTAACAGGCTTTAAAAGGATCATGAAAAATACAATCTCCTTTTGGCTGAAGGAGATTATCAATAGAGCATTACATCTTAAATCCTCTGGCGCATCATAACAAGTTAATTTGCCTACCCCTTAGATCAGAGGATTAGGGCTATTCTAGCCTTTTAGAAAATCTCTCGGTGGCTTAAGTTTTTGATGCTGGAGTATGGAAGCATCAGACCACCTTTAATGTTCATTAATTTTAGGAATGCAATCAGGTCTCTTGACAGGTTTTCATTCTGACCTGTCATTGCTGCTCAGCAAGAAGTGTAGCGACCCTAGCTGCTTTACAGAACCAGAAGTATCATGTCTAGGATAGTGGTTACAACGTAAGTCTAGTTTGAGAGTGAGAGTATCTCGCTCTCCTTCTCTCTACTTCCTCTCCCTTGCGATATAGCTGTTGGAATCTTATATAGTTGGATGGGTGTAGATACAAGTAAACCCCACCTTTAGCTAGCAGCTTTCCTATTGCTGTAATATAGAAGTGTTCATTCCACCATCCTTCAAACAAGGGGGAAGGTGAATATGTACAGGCAAACCGATCAGACTTTTTATGCCTTACTTGACAGTTGCTAGTCTAAGAAAGATTTTTGTTCGCAACAGCCTTGGTTTCCTGGGCCGTGAACATAAAGGTACTTTCGACCCTGGATTGCAAGGTGTCTAGGATGCAGTTCTCTGCAGTTTACCAAGTCCAAGACTAGCAATCCAGATTAGCCAGATGGTTTTTAAACAGGGACTTCTCCCAACTAAGGATGAGTCTCCCAGTAAAAGACGAAGTTTTATATTTGTGTATGAACAAATCATGAATCGCTAGTTTTAGTTATTCAATTTTCTCTTGACAAATATACAAATCTGGGGAAATTCTCACTATAAATAAGCTTTGATAGATAATATTATAACCTTTCTTTTCCTTTTTCCATTGGGTATAAATAATATAGCTATTAATTTTAATGCATTTGGTTGGCCATGCTGCCAGCCACCACTTAAAATTATATCAGTAGTAAGGTACTCAGGAAATACATTCTGGCAATAGATATTAATTTCATTGTCCTTTGCAGGTGCATCAGTCTACATTATGTTCACATATTAGAGCAGCAGCTCAGTGCTTCAAAGAAGCTCTTTCACTCACTCTAAAAAATTCGGTGCTGAACTCATTGTCTATCCCTCAATCTATTAAAACGGAAATTTGGCAACTAGCGATAGAAACACCTGGACCACTTGTGCAGAGAGTGTCAAAAAACATCATGGTTGTCAAGTGTAAACCAGAAGCTCTTCACCCATTAGGCTTTTTGCATTTTAGTTTCCAACAGGTAAGATACGACAGTACTATATGTCTATTCCTAGATTTTTTCTAAAACTAGTCAGTTGGTTTTAGTTTTTTTTGTTAAAATATCTCTTAATCAAGAGAATGTAAATTCAGAAGCAGATTTATAATTTTTTAACTCTCCTATGAGAATTTTTTATTAAAAATATAATTTATTACCATCTTCAAATGCATACTGTATACAAACATATTTTATATAAACATTTAATTGAACATTAGTTTTGTAAGTTTACCAAGCTGATTAAAGTAGCTGCTATTTTATTTGGCTTCCAAGTAAATGATGCCAAGAGTGACTGGTAACATGGGAAAAATTTTGTCCCTCAAATATGGTTGAATTACATTTTAAACAGTGCTGTCTGTTTCTTTAATTTGTCTTCTTCTTCTTCTCTGTCTACATCTTTTCCCACATCTCTGTGGGGTCGATGTTTCTAGTCAGCTTTCTCCATCTACCTCTACCTCATCACCGGTTAATCCCTTTGATCGAAGGTCATCCTTGATACAGTCCACCCACCTTCGCTTTGGTCTCCCTCTCCATCTCGTTCCCTGTACCTCCATTTCTATCACTCTTCTCCCAATATACTGTTCATCTCCTGCTTCTTTAATTTGTGAAGTACATATATTCTATGATGAGTAGATCAGTAATTATTTCTGTGTCCTTATACAATCATTACTGGTTTGGGATTTTTCATATTGGGAATATCTTCAAATGTTTAGGGTGTATTCTTTTGCTTGTTTGAACTTAGATCCCCTCTGGCATGACTTAAAGGCTACTAACATTTCTGTTTTCAAAGCAGACGAGTCTGCAGTCATATTTACTGATAAAACTATTAAAACTATCCCTTCACGTAGCATAAATTTGTAATGTTCAGCAATTTTGGGAGCCTCAAAAGAAGCACAGGAAAAATTCTCCCCCCCCACACTAAAATATCCCTTGTTCAGCGTATCAAATATTCTTACTTTTTCAATATTAATCTTACCCGATGATCATGTAGCTGTCAACTCTGTTGCCCGACAGAAATCTACGGTCGGGATACGCCAGCGATCGCTATACAGGTGGGGGTGTACACAACAGCGCCATCTGTGAGCTGGTACTCAAGTACTTCTTGTCAACAAGAACTCAATTTTTCCTCTGTCGTGCCACCGGCTAGACCTACTTGGATACGCTGTTGATTCTGGAGTTATTGTTCACGATTTGGTGATGTATTTGCTCTAGAGTTTAGCCTTCGCTATTCAGGAAGCTTTATCATTAGCTTAGCAAGCTTTTGGAATTAATTTGATTTAATTATGGTGACGAAGAGAGTATGGACTCTCTTTCGCTTTTAAATGGCCGACCCTTCCCTTAGACGGAAGTGTTGGTGTCGAAGAGAGTATAGACTCTCTTTCACTTTTTTTTTTTTTTTTTTTTTCCCACCCTTCCCTCAGACGGAAGTGTGTTTAGGTTTTTGGTAATTTTGCTTAACAAAGTTATAATCTCTCCGCCATTTATAGGCCTCTTCGATTAACTTCCATTTATTATAAACTTATTAAAATTAATTTTTATATTTGTTTATATGCGACCTTTCCTAATAGTAGGCGGTCCTTACTTGGAACCGAAGTTAATTAACATTGAGCCCGTCATATCGTTTTTCCTGTTAAGAATTTATGCTATTTTAATTTTAATGTTTTTGAAAGAATTTCTTTGATAGTCTCGTACTGTTTTCAAAGTTGAACTAACGTTTTGTTTAGTCTCCGCAGTTGTTGACGTTCAGAACGTTCAACTTGCGCTCTATCGTTACGATAGAGAGAGAGTATTTCACGGTTTCACGTTGCAGTAAGAGTAAACCGATTCTAGCGTTTCGTTCATTCTTTCTTAGCTTAAATGGTTTTAATTCTAATAAAGGAACTTTTTATTTGGGAACCTTTCAGTTTTTTTCCTTTAACAAATAATATGTTTTAACGATATATATAATTGGGCTCATCTCTCAGGTTCTAAGTCAAGAGAGAGAGAGAGAGAGAGATAGAGACGGAGGGAGAGAGAGGAGGATAAACGTTTCGTTCAAGCGGGTAACGTTGTTCTCGTTTTTTTTTGCTCTTCTCCCTAGTCGCTATAGGGGAAGAAGGTAAAACGTTTCTAGAGTTTTATTCTTGTTCCCAGGCTTTATGCGGTGAGAGATTTTAAACGTAGTTTATTTGATCTAGTGTTTAGTCTCTTTTCCAGCCACTGAATACTTTATCTTTCATTATGTTTTTCTGTTACATTGTAATACTGTTTTCGCAATTACTACCTTTTAATGAAGGATAGGATTGCGTGTTTCAGGTACAAACCACTTAAAGTTTCGAGTTCAGTGAAATAAGTGCAAACAGAAATCAAAAGTGATAAAGTGATATGCGCAAAGTGTTACAGTGTTGCGTTCGAGGGTTCGTCTGTTCGTGCCAGTTGTTCACCTAGTCCGATACCTCTTACAAGCTCCCAAGCCCAGGGGAGAAGTAATGTCGAAGGACTTATGGGTTCCACAGGCCTTGATCAACGAACAGACGTTTCCCTCCGTGGTTTCGGGTGTATCTACACACGTTGCCGACGTGATCACCCCACCCACACAAAGACGAGAGAGCCCATTTATTCCTCGTCTGCGGAAGAGGTTTCTCGCAGAAACCATGGACCAAATCTTGCAGCTTTTAAGTGCAAGTCGGTCCCTTCCGCGCAAGTCCAACGGCCTAGGTGTAGCCACTGGGTCAGTTCGGACTTGCTGCAGTACGACAACTGCACACCTCCTAAGAGAGGCAAGGTGGTACCGCAACAGGCAGTAACTCTGTCTGTTGCCGCACCAGCGGTTTTAGACCCTCAGTCACAACTGACAGTAGCTCCGTTTGTTGTTGTCTTTCATAGACCCTAGTGGTCCATGCTGCAGACTATACAGTCTCAGCTTGCTCCTTCATGCAGGAGTATCATGCTGGAAGGTTGACAATGCACCTGTTAACCTACAACCCGCCGAGGTTGTGCGCTCAGCAGATACTGCGGCTGCCTGCTCCCACCCTCCACCTGTGAGAGCTCCACCACCGATGCGCAGTCCACCCTGCCAGACGCATGTTCTTGCTGCACCATCTGCTAACATGCGTGAGCTACCGCATCAGCAGTGGGAAGGTTCTGTAGAGCTGCCGGGTTCCAGCACTATGCGGCATTCTCCGCAGCCCATGCAGCATGCTCTGCATACCTTACAGCATGCTCCGCATACCATGCAGCATGCTCTGCATACCTTACAGCATGCTCCGCATACCATGCAGCATGAGCCGCATACCTTACAGCATGCTCCGCATACCATACCGCATGCTCCTCAACCCACCGCAGCCCCTCCCACGCTCCAGCACTCTGCTTTTGTTGTTGCCAGCTCCCACACTCCGACTGCGGAGAAGGTTGACGATGCACCCGTTGGCCTACACCTCCCACGGTTGTGCGCCCGGCATGGCTTCCTGCTCTCACACTCTTGTTGTGAGAGCTCCTCCACCCATGCACAAGTCAACCCTGCCAGATGTATGATGACTCCCACACACAGAGCACTCCGTTGCCGTGCGTGAGCTACCACAAGCTGCCGTGTTTTGACACGGTGTGTCAGCCTCCGCAACACACTGTGGTTACCGCCACTCGCCAGCAGCAAACTAGTCAGTCAGGAGTTGAGGCTTCCCCACACAACTTTGGTTGTTGCCAACTCACAAACTGTCATACAGTTACATGACGTTGCCTTCTGGTCTGCTACTTATACACCAGTGCTGTATGTCCTCACGCTCCTGTTGTAGTTGACAGTTCAGTTTTTGACAGTTCACAGACTGTCAAGCAGTTTCATACGTTGCCTTCTGGTCTGCTGCTTTTGCACCAGTGAAACCCTCACTGAGAGAACCTAGCTTTTCTCGGATATGGTTCCTGTAGATGAGAAAGTGCTGTTCTCCCTCCTTCTGATATTCCCTTGAGGACTCTGTCATTTGGAGAGGAGCCTTAAGCTGCTTAGCCTCCTATGGACTTTTATTTAAGCATAACATGCTTCCAGGGAGGGTAAATGGTTCCGCTTCAGTCGCTAACCCCGTCTGTTGCCACACCTGCTCCCATAGACCTTGGGCTTTGTTGCAAGACATGCAGTCCAAGCTTAGTCCTTGATAGAGGATTTTTTTACGGAGTCAGTGTGTCACTGGGAAGACGTTCAACAACCAGCAGAGGTGACTTGTTGTGACGCAGTGCGGCAACCTCAGCAACCCGATAAGGAGTTGTCTTTACTACCCAGACAGTCTAGACAGTTTCGGGTTGTCGCTGTACTTCCTCGCTTCCCCATGGTTGACAGTTCACAGACTGTGCAGCAGTATCATGATCTTGTATCCGGCTCCGTCACGCATCCACCAGTGCGACCGGATTCAGCGAGTCAGACGTTGCCCACTCCGTTGCCGTTTCCTCATCAGTTTCGGATGAGGAACCCTCTGATGAGGACATGGCTGAACGAGAAGATCAATCCCCAGCCCTGCTATCCATCCAGAAGATGCTGAAGAAGGAATACGGCCCTGTCAGGCTGTAGATGAGTCTGGTTAGGACACTGTCATCCGTGGTGCATTTGGTGTCAATTGGAAGACTACACCTCCGTCCTCTTCGGTTTCATCTAGCTCTTCACTGGAAAAGGACAAGACGCTACAAGCGGTCTCGATCCCGGTTTCCGGAAGATAAGTCTGGTCTAACCTGAGGAAAGGACTTTATCAACCTTTTATAGGGTCTTCCCCTGACTGTTCAGACTCCCAACCACGTTCTCTTCTCAGACGCATCGGACGTAGGCTGGGGTGCGACCTTAGGCGGTAGGGAATGCTCGGGATTATGGAACTCGCGTCAAAGGACAATGCATTTTAACTGCAAGAAGCTTCTGGCAGTAAGTCTGACCTGGAAAAGCTTCAGGTCTCTCCTTCAAGACAAAGTAATGGAGGTCAACACGGACAACTCCCTGCTTTGATGTTCATCTCCTAGCAAGGAGGGACCTACTCTCTGACATGGTGCGAGTTCGCTAGTGACCTCCTCTCCTGTTCAACAGGTCTTGACTTTTCACTAGTAACAAATTTCTTCCAAGGCAACTTGAATGTCTTAGCAGTTTGTCTCAGTAGGAAGGGACAATAATTCCAACATATTGGACCCTCCACAGAGATGTATGCAAGAGACTTTGGGTCACTTGGGGCCATCCAACCATGGATCTCTTCGCAACCTCGATGTCCAAGAGGCTCTCAACAGACCCAGCAGTGGTTCTTTTAGATGCCTTTCTACTAGATTAGTCTCATCTAGATCTATATGCATTCCCTCCGTTCTAGTTTGTCAACAAGGTACTGCAGAAGTTCGCCTCTCACGTTGGGACAAAGTTGACACTAGTTGCTTCCCTCTGGCCCGCGAGAGAATAACTTACCGAGGTACTTCGATGGCTAGTAGACGTTCCCAGAACTCTTCCCCTAAGGGTGGACCTGCTACGTCTGCCACGCGTAAGAAGGTACTCCAAGGCCTCCACGCTCTTCGTCTCACTGCCTTCAGAGTATCGAAAGACTCTCGAGAACTAGAGGTTTTTCAAAGGAGGCAACCAGAGCGATTGTTAGAGCAAGGAGAACATCCACCCTTAGAGTCTACCAATCGAAGTGGGGAATCTTCCTAAACTGGTGCAAGTCAGTATCCGTATCCTCGACCAGTACCTCTGTAACTCAAATAGCTGACTTCCTCTTATATCTGAGAAAAGAGCGATCTCTTTCAGCTCCCACTTTCAAGGGTTACAGAAGCTTGTTGGCATCAGTCTTCCGTCACAGAGGCTTAGATCTTTTTACAATAAAGATCTACAAGACCTCCTTAAGTCTTTTGAGACCACGAAGGAGCGTCGTTTGGTTACACCTGGTTGGAATTTAGACGTGGTTCTAAGATTCCTTATGTTAGACAGGTTCGAACCACTTCAATCAGCCTCCCTGAAAGATCTCACCTTTAAGACTCTTTTCCTGATATGCTTTACCAGCTAAAAGAGTCAGTGAGATTCATGCCTTCAGCAAGAACATCGGATTTTCATCCGAAACGGCTACATGTTCTACATCTTGGTTTTCTAGCCAAACACGAGCTGCCTTCTCGGCCTTGACCAATATCGTTCGTTATTCCAAACTTATCGATATGGTTGGAAAGGAACTAGAAAGAGTATTATGTCCTGTAGAGCTCTTAAGTTCTTTTTTAAAAACCTTTATGAGGCCCGTCTGAAGCTTTATGGTATTCAGTTAAGAATTCATCTTTGCCTATGTCAGAGAATTCTTTATCCTATTATTTTCAGACTGTTAATACGAGAAGCTCATTCCCTTCTGAATGAGGAAGACCAAGCTTGGCTGAAGGTAAGGACACACGAAGTTAGAGCTATCACAACTTCCGTGACCTTTTAATAAAATAGATCTCTGCAAAATATTTTCGACGCAACCTTTTGGAAAAGCTAATCAGTGTTCGCGTCTTTTATCTTAAGAATGTCCAGTCTCTTTACGAGAACTGCTACACTCTGGAACCATTCGTAGCAACGAGTGCAGTAGTGGTGGGGGCTCCACCACTACAATTCCCTAATTCCAGAACCTTTTTAATCTTTCTCTTGAAATATTTCTGGGTTGTCCGGAAGGCTAAGAAGCCTTCCGCATCCTGGTTGATTTGGCGGGTGGTCAAATTCTTTCTTGAGAAGCGCCTAGATTAGAGGTTGTGATGAGGTCCTTTAGTATGGGTTGCAGCCCTTAATACTTCAGCACCTAGGAGTCGCTCAGCATCCTAAGAGGATCGCTAGGCTCAGTAAGGAAGACGTACTTAAAAAGGCAGAGTAATGGTTCAAGTCGACTTCCTTACCAGGTACTTATTTATTTTATGTTTGTTATTTTGAATAACGGCTAAAATAAGATACGGGATACTTAGCTTCTTTGTTAACATGTATGCTGGTCTCCACCCACCACCCTGGGTGTGAATCAGCTACATGATCATCGGGTAAGATTAATATTGAAAAATGTTATTTTCATTAGTAAAATAAATTTTTGAATATACTTACCCGATGATCATGAATTTAAGGACCCGCCCTTCCTCCCCATAGAGAACCAGTGGACCGAGGAGAAAATTGAGTTCTTGTTGACAAGAAGTACTTGAGTACCTGCTCACAGATGGCGCTGTTGTGTACACCCCCACCTGTATAGCGATCGCTGGCGTATCCCGACCGTAGATTTCTGTCGGGCAACAGAGTTGACAGCTACATGATCATCGGGTAAGTATATTCAAAAATTTATTTTACTAATGAAAATAACATTTTTTTTTTTCTTCTTCATAATAGATTTTTGCAACAATATGAAATAAAAAAATAAAAAGAATATCAGAAAAATGTATGAAGGAAACCGATAGCATAAGACTTGTAGAGTTTTGAAGTAAAGGTAGTATTTATTAGAGATTTTAAGATATTTCCTTTTTTTTTTCAGTTTGGAAATAAGGAGGATATAGAATACAAGTATTTTTGTGGGTGTCGTACTTTCAAGATTCAGCCAGCAGCCCGAGACGTCACATTTCGCAAATGCGTTCATTTATATGCGTGCGTGGTAGCATTTGCCAGCGATCAGCAGCTAGCAAATGAATTTTCATATTATGTTAATTTGATTCAAAGGTAAGATATTTTTTTAAAGATACAATTATAGCATACAGAATTTTGTTTATTTCATTTATTGGTTTTAATAGAAATACAGTTAGAGAATCTTTTATCCAGAATTCAAGCTGTAATCGTTTTCAATTTTTATAAACAAACTGATGAATGCGTAACTTATTGCTTCTTTTATTAATATCATTTTGTGATCTGTTATGGGGGTTTTAATTTAATTTATGGCTGCACTGTATTTCCATTACTAATGTATGCGATTAATTTGTAAACAAAAAAACAGACGGCAGGAAATCATCTAGCAGCGGCTAGCAAAACTGGGGTAAAAAGGAGGAGGATTAACAAATGGCACCTCGACCTTGTTACCAGAAAACACTAATGATTAGTGTCCTCAGGATGTAGTTTATCTCATTCATCCCTTTATTTGATTGTAAGTTATAATACAGTATTCAAGCAAAATAGATAATGAAAAAATAAAATTACAATACTTGAAGGCCAAATTTTTTTTTTAATCAATCTTCAAGTTACTGTCTATCATATTTCATTCAGTAATCTATAGTGTGCAACATTCATTTTCTATTAAGCTTAGTAAGAACTTCTATTTCTTTTCAGTATAATATTTAAGTAACCGACTAGAAATAACGCGCTCATTGACAGTAATGACATACAAAAAATGTACAGTACGGCAGTAACTTCAATAGCAACTATGCAATAAAAAGGTGTAAGCAATCATATAGATAATTGTGTAGATCGGTTATTATTATTATTTGCTAAGCTACAACCCTAGTTGGAAAAGCAGAATGCTATAATCCCAGGGGCTCCAACACAGAAAATAGCCCAGTGAGGAAATTAGATAGAATAGTGTGCCCGAGTGTACCCTCAAGTAAGAGAACTCTAACCCAAGACAGTGGAAGACCATGGTACAGAGGCTATGGCACTACCTTAGACTAGAGAACAATGATTTGATTTTGGAGTGTCCTCCTAGAAGAGCTGCTTACTATAGCTTAAGAGAGTCTTCTACCCTTAGCAAGAGGAAAGTGGCCACTGAACAATTACAGTGCAGTGACCCCTTGGGTGAAGAAGAATTGTTTGGGAATCTCAGCATTGTCAGGTGTATAAGGACAGAGGAGAATATGTAAAGAATAGGCCAGACTATTCGGTTTATGTGTAGGCAAAGATAAAATGAGCCGTAACCAGAGAGAAGGATCCAATGTAGTACTGTCTGGCCAGTCAAAAGATGCCGTAATTCTCTAGTGGTAGTATCTCAACGGGTGGTTGGTGCCTTGGCTAACCACAAATTTCTAAATATCAAAATAAAACTTATTTGTGGAAAAAGGAGGAATTCTGGTAAACACAAATATCCAAGTTAACCAAGATCTGTTAGGAAGTAAAAGTAAACTCAGGTCAATGATGATTTATAAGTTTAGTCTTTAGGAACTAAGAAAATTTGTTTGTAAACATTAGTTTGTTACAACATTGATATTTTTGCAGCAATTCAGTGACATTGTATTGATTGAACCAAGAAAATTTTTGAACAGGCAACATAATTTTAGCATGGCATATAAAGAAATTATATATTTTTCAATATTAAACTTAGCCGGTGATTATATAAGCTGCAACTCTGTTGCTCGACAGAAAACTCTACATCAGCGATCGCTATGCAGGTAGGGGGTGTACATCAACAGCGCCATCTGTCTAGCAGGTACTCAGTACTCAATGTAAACACAGAACCAATTTTCTCTCTGTCGGGCTACCGGCAAGACCTACTAATACGCTGTTACTAACTGGATTTGTTTTCACAACTATTTGGTGAAGTACACTATTCTAGTTTTGAGCTTTCGCTATGCAGGTGTTTTATCTTCATCTCAAAACTTGAACTCGTTTTGGATAGATTTAATTAGGTGACAAAGAGAGTATGGACTCTCTTTCGCTTTTAAATGGCCGACCCTTCCCTTAGACGGAAGTGTGTTTAGGTTTTTAGTAATTTTGCTCTACACGTATAGATCTATATATTTTATATCTCTCCGCCTTTATTAGGCCTCTTCGATTAACTTTCCATTTATTATAAACATATAAAGATAATTTTTATGTTTTGTTTATATGCGACCTTTCCTGATAGTAGGCGGTCCTAACTTGGAACCGAAGTTAATCAACGTTGAGCCCGTTATATCGTATTTAGCCTTTAAAGAATTTAAAACTTTTAAATTTAATGTTTTATGAAAGAATTTCTTTGATAGTCTTCGTACTGTTTTCAAAGATGAACTAACGTTTAGTTTTTTAGACTAAGCAGTTGTTGACATTCAGGACGTTCAACATGCGCTCTATCGTTACGATAGAGAGAGAGTGTATCACGGTTTCACTTTGCAGTAAGAGTAAATCGATTCTGACGTTTTGTTCATTCTTTCTTAGCTTTAATGTTTTAAATTCTAAATTAAAGGAACTTTTTATTGGAAAACCTTTCAGTTTTTTTCCTTTAGTCAAATAACATGTTTTTTTGACGATATATAATTGGGCTCTTCTCTTAGGTGCGAAATCAAGAGAGAAAGAGAGAGAGAGATAGAGACGGAGGGAGAGAGAGGAGAGAAAACGTTCCGTTCAAGCGGGTCACGTTGTTCTCGTGTGACTCTCGTCCCTAGTCGCTGTACGGGGAAGAAGGTAAAACGTTTCTAGGGTTTTATTCTTGTCCCCAGGCTATGTGCGGTGAGAGATTGTAAACGTAGTTTATTTGAACTAGTGTTTAGTCTCTTTACCAGCCACTGAATTTTTTATCTTTATTATATGTTTTCTGTTTTTTGCTAGTATTAAGCAATTACTACCTTTTAATGAGGGTAGAATTGCGTGTTTCAGGTAGAAATCAGTAAAAGTTTCGATTTCAGTGAAATAAGTGCAAAACAGAAAATCTAAGTGATAAAGTGATATGCGCAAAGTGTTACAGTGTTGCGTCCGAGGGTTCGTCTGTTCGTGCCTGTCGTTCACCTAGTCCGGGACCTCTTGCAAGCTCCCAAGCCCAGGGGAGAAGTAATGTCGAACGACTTATGGGTTCGTCAGGCCTTGATCAACGAACAGACGTTTCCCTCCGTGGTTTCGGGCGTATCTACCCAAGATCGCCCCACCCACACAAAGACGAGAGAGCCCATTTATTTCTCGTCTGCGGAAGAGGTTTCTCGTAAGAAACCATGGACCAAGGTCTCGCAGCTTATTAAGCGCAAGTCGGTCCCTTCCGCGCAAGTCCAACGGCCCAGTTGTAGCCACTGGGTCAGTTCGGACTCGCTGCAGTCTTCCGACGACTGTTCACCTCCTAAGAGAGGCAAAGCGGTACCACATCAGGCAGTCACACCGTCTGTTGCCGCACCTGCTCCTGTAGACCCTAAGTGGTCTTTGCTGCAGACCATGCAGTCTCAGTTAACGTCATTGATGCGGGACTTTCGTGCGGAGAAGGTTGACACTGCACCAACCTCTAGCCTACAACCAACCACGGTTGTGCGTCCTGCGGACGCTGAGGCGACCTTCTGCCGCACTCCAGCTGAGAGAGTCCCGCCACCCATGCGTTCCAGTGTACCCTGCCAGCCGCATGTTGACATTCAGTAACGCACGGAACCTTCCGTTGACGTTCGCCAGGTACAACAACAGTCTAAGTTGTTTTGTTTTGACGCGGTGCGTCAACCTCCGCATTCTAGAGTTGTTTTGACTGCTCAGTATAGACAGTCAAAGCAGTCTCGAGTGAACACTGTATGTCCTCACGCACCTGTTGTGGTTGACAGTTCAGTTGTTGACAGTTCACAGACTGTCAAGCAGTTACATGACATTGCCTTCTGGTCTGCTACTAATGCACCAGTGAGAGACTCACTGAGGTAACCTAGCTTTTATCGGACAAGGTTCCTGTAGATGAGAAAGTGCTGTTCTCCCTCCTACTGATATTCCCTTGAGGACTCTGTCATTTGGAGAGGAGCCTTAAGCTGCTTAGCCTCCTATGGACTTTAATTAAATCATGATGATTTTTTAAGGATCTTCGTCCGGATCTTGTAACTGCTGCTCCTCGTTCGCCTAAACGTCAGAACTTACAATAGGCCTAGCTACTTCGAAGCTGTTGTTTTTAAGCTAGTGCTCTCTCGCTCTCCTAGAGAGCGTTACGTTGGCTAGGCGACTGGTTTTTGCACCAGGAGGAGTTTTAGGGATACAGCCTTTGTTTTCCCTTCTTTTAAACTGGCTTATAGAGCGAGAGTCTGATAGGACACGAGAGAAGTTCTCGGTTGGGAGTTCATGCCTCTGCCCAGATAGACTTCTCAATTCTGGTAGACTCGCCCTGGCGCCTAGCCAGGAGACGCTCCAAGTTGTTTACAGGTCAACTTCTCAACTTTTGTCGAGCCTTTGAAGTTTTGCTGTACTATTATGTCACACATAACAAGGCTTTCAGGGATGGTAAATGGTTCCGCCTCAGTCGCTAACCCCGTCTGTTGCCACACCTGCTCCCGTAGACCCTAATGGGCTTTGCTGCAAGACATGCAGTCCAAGCTTGCGTCCTTGATAGAGGACTTAAATGCGGAGAAGAACCTTCTGGCCAACAACCTTCCAACCGGTTGGTTGTGTGCCCTGTTGACGCTGAGGTAACCTACTCGCGTCTGCCAGTTGAGGTGGTTCCTCCTTCTGGCCAACAACCTTCCAACCGGTCGATTGTGCGCCCTGTTGACGCTGAGGTAACCTACTCGCGTCTGCCAGTTGAGGTGGTTCCTCCACCGATGCGACCCAGTGTGGGTTGCCAGTCGCACGTTGACGTTAAGCGACGCTCGGAGGTGGTTGTTGACGTTCAGGACGTTCAACAACCAGCAGAGGTGACTTGTTGTGACGCAGTGCGTCAACCTCAGCAACCTGGTAGGGTGTTGACTGCACAACCCAGACAGTCTAGACAGTTTCGGGTTGACGCTGTACTTCCTCGCGCACCCATGGTTGTTGACAGTTCACAGACTGTGCAGCAGTTCCATGATATTGCGTCCGGCTCCGTCACGCATCCACCAGTGCGACCGGATTCAGCGAGTCAGACGTTGCCCACTCCGTTGCCGTTTCCTCATCAGTTTCGGATGAGGAACCCTCTGATGAGGACGTTGCTGAACAAGACGATCAGCCCCCAGCCCTGCTATCCATCCAGAAGATGCTGAAGAAGGAACGCTGCCCAGTCAGGCTGTGGATGAGTCTGGTAGGGACACTGTCATCCGTGGATCAATTTGTGTCATTAGGAAGACTACACCTCCGTCCTCTTCTATACCATCTAGCTTTTCACTGGAAAAAGGACAAGACGCTAGAAGCGGTCTCGATCCCGGTTTCCGGAAAGATAAAGTCTTGTCTGACTTGGTGAAAGGACTATATCAACCTTAGAGAGGGTCTTCCCCTGACTGTTCAGACTCCCAACCACGTTCTCTTCTCGGACGCATCGGACGTAGGCTGGGGTGCGACATTAGACGGTCGGGAATGCTCGGGATTATGGAACTCGAGTCAAAGGACAATGCATTTCAACTGCAAGGAGCTACTGGCAGTAAGTCTGACCTGGAAAAGCTTCAGGTCTCTCCTTCAAGGCAAAGTGGTGGAGGTGAACTCGGACAACACCACGGCTTTGGCGTACATCTCCAAGCAAGGAGGGACCTACTCTCTGACATTGTACGAGATCGCAAGGGACCTCCTCACCTGGTCAAAAGGTCTAGACATTTCACTAGTAACGCTAGTTGCTTCCCTCTGGCCCGCGAGAGAATGGTTCACCGAGGTACTTCGATGGCTAGTAGACGTTCCCAGAACACTTCCCCTAAGGGTGGACCTTCTACGTCAGCCACGCGTTAAGAAGGTACACCAAGGCCTCCACGCTCTTCGTCTGACTGCCTTCAGACTATCGAAAGACTCTCGAGAGCTAGAGGCTTTTCGAAGGAGGCAACCAGAGCGATTGCTAGAGCAAGGAGAACATCCACCCTTAGAGTCTACCAATCAAAGTGGGAAATCTTCCAAAACTGGTGCAAGTCAGTATCCGTATCCTCGACCAGTACCTCTGTAACTCAAATAGCTGACTTCCTCTTATATCTGAGGAAAGAACGATCTCTTTCAGCTCCCACTTTCAAGGGTTACAGAAGCATGTTGGCATCAGTCTTCCGTCACAGAGGCTTAGATCTTTCCAACAATAAAGATCTACAGGATCTCCTTAAGTCTTTTGAGACCACGAAGGAGCGTCGTTTGGTTACACCTGGTTGGAATTTAGACGTGGTACTAAGATTCCTTATGTCAGACAGGTTCGAACCGCTACAATCAGCCTCCCTGAAAGATCTCACCTTAAAGACTCTTTTCCTGGTATGCTTAGCCACAGCTAAAAGAGTCAGTGAGATTCATGCCTTCAGCAAGAACATCGGATTCTCATCCGAAACGGCTACATGTTCTACAACTTGGTTTTCTAGCCAAACACGAGCTGCCTTCTCGGCCTTGGCCAATATCGTTCGATATTCCAAACTTATCGTATGGTTGGAAATGAACTAGAAAGAGTCTTATGTCCTGTAAGAGCTCTTAAGTTCTTTTTAAAAACCTTTACGAGGCCCGTCTGAAGCTTTATGGTGTTCAGTTAAGAAACCATCTTTGCCTATGTCAAAGAATGCTTTATCCTTTTTTATCAGACTGTTAATACGAGAAGCTCATTCCCATCTGAATGAGGAAGACCAAGCTTTGCTGAAGGTAAGGACACATGAAGTTAGAGCTGTCGCAACTTCCGTGGCCTTTAAACAAAATAGATCTCTGCAAAGTATAATCGACGCAACCTATTGGAAAAGCAAGTCAGTGTTCGCGTCTTTTTTTCTTAAGAATGTCCAGTCTCTTTACGAGAACTGCTACACTCTGGGAACATTCGTAGCAACGAGTGCAGTAGTGGGTGAGGGCTCAACCACTACAATTCCCTAATTCCATAACCTTTTTAATCTTTCTCTTGAAATGTTTTATTATTGTTTTTGGGTTGTCCGGAAGGCTAAGAAGCCTTTCGCATCCTACTTGATTTGGCGGGTGGTCAAAGTCATTTCTTGAGAAGCGCCTAGATTAGAGGTTTTGATGAGGTCCTGTTGTATGGGTTGCAACCCTTGATACTTCAGATCCTAGGGGTCGCTCAGCATCCTAAGAGGATCGCGAGGCTCCGTAAGGAAGACGTACTTAAAAAGGCAGAGTAATTGTTCAAGTCGACTTCCTTACCAGGTACTTATTTATTTTATGTTTGTTATTTTGAATAACTGCTAAAATGAAATACAAAATACTTAGCTCATAATAATGTAAACAAGTAATGCTGGTCTCTACCCACCCCCCTGGGTGTGAATCAGCTTATATAATCACCGGCTAAGTTCAATATTGAAAAATGTTATTTTTATTAATAAAATAAATTTTTGAATATACTTACCCGGTGATTATATATTAAAGGACCCTCCCTTCCTCCCCAATAGAGACCCAGTGGACCGAGGAGAAAATTGGTTCTGTGTTTACATTGAGTACTGAGTACCTGCTAGACAGATGGTGCTGTTGATGTACACCCCCTACCTGCATAGCGATCGCTGGCGTATTTTGAACGTAGAGTTTTCTGTCGAGCAACAGAGTTGCAGCTTATATAATCACCGGGTAAGTATATTCAAAAATTTATTTTATTAATAAAAATAACATTTTATTTTAGAATAGCAATGATTATTATATGGTGTAAACAGATTCTTGATGTAAATAATATGTATGGTTTAGCAGTGATGCAATCACACTTTCTTTTTTAAATGCAAAGTTATTGTCTAAAAATATCAACAATTGCCTCTAGAAAAATAGGATAAACTTTGTTCATCTGGCAGTTGCACTTGGTAACATGTGAAAGGCTTATGGTCTACAACGAAAGCGTTTACGTGCCAAATGAAGGAAATTTAATCTGAAACAGTGCAAGAAAATTATGGCAGAATTTGGAAGTGTGTGAGAGAAGGAAGTTGAGAGTTAATGTGGGTAAGAGTAAGGTTATGAGATGTACGAGAAGGGAAGGTGGTGCGAGGTTGAATGGAGAGTTATTGTAGGAAGTAGATCAGTTCAAGTACTTGGGGGTCTGTTGCAGCAAATGGCGGAGTGGAAGCAGATGTACGTCAGAAATTGAATGAAGGAAAGTGTTGGGGGTAGGGAAGGGAGTGGTAAAGAATAGAGGGTTAGGCATGCATGTAAAGACAGTTCTGTATGAGAAAGTGATTGTACAAACTGTGATGTATAGATTGATGTTGTGGGGAATGAAAGTGGCGGAGAGACAGAAATTGAATGTGTTTGAGATGAAGTGTCTAAGGAATATGGCTGGTGTATCTCAAGTAGATAGGGTTAGGAACGAAGAAGGGACATTGAGAACGGGTGTAAGAAATGATTTAGCAGCTAGAGTGGATATGAATGTGTTGAGGTGGTTTGGCCATGTTGAGAGAATGGAAAATGGCTGTCTGCTAAAGAAGGAGATGAATGCAAGAGTTGATGAGAGAAGTACAATAGGAAGGCCAAGGTTTGGGTGGATGGATGGATTGAAGAAAGCTTTGGGTGATAGAAGGATAGATGTGAGAGAGGCAAGAGAGCATGCTAGAAATAGGAATGAATGGTGAGCGATTATGACGCAGTTCCGGTAGGCCCTGATGCTTCCTCCGGTTGCCTTGGATGACCACAGAGGTAGCAGCAGTAGGGAATTCAGTGTTATGTGTGGTGGATAAAGAGGGTGGGTGGGCTATGGCACCCTAGCAGTACCAGCCGAACTCGGTTGAGTCCCTCATCAGGTTGGGAGGAGCATAGAGAGGAAAGGTCCCCTTTTTTCATTTGTTTGATGTTTGCTACCCTCAAAAATATTGGGATAAGTGCCTTGGTGTATAGATAGATAAGTAGAATAACTTACATTTGTGGTCAAATCAAAGATAATTATTGTCTATAGTTCCTTGTTGATTTTATTTCTTGTCTTAGCCTGTTGTCATTTTAATTTTGGTATTAGGTTATACAGTATCGCATCAGCCAGTAGACATTACATATGAATTAATGTTTTCTGCGAAGAGTTGTGAATGAGCTCAAAAGAAATAATTTTTGGTTTTATTTGCACTGATTAATGATGTTTAATGTTTTCTTCATATGGATATTATAAGGGAACTAAAACAACTGCCAAATTAATCTGGCAACTTTTAAGTCTCAACGGTATCTTGTGAAAATATTTTCGTAATTAGTTCATTTCTGTTGGTTCCCAGATTTAAAGAGGTGCGGGATTATCCAGTACTGAATTGTCATTGTTGGAGCTGATATCCCATAGATTAAAAATGATTTTCACCATCATATTCTCGTGTTAATCACTCATTTTAAGTACACTAAATAGAAATGCAATAATAAATAACTTTATACTTGCCAGGATCATACAATTGCGGCCTCAAAGAAGATAAATACGACACCAAACACAAACTCAATTACGTCTTTGAATTATTTTCGTTTTATGCCATGGTTTTTCTACTTTTAAATAACTTTTACTTATCACTTTCAGCACAGAACCTAAACAGTTTCTTTTCTATTTCTGACGTCATAGTTGTTCCGACATCAAACTCCTAGACGTTTCACACTTACGTTTCAACTTTTTCAGTTCTAAGTTATCATAAATGTTCTTACTTTTCACTATTAGCCACAGGCATATCTCCAGGCTTCATCACCATTTTGAATCTACAACTAATTCAAACCACGGAGCACACAAAAAAGGCTGTAGTCAAAATAAATGAGGAATGAGGGGTTACTATGGCAACTGCTAACATCAAAATGATACCATATGGTCAAAGGTTAGATCACATAAGGAACAGCTGTATTTGGTAGAATCTTCCCAGCCCTGGAATTTTTTTTTTCATTTCAGTAACTCGGATTTCGGAACTTTTCAGATAAAGGATTCTTCACTTGTACGACGTCTTTACTTTACTCTAGTTCTTGGTTCTATAGATTTTGCAGCATGGGGCAATGTTTTTAAATATGGATTTTGATGTGGTAGATTAACAATTTTCTATAGACTCTCATTTATTTTTATTACAGGTATCCAAAATCCTTTAGTTCTGAATTAAATACATACTAAAAAATGACAGTGTGGTCCTTAGAACATTATTCTGTATGTAGCCAAGTTCTTTTTCATTGGAAATTTAGTTCTCATTTGATAAATGCAAAAATTTCCAATTTTTGCATTTCTAAAATCTAAGAAATCTTAGAACATTCATATTATACCATAGGTATAACTAAAGATGTTCTGTATAGCAGTTATTGCATTTGTATTTTAACAAGCATATTGAATGTAAGAAATAAATTTCTTCATTGAATCTTATGAAATGAGCTTTCCACTTTTATTCTGTGAAATCATCAGTTATTACCAATTCAGTTTGTTGTGCTGAAAACAAAAAGAAAACATCTATTTTAAGCTTGAAACTAATAATTGTTGCTTCATCTTTGTACAGCATTTATAGCCTATAATTTTTAGCAATTGCTGGAAATAAAATCATTTTCCCATGTACAAAGCTGAATTAAATTATTCAGTCTTACAAGTCTACTAACCAATGTGTTCTCTTGAATTTCATCTTTGTACAGCAGTTATAGCCTATAATGTTTAGCGATTACTGGAAATAATCATTTTTCCATGTACAAAGCTAAATTAAATTATTCAGTCTTACAAGTCTACTAACCAATGTGTTCTCTTGAATTTCATCTTTGTACAGCAGTTATAGCCTATAATGTTTAGCGATTGCTAGAAATAATCATTTTTCCATGTACAAAGCTAAATTAAATTATTCAGTCTTACAAGTCTACTAACCAATGTGTTCTCTTGAATTCAGTGACTCTCCACAATCCCAAAGTCTGTCGACAAGCAGTAGCAGTGGGGATGACAACGACGCAAACGTCAGCATTACAGAGAGTAGTACAGAACTTAGTAGTGTTGGGGAAAGGTCATTTCTCATCCTCAAAGATTCCGGGGATTCTCAGTGCCAGGTGGAGGTAGAAGTTTTACAAGAAGATTCCCCTGGTCTCATTGAAGGCATTCCTTTATCCCCTTCAACCAACGATTTAGTGACACAGGTAAGACAATTGAATTTTTAAACATCTGACTTACCTGGTAGTTATATATATAGCTTAGTGCCTGACGTCACGGCAGAAATTTATATATATAGCTTAGTCCCTGACATCACGGCAGAAATTTATATATATAGCTTAGTCCCTGATGTCACGGCAGAAATTTTAAAACTCGCGGCAAATTTAGTAACAGGTAAGATAAGTGAATTTTCTTTATGTAGAAATATTCTACCAGGAAGAAGCTTAATAATTATTATCAATTCTCTTGGCAGTTTTTAATTTTATTAACCAGAAAAATATAAGTTTAGTAATAAAATTTATTACTTATATATTTACCTGGTACAGTAGTCATTATGCTCTAATCATTTAAGTCACCTCCTTTGATGGCCAGTAAACCTGGTAGGTGGTACAATCTCCTGTGATGATTGGTGGCGAAAACACAACCGACCTTTACTCCCAAGAAATTCATATAATTGTAGTTGTCAAAGACCTGTACATCTAAAAAATTCTCATATCACTAAAATTAGGCTGGAGGGAGGAAATTGAATGGCTACCAGGTAAGTATTGAAATAATAAATCTTATTAGAATTATATTTATGGTAATTTAATGAGACTTTCTTGATAGTGATATGCAATGGATAAATATGAAACAAGTTATTTTGAAATTAAATCATAACCAAATTAACTTTATATATATTATCTTATATGAATAGTAAATCATATTACTGTAATACTCCATGTTCGCTTTGAATATGGAATGCTAAGTCTGTTTTTTATGCTTCACCTATAAAGCTAAAAACTTTCCCTTAGTATTTCATCAAAACTCTCTACCAATCCACTTTGTAGTCTTTGTAAAGTAATAAAGAGAAAACTATAATTTTACCTTTCGTATTTGTTTGTTAGCCGTAAAAAATACATTAAATATCATATGCACTACCATTGGCTTAGAGCCCAAACATGTTAAGCATGATACAGTAATTAATTACATATTGTTCTATAAAAGTGATTTGGTACTTCACGATTTGACAACTTGGAAGTTTGTAACTTACGGCATTGATATAGAATTGTCCTACAAGCCCTAATATATCTTTTAACTCTTATTTAATTAGGGCATACCTGGCCAAAAACAATAGTGCCTATCATTATCCATGCCACTATCTCTTATCAATGAGAGTGGAATATATTCAAAAGAAAAGGGAAGGCTTACCATATGAAGTCAAACCCTGTCTGCATGTGAACACTTCAAAATGCATTTTGTTTGACATCTCTGTAACACTATTAATCTTACCCAAATTAATCATGGGCTCCAAAATAAGAGACAAAATCTGACAGCTTCTGCATATCTGAAAATCCCCAATTCAGAGCTGAACCCACCAGTTACCTATGATTCAGTAATATAGTTATTATTATTACTAGCTAAGCTACAACCGTAGTTGGAAAAACAGGATGCTATAAGCCCAAGGGCTCTAACAGGGAAAAATAACTTAGTGAGGAAAGGAAGTAAAGAAATAAGTAAACTATATGAAAAGTAATAAATGATTAAAATAACATTTTAAGAACATTAACATCATTGAAACAGATCTTTCATATATAAACTATAAAAGTAGGTACAGGACTTTATAGGCTTTATGAACGGTAAGTTGTTGCTTTCTCTCATTTTTTAAAGTGTTATACATATTCAGTGTGTTTGTATGTATGTATATACAGTATGTTATGTGTATAAATCCAGCTTATGATGAAAATCGACTTATGGCACATTGTAAAACTTGATCTGGTTTGTACCTCATGTTACCAGGTTCTCACCACTTACAGAGTGATTACAGTTTAAGGAAAAGTTTAACCAGAGCAACGGAAACGATAGGGAAAGGTACATATTGGTTTGAACTCATTCTTTTTAAGGTGGTCTTTTTTATTTAACAGTAGGCAGAAATAGATGTTTAATCCTTTTTGTGCTTCATGATTAGCAACACTTACAGTAATCAATTTTGTTTGAAAATGTGTAAATGGTGAATTTAGGAAATAATACTGTAAAATGACTTCTTTACCAAAATATGATCAGGAACACTTGGCAACACTGCTTTCATGTAGATATAAATGAAACTCTAAACTTGCTGCTTGTTACACAATATGGTGGCAACTACGACTGGTTTAGTGGTTTCTGTAATATGTAATAAAACTGGGATAACTGGTGTACAGCTAATTAATATTAACCCAACACATTTCATAATACAGTACACTCAAAATATGAAAATTTACTGAGACAAACGAAAAATCGCATTGTAGAATCGCTTACCTACCAGGAATTGCTGCTACAATAGATTATGAAATACTCCATTTAAGAAAAAAAAAAACTACCTAGCTAATTATAGGGAGAGTCTTACCACTTATATACAACAGGAAATAAGCTACTTGCATCTTACTATTGGGAATGTTTTCACCAGCTATGATAGGTTATTCAGTCATTTCAGTTTAAATGACTAAATTGTGGGTTAAATTCCTTTTTTTACAATATATTCTCCCAGACTTTTTTCAACTTAGCCAATTCTAAATACATAATTATGATTAAGGACCCGTCATTGATGAACAAAAGCACCAAAAATTTAGAATACTGTATAGTCAGAAGAAATGTAGTTTTATATATTGGTACTGTATATGTTTATGTAACTAGTTGTGGTCAAAGCCATTCATGTGGTGTTAATAACTTGGCATTTGGGTTTGACATTTACAGGAGGATATTGAAGGGAAACTTGAAATACAGCTTCGCACACCTGAAGGTATTCATCTGCGTACCTCAGATGGTGGTACAATATCTGTTCATCAGATACCAGATAACATACCTGTAGCGGGAATAAAAAGGCGACAAGATGATTCAGTTGTTCAAGCAAGTTCTGCTCTCCTCACATTACAAAAAGGAGGATCTAAAAAGGTATGTGGAATGATTTAAGTAACAATGTTTTTTTGAAGGTCTAGTTCATTTTGAATGCTATGAAGCAGATGGCTTTACATACAAAGAACAGTCTTCCCTTAGTAAGAGAAAATGAGGATTATATGTAGGTTGAGAACCCTCTTATGATGGATGGGCAGGTCTTAGAAGATGTAAAAATAGCATCAATAGTTACTTGAATAAATATTTTCGGGAACATTTTACCAGAAATTTCCGTAAAACTAGAGTGGGATGAATCATGTTTCTGCATCTCCCAAAACAGTATTTAACTTCCCTTTAAAATCTTGTTCTTGTAAAGCATTCACTTTAGAAATCCTCAATTGTTACGACAAAAATACAAACCCTTGTTTTTTATCTAGGATATAAAAATTAGCACAAGCTGGCATACAGTTATAAAGCTCTTAAGGAGGTGTCAACAACCTTTCTAGTTGTTACCAGTGGTAGTGGGGAGAAGTACCCCTGACCCTCACTCATACCTTCTTCACTTTGATCTTAGCTGTGGTGGAAAATAGATATCTATCTCCCTCAACATTCGCTGACTATGGTAAATGAAACTTTACTCTTTATTTTAGTGCCGTTGATGCATTAGCATCTCAAGGATTGTGTCCTTGAATTGGAGATTTGATTAGAATCCTGGCTCCATTAACTCTTTAGGATGGTTAGATGTGAACACCTATCGGCCCAGGGACTTAGCTTTACCTGCTTGGACTTATATAGAGGGAGTCTGCTCCATCTGTGTACGTTGATCCATCAGCAGACACACATAAGCAACAAGCGTCTTAGCGACTGCTGTTGATTCAACAATTTCAGCCTCGCTTATTGGAAGTGGTTGCTTTGTGACCGATTGCCTGACTTGGTCAGCGATTTGGAATGTTTGCTTTATAAGATACCTCTCAGGCACTCAAGTGAAAGTTAGCCTTTCACTTGAGAGGCAAGGAGAGATATGCTTGCCTTTATCTCCCTCTAGCCCCATTGACCCTCATTTTCGGTGGACGTAGTTGCTACTGTGGTCTGCTGTTGCAGCATGCTAGTTTATCTATCCAGGCAACTCCGATACATTCTCACGTTTCAGATGTGAGAACGCTCTTTGGAGCTCCTAGAAGATCTTGGCTGATGGTGTCAAAGGTGAAAGCTATCCTTTCACCCAAGTTTTGCTTAATGCAAGCAATCTCTCAACTCCTCACAAAGTGATTCAAGCTCATAGCGAGCCTGGATTGTGACGCAAAGGATGAAAGTTTTCCTTTCACCTTAGAGTTTTCCTCCAAACAAGCAATCTCTCAACCCCTTGTGAGTCAAGCTACCTTTGGCTCATAACGTGGTTCAAACTCATTGCGAGCCTGGATCGCAGCACCAAAAGTTTATCATCATTATTAAAAGTTGATTAACCCACCCAATGATTCAAGCTCGACTCTTACGGAGCTGGCCAGATTAAATTTGGGAAGAAAAAAGTAAAGAAATGTAAGAAGATATCTCCTCGGTTACACAATGGTAATGTGTTTGCTTAGCATTAGCATGGTAGCAGAAGGATTCCTCACCAGGATTCAGTTTTCTTGAAAGCTTTATGAATAGAGGCTTTTGTATGAGCAATCATTCACACATTAAAGTTAGCTGACTCAAGAAAGTATTTGTCAGCTAATGACAATAGAAAAAAAGAAAACTTAGGTTGGCCAGGGCAGCAGCTACCTGTTGAGATACAACCGCTAGAGAGTTATTGGGTCCTTTGACTTGTCAGACAGTACTACAGTACATTGGATCCCTCTCTCTGGTTACTGTTTTCTTTGTCTACTCATACACAGAATACTCTGGCGTATTCTCTATGCATTGTTCTCTGTTCTCATACTCCTGACAACACTGAGATTACCAAATAATTCTTCTTTGCTTAAGGGGTTAACTACTTCACTGAAATTGTTCAGTGGAAACTTTCCTCTTGGTAAGGGTAGAAGAGACTCTTTTAGCTATGGTAAGCAGCTCTTGTAGAAGGATACTCCAGAATCAAACCATTGTTCTCTAGTCTTGGGTAGCAAGTGCCATAGCCTCTCTATCATGGTCTTCCACTGTCTTGGGCTAGAGTTTCTTGCTTGAGGGTGCAATAGGGCACTCTATTCTGTCTTATTTCTGTTCATCTGGTTTTTTTGAAGTTTTGTAGTTGATATATGAAAAATCTAATTTAATGTTGTTAGTTCTTTAATATTTTATTTTGATTTTTCATTACTTCTCTCATAGTTTATTTCTTTGTATCCATTCCTCACTGAGCTACTTCTCCCTATTGGAGCCCTTAGACTTACAGCTCCATGCTTTTCTAACCAGGGTTGTAGCTTAGCTTATACATAACATACATATACCAAGGCACTTCCCCCAATTTTGGGGGGTAGCCGACATCAACAAAGAAACAAAAACAAAAAGGGGACCTCTACTCTCTATGTTCCTCCCAGCCTAACAAGGGACTCAACCGAGTTCAGCTGGTACTGCTAGGGTGTCACAGCCCACCCTCCCACATTGCCCACCACAGATGAAGCTTCATAATGCTGAATCCCCTACTGCTGCTACCTCCGCGGTCATCTAAAGCATCGGAGGCAGCAGCAGGGCCTATCGGAACTGCGTCACAATCGCTCGCCATTCATTCCTATTTCTAGCACGCTCTCTTGCCTCGGTCACATCTATCCTCCTATCACCCAGAGCTTCCTTTACTCCATCCATCCACCCAAACCTTGGCCTTCCTCTCGTACTTCTCCCATCAACTCTTGCATTCATCACCTTCTTTAGCAGACAGCCATTTTCCATTCTCTCAACATGGCCAAACCACCTCAACACATTCATATCCACTCTAGCTGCTAACTCATTTCTTACACCCGTTCTCACCCTCACCACTTCGTTCCTAACCCTATCTACTCGAGATACACCAGCCATACTCCGTAGACACTTCATCTCAAACACATTCAATTTCTGTCTCTCCATCACTTTCATTCCCCACAACTCCGATCCATACATCACAGTTGGTACAATCACTTTCTCATATAGAACTCTCTTTACATTCATGCCCAACCCTCTATTTTTTACTACTCCCTTAACTGCCCCCAACACTTTGCAACCTTCATTCACTCTCTGACGTACATCTGCTTCCACTCCACCATTTGCTGCAACAACAGACCCCAAGTATTTAAACTGATCCACCTCCTCAAGTAACTCTCCATTCAACATGACATTCGACCTTGCACCACCTTCCCGTCTCGTACATCTCATAACCTTACTCTTACCCACATTAACTCTCAACTTCCTTCTCTCACACACTTACCCACATTAACTCTCAACTTCCTTCTCTCACACACTCTTCCAAATTCTGTCACTAATCGTCCAAGCTTCTCTTCTGTGTCTGCAACCAGTACAGTATCATCCGCAAACAAAAACTGATTTACCTCCCATTCATGGTCATTCTCGTCTACCAGTTTTAATCCTCGTCCAAGCACTCGAGCATTCACCTCTCTCACCACTTCATCAACATACAAGTTAAACAACCACGGCGACATCACACATCCCTGTCTCAGCCCCACTCTCACCGGAAACCAATCACTCACTTCATTTCCTATCCTTACACATGCTTTACTACCTTTGTAGAAACTTTTCACTGCTTGCAACAACCTTCCACCAACTCCATATAACCTCATCATATTCCACATTGCTTCCCTATCAACTCTATCATACGCTTTCTCCAGATCCATAAACGCAACATACACCTCCTTACCTTTTGCTAAATATTTCTCGCATATCTGCCTAACTGTAAAAATCTGATTCATACAACCCCTACCTCTTCTAAAACCACCCTGTATTTCGAAGATTGCATTCTCTGTTTTATCCTTGATCCTATTAATCATTACTCTACCATACACTTTTCCAACTACACTCAACAAACTAATACCTCTTGAATTACAACACTCATGCACATCTCCCTTACCCTTATATAGTGGTACAATACATGCACAAACCTAATCTACTGGTACCATTGACAACACAAAACATATTAAACAATCTCACCAACCATTCAAGTACAGTCACACCCCCTTCCTTCAACATCTCAGCTCTCACACCATCCATACCAGATGCTTTTCCTACTCTTGTTTCATCTAGTGCTCTCCTCACTTCATCTATTGTAATCTCCCTCTCATTCTCATCTCGCATCACTGGCACCTCAACACCTGCAACAGCAATTATATCTGCCTCCCTATTATCCTCAACATTCAGTAAACTTCCAAAATATTCTGCCCACCTTTTCCTTGCTTCCTCTCCTTTTAACAACCTTCCATTTCCCTCTTTCACTGTCTCTTCAATTCTTGAGCCAGCCTTCCTTACTCTCTTCACTTCTTTCCAAAACTTCTACTTATTCTCTTCATATGAATGACCCAATCCCTGACCCCACCTCAGGTCAGCTTATAATAATAATAATAATAATAATAATAATAATAATAATAATAATAATAATAATAATAATAAGCATTTACAGTACTTCCCAAAGGCTCTAACAGGCAGGGTGCCAATATAGTAGTTGCACTCAAGAGACTCTGGACCAAAGGGAGTTGGGCTAACACCTTTGGTGCCACCAGGTTCTCTTTCATCCGAGGATCTGCAGGGTAGTGCTTACGAGAACTCTTCCCAATACTCTCTCCTCTTAGAGCGAGTGTGCTGACTGAACTCGCTCAACGGATGATTAGCACTCTTATTTTCACCCCTCCGAATACACCAATTTTTTCGGGGATCATTGGCGGGCACCTTTGCTAGTAGGGTGTTCCTAATCATCATTGCGACTTGTCAGACTCCATGAATATCCAGCTTGTTCTGTTATGTATGCTGACTCACCAAGTTAACTCATCATTTAGCTCACCTAGTTGGGTTAGAAGAGCAGTGCATCACCTGCTCATGGCCACGGCCCAACTATCTGTGTGCATTCATGTTCTGTCTCCCGAGGTAGAGAGCGAGACACAGGTTAGTGCACCTGTCAAGGCTAGCTCATCTATGGCAAGTCTCAATCATGAGCACGCATTACTGGCAAGTCACGGTCCTGATTATTTTCCATTGCGATTTATCACCATGGCCCTCTGGCTTTTCATAGTTGAGTTCTCCAGAGCTCGCATTTATTCATGTAATCCTCCTGCTACCCAGTGCTCTGCCTCTATGGTCTTAAAAGACTCCACAGGTATCCAAGCTGGCTCGCTAAGTAAGCTAGCTTGCTAACCATCTTCAAAGAAGTACGTAAATTTCCATCTCCACAGAAATATATACCATTTTGGGTGCTGTAAATTGGCATGCAGACAGCCGCTGAAGTGCTCACTTGAAGGTTCACCCTAGTTCAGCTTGGGCACAACCCAACAGCATTAGTCTTCTCTGCTATCCTGACAATTAGCTATTCCTGACAGACTTGGTAGAGACACCCTTTTCCAATGTTGAGCCATGCTTCTCGAGTTTTGCCATGATCTGTGGTCATGAAAACTAGGGAAGTTCTCTTTGGAACCCAAGCAGAACCTGGTACAGTATATCTTGGTATGCAGGTAGGCACGAGGGAAAGTTTTTCCTGTTGCAGGTAAGAATTGCAGTATTCAAAGAAGTGGCTTTTGGCAGTTACAAATGCGAAGCTCTCTTCAAGCACATCTTGGGCAGTGCCTGCTGGGCCACGTGGGCCTATTAGAACGTGTAGTGCCCAACAGACGCCTCCACATTTACAATAGTCACTTCAGTGGCAGCCGACCTTTGGTTCTGGTCTCAGGGCAGGGATCTTCCTGAAATGCTCATTATGGGGGGATCAGAGCAAAGGAAAGACCTGAATTGGTGGATCCTGGAACAAAACCTCATTAGTGTAGATTTTCATTATCCCTCTCCTGATTTTATGTTCTTCACGGATGCATCAAAAGAAGAGTCTGAGCCTTTCTGCTCAGTTTGTCTGCCAAGATGTTCTTTTTGCCGGGTATGAACTGGGCTGACAGGGAGATCTCATTGTCTTCTGTTCCTCACAGGATTTCGACAGCTTGTTGGCAAAGTTGCTTGTTCCAAATATGTTACTATGATCGTGTTGTCGCTCATCAACAGAGTAACCTAAATGGAGCTGTTGAAGCGCAAGGCAAGTTTCTTTCAATGCCAAGAGATTTATGTAGCATTGCTGATCTGACTGCAACAGCCTGGAGGCCATGCAACGCAGCAGATGGTACTGAGAGTGAAACTCTGTCTTCACATTGATATTTAAATAACCGTGCAGACTCTATTCCTTTCTTATTGGCATATTTAAGCGAAGGAAAGTGGGAAAATCTTATAGTTTTAAAAATTTCATGGGTAAGTGTTGATTAAACCGAGCTTTTGAAGAAACAATATGAACATCAGGCGAGATTCATAGAAATAAGTATAAAATTTAGTTTTTTAGGGATTAAAAAATCTTTTCATCTTCAGTTCTGATGCAATTGCTTTGGCCTAACTGTGTAAATATGTTATTTTCATTAGTAAAATAAATTTTTGAATATACTTACCCGATAATCATGTAGCTGTCAACTCCGTTGCCCGACAGAATTCTACGGAAGGGATACGCCAGCGATCGCTATACAAGAGGGGGGTGTACTCACAAGCGCCACCTGTGGCCAGGTACTGCAGTACTTCTTGTTGACACCACTTCAATTTTTCCTCGGTCCACTGGTTCTATGGGGAGGAAGGGTGGGTCAATTAAATCATGATTATCGGGTAAGTATATTCAAAAATTTATTTTACTAATGAAAATAACATTTTTCAATATTAAACTTACCCGATAATCATGTAGCTGATTCACACCCAGGGAGGTGGGTGAAAACCAGTGTACATGTATATCAAGAAGCTAAGTATCCCATATTTCATATTATCAGTTATTCAAAATAACAATGAAATTACAAGTACCTGGTAAGGAAGTCGACTTGAACCATTACTCTGCCTTAAATAAGTTCGTCTTCCTTACTGAGCGCAGCGTTCCTCTTAGGAGGCTGAACAACTCTAAGGTGCTGAAGTATCAAGGGCTGCAACCCATACTAAAGGACCTCATCACAACCTTTAACCTCGGCGCTTCTCAAGAAAGAATTGACCACCCGCCAAATCAACAAGGATGTGGAAGGCTTCTTAGCCGACCGTACAACCCATAAAAAGTATTCAAGAGAAAGGTTAAAAGGTTATGGGATTATGGGAATGTAGTGGCTGAGCCCTCGCCTACTACTGCATTCGTTGCTACGAATGGTCCCAGGGTGTAGCAGTACTCGTAAAGAGACTGGACATCTTTGAGATAGAATGATGCGAACACTGACTTGCTTCTCCAATAGGTTGCATCCATAACACTCTGCAGAGAATGGTTCTGTTTGAAGGCCACTGAAGTAGCCACAGCTCCCACTTCATGTGTCCTTACCTTCAGCAAAGCAAGGTCTTCTTCCTTCAGATGAGAATGTGCTTCCCTAATCAGAAGCCTGAATAGTAAGAAACTGAGTTCTTAGAACTTGGAAAAGAAGGTTTCTTGATAGCACACCATAAGGCTTCTGATTGTCCTCGTAAAGGTTAAGACCTTTTAGATAGTACCTTAAGAGCTCTAACTGGGCAAAGTACTCTCTCCAGTTCATTCCCCACCAAGTTGGACAGGCTTGGGATCTGAGGACGTGAAGGAAGCTCGTTTAGCAAAAACCGAGCTGCAAGGAACATGTAGCCGTTTCAGATGTGAAAACAATGATCCTGCTGAAGGCGTGGATCTCACTTACTCTTTTAGCTGTTGTCAAGCACACGAGGAAAAGAGTTTTTAATGCGAGGTCCTAAAAAGAGGCTGATTGGAGAGGTTCAAATCTTGATGACATAAGGAACCTTAGGACCACGTCTAGATTCCAGCCTGGAGTGGACAACCGACGTTCCTTTGAGGTCTCAAAAGACCTAGGGAGGTCCTGTAGATCTTTGTTGGTGGAAAGATCCAAGCCTCTGTGGCGGGAAACCGCTGCCAACATACTTCTGTAACCCTTGATCGTAGGAGCTGAAAGGGATCTTACTTTCCTTAGATGTAACAGGAAGTCAGCAATCTGGGTTACAGTGGTACTGGTTGAGGAAACTGCATTGGTCTTGTACCAGCTACGGAAGACTTCCCCTTGAGACTGATAGATTCTGAGAGTGGATGTTCTCCTTGCTTTGGCAATCGCTCTGGCTGCCTCCTTCGAAAAGCCCCTAGCTCTTGAGTGTCTTTCGAAAGTCTGAAGGCAGTCAGACGAAGAGCGTGGAGGTTTGGGTGTACCTTCTTTACGTGAGGTTGACGTAGAAGGTTCACTCTTAGAGGAAGAGTCCTGGGAATGTCGACCAGCCATTGCAGTACCTCTATGAACCATTCTCTCGCGGGCCAGAGCGGAGCCAACCAACGTCAGCCGTGTCCCTTTGCGAGAGAACTTCTGAAGTACCCTGTTGACAATCTTGAACGGCGGGAATGCATACAGGTCGAGATGGAACCAATCCAGCAGAAAAGCATCCACGTGAACTGCTGCTGGGTCTGGAATCGGAGAACAAAACAACAGGAGTCTCTAGGTTATCGAGGTAGCGAACAGATCTATGGTTGGCTGACCCCACAGGGCCCAAAGTCTGCTGCAAACATTCTTGTGAAGGGTCCACTCTGTGGGGATGACCTGACCCTTCCGGCTGAGGCGATCTGCCATGACATTCATACCGCCCTGAATGAACCTCGTTACCAGCGTGAGCTTTCGATCTTTAGACCAGATGAGGAGGTCCCTTGCGATCTAGAACAACTTCCACGAAAGAGTCCCTCCCTGCTTGAAGATGTAAGCCAGGGCTGTGGTGTTGTCAGAGTCCACCTCCACCACCTTGTTAAGCTGGAGGGACTTGAAGTTTATCAAGGCCAGAAGAACCGCCAACAACTCCTTGCAATTGATGTGAAGTGTCCTTTGCTCCTGATTCCATGTTCCCAAGCATTCCTGTCCGTCCAAAGTCGCACCCCAGCCCGTGTCTGATGCGTCCGAGAGGAGACGGCGGTCGGGTTTCTGAACAGCCAAAGGTAGACTTCCTTGAGAAGAAAGCTGTTCTTACACCACGCGAGAGAAGACCTCCTCTCTTCGGAAACAGGAACTGAGACCGTCTCTAGCGTCATGTCCTTTATCCAGTGAGCAGCTAGATTATACTGAAGGGGGGGGAGGTGGAGTCTCCCTAACACGATGAACAGGACCAGCGATGAAAGTGTCCCTGTTAGACTCATCCACTACCTGACTGAGCATCGGTTCCTTCTCAGCATGCTCTGGATGCATTCTAGGGCTTGGAAGATCCTTGGGGCCGACGGAAAGCCCGAAAAGCTCGACTCTGAAGATCCATACCCAGGTAGACAATGGTCTGGGATGGGACGAGCTGAGACTCCTCAAAATTGACCAGGAGGCCCAGTTCCTTGGTCAGATCCATAGTCCATCTGAGAATCTCCAGACAGCGACGACTTGTGGGAGCTCTTAAAAGCCAGTCGTCTGACGGAGCCGGACACAAGATCATGGTACTGCTGCACAGTCTGTGAACTGTCAACCAGGGGAAGCGAGGAAGTACAGTGACAACCCGAAGCTGTCTAGACTGTCTGGGTCGTACAGACAACTCCTTATCGGGTTGCTGAGGTTGCCGCACTGCGTCACAACAAGTCACTTCTGCTGGTTGTTGAACGTCTTCCCAGTGACACACTGACTCCGTAAACAAAAAATCCTCTAACAAGGACTAAGCTTGGACTGCATGTCTTGCAACACAGCTCAAGGTCTATGGGACCAGGTGTGGTAACAGACGGGGTTAGCGACTGAAGTGGAACCATTACCTTCCCTGGAAGCATGTTATGCTTAAATAAAAGTCCATAGGAGGCTACGCAGCTAAAGGCTCCTCTCCAAATGACAGTCCTCAAGGGAATATCAGAAGGAGGGAGAAAAGCACTTTCTCATCTACAGGGACCATATCCGAGAAAAGCTAAGTTCTCTCAGCGAGGTTTTCACTGGTGCAAAAGCAGCAGACTAGAAGGCAACGTTATGAAACTGCTTGACAGTCTAGTGAGTTGGCAACAACCAAAGATGTGTGACTGAGAAGCATGCGGTAAGGTATGCAGAGCATGCTGTATGCAGAGCATGCTGTATGCAGAGCATGCTGTATGTAGAGCATGCTGTAAGGTAAGCAGAGCATGTTGCATGGCGTGTAACATTTCTCAGAAATTCCATGACCAGTGCTAGATTGAGTAATATCGCATTACTGTCCATTGAAAGTGCACGTGCCGAGGGAATTGATTTAGACTGTTTTGTTGATGAATTTGATAGCCGGCATGATAATCGTAGAATTAAGCTGCACTAAATGTACTATAATCTACTTCACCTCAGGAAAGGGAAACTCGCCCTGTTGGCAACACTGCATTACTTCATGCATGCTTGCATGGGGTTTTAATATCAACATAATATTTACCTTACATTCATAACTCATGATTCATTTTTGTTTTGAAGATATTTTTGCCATATTTTGCGATTTTGTTAAAAATATATTGCAAGGAATACATATATATTTTTATATTTAAGTAAAACAAATAACCTCCATTATCATAATGTTTGTGTAGGCATACATGTATATGATTACAAATGCAAGTTATGAAAGTAATGAGGTGTTATTATTGTCATTTGTTATTTCCAAGTTGAATGGGAAGAGGCTCAAGTTGAGGAGAAGTGGCAGATGCATGCGTTGAGGTGGCTGACTCATAGCATGAGGTTGCTGCCTCAAGAGTTTCGCTTGCCTCATGGTTGAGGTGGCTGCGCAGAGAGAGGCTCTTGACTCACGAGTTGAGGTTCTTGAGGTGTGAGCTGCGAGAGTTGAGGTAGCGGCTGCGCAGAACGCAGTTCCTGTCTCACGAGTTGAGGTTCCTGAGGAGCTAGCCTCAAGAGTTGAGGCTCTCGCCTTAAGGAAAGTTGAGGTAGCAGCTGCGAGAGCTGAGGTGGCTGCCTCAAGGATGGTAGAGGTTGTCGTACCTCAAGAGGTTGTTGCCTCGAAGATGGTCTAACTGCAAGAAAATCTTGCCTCAAGGCATAAGACTCCTGCTCCCATTGTTGAGGTTGCCTTAAGGAAGGTTAAGGTTGCTGCACAACGCTGGTAACTGGCAACTCCGAACGCGGTAAGGTAGCTTGAGGAACCTCAACTTCGTACGCCTGGCAGACTGGACTGCGGTGAGGCGGAGCTCTCGCAGGAGGAGGTGTAACCTTCTCAGCCTGAAACTCACGCATTAAGACCGCAAGCTGCGACTGCATGGACTGCAGCAAAGTCGTCTTGGGATCAACAGACGATAAGGTCTGTTGAGGCAAAGCCTTAATAGAAGATGAGGTCTGTTGAGGCATCGCCTTTTTCTTCTGCAGATGAGCAAAATAAGGGCTCAATCGTCTGCTGGTGGGAGTGACGGTCTCTGTAAGACACGCCCGCAACCACCGAGGATACTTCTGTGCGCCGATCAAGGCCTGCCGAACCCTTTTGCCCTTCGACATTGCTTCTCCCCTGGGCTTGGGAGCTTGCAAGAGGTCCCGGACTGGGAGGACGACTGGCACGCACAGAAGTACCCTCACGCACAACACTGAAACACTTTGCGCTAATCACTTATCACTTTTGAATTTCTGTTTGCACTTATTTTACTGAACTCGAAACTTTAAGTGGTTTGTACCTGAAACACGCAATTCTATCCTTCCTTAAAAGATAGTAATTGCAAAAACAGAATTACAATGTAACAGAAAAATCTAATGAAAGATAAATAATTCAGTGGCTGGAAAGAGACTAAACACTAGATCAAATAAACTACGTTTAAAATCTCTCACCGCATAAAGCTTGAGAACAAGAATAAACTCTAGAAACGTTTACCTTCTTCCCCTAAAGAGACTAGGGAGAAGAGCAAAAACGATAACAACGTTACTCGCTTGAACGAAACGTTTATCCAGCTCTCTCTCCCTCCGTCTCTATATCTCTCTCTCTCTCTCTCTTGACTTAGAACCTGAGAGAAGAGCCCAATCATATATATCGTTAAAACATATTATTGTTAAAGGAAAAAAACTGAAAGATTTCCCAAATAAAAAGTTCCTTTATTAGAATTAAAACCATTAAGCTAAGAAAGAATGAACTTAACGCTAGAAACGGTTTACTCTTACTGCAACGTGACACCGTGAAAATTCTCTCTCTATCGTAACGATAGAGCGCAAGTTGAACGTTCTGAACGTCAACAACTGCAGAGACAAAACAAAACGTTAGTTCCACTTTGAAACAGTACGAGACTATCAAAGAAATTCTTTCAAAAACATTAAAATAGCATAATATGTTAACAGGTAAAACCGAAATGACGGGCTCAATGTTAATTAACTTCGGTACAAGAAAAGACCGCCTACTATTAGGAAAGGTCGAATATAAACAAATATAAAAATTAATTTTAATAAGTTTATAATAAAAGGAAGTTAATCGAAGAGGCCTATAAAAGGCGGAGAGATATAAAATAAATCTATAACTTTTGTTAAGCAAAATAAGGAAAGAGAGTCTATATTCTCTTAGACACCAACACTTCCGTCTAAGGGAAGGGTCGGCCATTAAAAGGTGAAAGAGAGTTCATACTCTCTTCGTCACCATAATTAATCAAATTAATTCCAAAAGCTAGCTAAGCTAATAATAAAACTTCCTGAATAGCGAAAGCTGAAATCTTAGAGCAATACTTCACCAAAAACCGTGAACAAAACTCCAAAATTATAAGCGTATCCATGAACGTCTTGCCGGAAGCACGACAGAGGAAAAATTGAAGTGGTGTCAACAAGAAGTACTGCAGTACCTGGCCACAGGTGGCGCTTGTGAGTACAACCCCCTCTTGTATAGCGATCGCTGGCGTATCCCTTCCGTAGAATTCTGTCGGGCAACGGAGTTGACAGCTACATGATTATCGGGTAAGTTTAATATTGAAAAAACACATTTTTTTCTTTTATCCTAGATTTAGAAATTGCTTTCGTTTATATATGCTTATGAACAGAAGAGAGCATTTAACACGGAACAAGTGTGCGTTTGAGATCTCGACCATGAAAGTTAAGGGTTGACTTTCTCATAATGACTTACAAATGATTGGGCATTTTTAACTTATACTACAAATTGCAACAGTGGGTTTTTTTTTTCCTCAGCCCTAGTACTGAAAATTTCATACATCCAAATTCTTACAATGTATATCTTCAGTTGTGGTCACTGGTAAATATTATAAAAGGTAGATAACCAAGAGATTCATACAGAATATGCATTGCTAAATACTGTAATTTATTTTAAAGGATTAGAAAGATTTATCATGTATTTTATGTGGTTGTAAATATTCATTATTACATATTATACTGTATGCTAAGGAGTGCACATACTGTGTGCCAAGAGTACAATGATAAAATCAATAGTTCAACCATGGTCATTTCTTTATTCTTTAAAGGCTCTAAGAGCTGTACTAGACTAGATTTTAATTACTGTTTTGGTGTTTTAAATTAAAATGAAAGCATATACAGTTACAGCTATTCATTAGAAGTATAAAACTTTAGCGATAGGAGTGGTATAATTATTTTAAATTAGTGGTGTAGCTCAACTATCAGAAAAACACTACTGTATGCTATAATTGGTTACATATGTACTTACAATATGTTCATTCTCTTCTAGACAACATCACCTCGAAGGCCCTTAACTGGAGCTTTAGCCAAAAAAGTTAAAGAGCCCCTAAACGAAAACACTGCCTCCTTTAGCTTTATGGCATGGCTTGGAAGTGTCACCGAAAGAATTAACCAAACAATGCATTTTGGATTTAGTGGTAAACCAGAGCCTCTCGTTTTTCACATGCCCAAGTTATTTTTTGATTGTCTCATGGAAAGAATAAATGCTAGATCAAAGAAGAAAAGACTGCCCAACCTAACACAGCAGTTCCAACGAAGAGATGCAGTCCCCATTGGTAAATTTACTAAGTATACTTGGAAAATTGTTGATGACATGCATGTTCGTCAGATCTTTGATATTCCAAGCATGAGACTTGAAACAACACGTAGTTTCATTCAAAATCGTGATGGTACTTACAAGTTATTCCACAGACCTGAAGAGGACAATATTTTTGCAAAGGGATCTGCTAACCAACCCCTAATCCAGCCCAAAGAATATATAACAAGACTGAGAGTAGGGCGATGTGGCTTGGGGCATAAGGATCCAACACCATTTGTCATTGAATGGATTCCAGACATCTTGCCAAAATCCTCCATTGGAGAACTAAGAATAAAATTTGAATTTGATCACTTTGTAAATGGTCAACTCATTGCAATAAGGGATGTCAGGGGTACTAATACTGTAAAAGGACCTCTCATTGCACCCAGACCACAACAGCAACAACACCAACAGCAGGCCACAGTACAGGCATCAACTCAGCGCATCTCTGCGACAGAACATATAATAAGTATACCTATTACTTCAGAGGCTATGCAGTCACCTGAAAACATAGCCACCATACTAACTTTCTAAAAGTTTTACTGTCTAGTCACAAATGTAAATAATTATAAATATGCATAATGCACAAATTATACATTTAAAATGTTTATAGATATTATAGATTATGGTGTTTCTTCAATCTAATCACTTTAATTTCATGTTGTAATTATTTATAAAGTCATGTTTTTAGATAATTATTGTATATATTTTTGGAAAATATAGCTTATAAAGCATAAAAAATTAAATAATTTTTATTTTATTGTTGCATTATTCATGCTTAGTCCGAGTCACACCATCCATAGTAATAAAAGGAATGCAAAGTAATATTGATTCCAATGCTATATACCTCTCTCACAGTCCTTTCTTCATGAAGTACTCGTGAAAATTCTGCATTAGATACAGGAGTTCTTTACAAAGTGGTTTACCAATTCCTTTTAATTGTTTTAGTATCCTTCTAAACATAATGCACTGAAGTAATGTGTTTTAAAGCAATGGGAACTATACCTCAAAATTAAACAGGTGCTGGAAGCTGAATGGACAACAGACCACTATGAGATTGGCATTGCTTTGAAAGGTTGCCGAGGCTAGAGTCTGATGGAAACACTCACTGCTGTCACGTCAATCAATATGGCCTGGTATCTTATCTTATGCTTTGTCATGAGATTTGATTACTATCAGTATACTGTATCACAATAACAAGTGGAGTTTTTCATCCAGAAGCAACTATGCCAATGATGATGCTAGAGTCAGTCATGCATACAGGAAGCAGTGAACCAATTATGTGGAAATAAGCATCAATAAAGTCTCTTCTTGGTGGAAGACAGTACAGAAAGAACCTCTTCCATCGTGAATGAGGTGTGTGTAACAAACCTGTCAAGCAACAAGAGGTTGATAACCGACCTATCTCCCCTAGAGCATTCTTTACCAGCATTGCATCCACCTCCGCCAACAGTCTTTTAGTGTTCTGCGATCCTGGAAAATTCTGGAACTGAATAGGTATGGATGAGGAGAGTTGACAGTCCTGGAAAGGTAAAAAATATCCATCCCAAAGGACATGACAGGAATACCCTTACTTGTGGCAGTTAAGAAAGGTTTACTGCGTGCCTCTGAGATCTACTGCACTTTTTGGTGCACAGATGACAGGAACCTCCTCCTAAACTCCAGTTAAAATTGGAAAAGACATCCTTGGTTTATGTGCTTAATATTAAGTGCAGGGCATTGAATATGCCTCATTTGCTTTCATGAAACTAAACTCATCGGTCATTTATGAACCACCAGTTCTGCCCATCATTGGCCAAAGCTATGTAGAAACAGCAAATTCACCAACCCATTAATTCCAATTACTATTCTGTAAAAAAAAAATAATAGTTAATCTGTTATAAAACTAAATAATTACAAGAACAAAAATGCATTGTCAATTATGATACCCATTAAAGAAAGTGGTGAAGGGTTTCTATAAAGTATTTATTTCAAATATATTGTACAATAAACACCATAACATATTACTCAGACATAACCATATCTGGCTCTACATATGTTACCATGAAATTCTAACAAAACTAGCAACAAAAAAAGCTGAAGCTTTGTGAAATATAAGTTACTTAATTTAGGAGACAATTCCGAAACAGAAATATGTAAACTGTAGGAAAATGTATGGGAGGAAAGAGTAACATTATCAAACAATGCACTAACAAACTCAGAGCATGACTGAAAAGCATTTAACAAGAAAAATTTTTCTCAAAATCTTACCTTTAAATAAGCTCTACTGAATACGTACTAATAAAAACAATTCTAACTCAAAACAACGCATAAAAGTCCTTCTCAAACTGATATAACAGTAGTACACTATTCAATTCAAACAACGATAATATAAATCTAAAATTTTGCTTCAGCAATGCATACATAAAATGTCCAAAGGACAGATCAAATATAATGGTCTGACCAAAAAATAAATAGAGGAATTTAAATGTAAAAATACAGTTATCCTTAAAATATGTGATTATGCTTTTAAATGATAAAAGAAAATGCACTTAATGAAGAAAAAGATTTGTCAATATGTAATGTAAATGATATAAATATGTAAATGAGAATACATTTTAAACACCTTTCTACATACCATGCAAAGCGCAAGCTCCAGGTGTCCCTCCCAAAGTCAAGACGGGATAAGATGGAATTACAGAATACGAAACATTCACATTACTCCAGGTACTTCATGACATCTCACGATTTATAACTAACCTACAGTAAGAAATACAGTACCACATGGCTGACTGCAACTTAGACTTAGGATAAAATGTTTACTAACAGCGCAATAAAGCAGAGTTATGTATATAACCACCAAATTAATTTTGAACTGTCCATTACTGAATGCCATGGAAATCAATTTATAAACAATAGCTTGCATTATCAAAAAATTACCAGCAAGATTCCTGTACAAATTGTAAAACTAGTATGACAATAGTCTTGTACAAATTTGAAACATATTACAACAACCACTCAATTTTCCCGGAACTCCTATACACTTTGGTACACTATCTACTGTATATGACTCCTTTACTCTTGTACCACACAGCAACATGAAATTTAAAGTATACAGAACTCAGAAAAGAATGTGGAGCCTTGATACCAGAATATTGTTATTTACGGATTGTTGATTTATCATATCGTGGTTTTTTTAAATGAAAGTCAAGAGACCAGTTAACTTGAATGCCCTTATCTATCTCATACTTAAAGGAAACAACAAAATTACCTTAAATTGCTCTTAATCATTAAAATTTTAATTCATCTAATTTCTATAAAACATTATCTAAACAATTACCATTCACCATTATTTTTTTTTTTTAAATAAGGCTTAAATCTGATCAAATATCCTTTCATAGTTTATTAAAGCTACTGTTCATGCAAAAATACAGTGAGTGATATTTAATTTTGAAACAATATAATAGGAATTACCCGTTAAAAAACCAATCTTTGAATAAAAAATTATTCCGTTACCACTACACTATTCTGTATAGAAATTTTTTACTTTTAGTGAAAATTGAAATGAAACATTGCTTTGTTGCAAATCTAGTGGTTGCTCAGTCACTATCATACAGAAAAACAAATGTGATGTATAACTTTGTTTTAGAAGAAAAAACCTTCCATGTTACCCCTCCCACTATATCAAAATAAACTAATAACGTCTTCTCTTCCTGTCATCTGCTTCTCTTGATGCTTCTCTTCTTACCCATCTTCCTTGTGAGACAGAATTTCCACTACCACGACTCTCATACTCATAGTTTGAACCACGATACTGCCAGTCTCGCTCTTCTACTTCCTGAGTGCCACCATATTTTTCCAGCCAATCTCTATAGCGATACCACCATTGCTCCCACTTCAAGTAATCATCCAAAGTAATTGACCTATCACCGAAATAGCCCGATTCCTTATAATAACGATAGCGAACATGGACATCATCCCAATTCTGTGGAAGTTCCCTGGGTAAATCTCGGTGTGGGTCCCACTGTCTTATCTCTCCGTAGCGCTCTTGGTACTCCCTGTATTCTGTTTGATGTTCCTGGAGCCAGCGTTCATGAGCTGGGTGATTTGATCGACTTCTACTACTTGGAGATGGTGACCTTGACTGTAATCTTCCACCTTCCAAATATACTTTCTTGTCTTGACCACCCTCACGTACTATCTTCATTCTCACCCCTTCGTATTCCTGACGCTGTGAGCTTAACTGGGCAAGTTTACCAAACCTCTCGGAAAGTGTCATACGCCGTGGACCTTCATCATCCTCAGTTGAGCTATCTGAATCTGTATCTTCTCCTTCAGATCTTGGAGATTCTCTAGGTGGGGGAGGAGGCTGATGATAATCTGGATGATCTGGAGGAACAACTTTATAGTGATGAGGATCCAGCAAATGCCGTCCCTCGGGAACTGGTCTTGGTGGTGTTTCTGGACCTCTAAAGTCTGTTGGTTCTTCAACAACTTGCCCTACAGATGCTCCATCATAAAAAGTATTTGTAGGAAGTGAAACAGGAGAACGAGGAGCTTTCCTTCGCACTGGAACAGGAACAGCTACAGGACGTTCACCATCCTTTATTTTGATTTTATTTTTCAACTTTGGGAGTTTAGGAGTTGCCCTGGTTTTTGTTTTAATTATATTACTTACAGTTTTAGTCACTAGCTTTTTAGTTGTCTCTTGATGTGATATCTGCTTAATCCTTACTTGCTGTGGAGATGGCTGTCTTCTGTTAACTCTACCTCGGTGGGGTGAACTAGAGTATGACCTTCTTCGGCGAGGAGGAGGAGAATAAGAACGCCTGCGTCTAGATCCTGAAGAGCTTGAAGAAGTACTGGAGAAAGATGATGAGGAGGAACCAGATGATGAACGTGAATAAGAGGAATAACTTCTAGAGTAAGATGAACCACTGCTACTTGATGATGACCTTGAAAAACTACTAGAATATGAACGTTTTCGCCCACGGGCTCGACTAGGTGAACGTGAACTATGATGTCTTTTAGTCCTAGATACAGGTTTTGGGGACTGTCTTGGCGAGCCTCTAGGTGATCTTTGGCCAGTTCTAACTGGAGAGCGACGTGGAGATATCCTAGGAGCATGAGGTGAACGGCTTCTGGTCCTAAAGAAAAAAAAAAAAATTGAAAGTGTAAGCTGGACATCCGGGAACGAAACATTTAACATGCCAAAAAAATATAATTTGACAACAGTGCATCAATTGTTTCGTAATGTTTAAGAATATAATACATTGTCATTCAAGCTGCGTACATTTATATACCATAAAGAGAAAAGTTGTCTAAAGATCCTTAACCAAACATTCTGGACAAATATATCCTACTCTCTGTATGTACACATTATGAATAGTTGTCTTAAACCAAAAAAGGACACTTTAGTTTTTCTCAATTTTAGTATTAAAAAATGTTTGCTCAAACATTTCTACAGGCACCAGACAATAATCCTAGTATTGTCTAACTGTATTCCAGATAATTTTTAAAATGTGTAAAGATTACACATATTCATTAAGTATATTATAAATGGGAGATTATCACAAACTACAAAAAAGTATTTTTTTGGCTAGAAAATATTTGGCCCAACACATATGGATTTAAAAAGAAGATTTTCAGCTCCAATAATCTTCCAAATGCTACTATGGGAAAACAAAAAACAAAGAAATAAGGAACCTTGCAGATTTGAATGACTCGTTAAAAGGTACACATTCTCAAAATAAAAAAAATCTATGCTAATTACTTATTGCAATATGCCTATTTTGTGCATAATCTTTACACGATCTAAAGTTAAAACTAACATTTTTGTCGGGAGTAGTGCTGTCATTGCACCCTTTCTCAGTGCTTTGAAGGTGTTACACTAAAGGGTTTTTGCCATGTCCTTATGGCTGCTAGCTGTAACCCCTTTTTTATTTTCTATTTAAATCTGTTCCCAGTTCCTTTCTTTCAATTGCATCCTGGATCATACAGGCTAAATACCTTTACAGTAATGAAATAAACTAAATAACATCCTACTATTCTACAATTCAACGTATCTAAACACGGGTATGATTAATTTCACATCCGCACTGAGCGATTCCAATTTAAGACCTTCCCTCTAGGATGTAATACACATACATTGCACTACTACAGGGTCCTTGCCACATTCCTTTGGTCCCTAGTTGCACCACATTTTAATCTTTGACTTTAACCTCCTCTCCCCTTCCATCTTGGTATCCCAGTTGCCAACAGGTGTTAAAAGGCCTTCCCAATCAGTATTGACCCATACGACCCAACTCCATAATTCAAATAAAATTAATTTAGGATCTTATGCTTGATATTGGAAGTTTATTTAAGTATATCTTGAAATTAGTCACTTAAAACAAAAAGGTAAAACATTAAAAGCTACCATTTTAAATTTGAATAAATCTAATTTTATCTTTACATTTCTTGAGAAAAACAATTTTTTATTTTAATTTCCTGACAATTTAATTATTCAAGGAAGTCAATATTTTTGTTTCCAGAAGAGAAATATAATGTTCTATTCAACTGCTCCTGTTACGTATGCCATAGGTAATTATGAAATAAGCTTGCTTTCTTTCTACCTTTCCATAAAATACAACAAATATATAAAGCTTCCATTTCTCAAACACTAAATATCAAAGCACTGCCTTAGTTTTTCAGTGTTTGTAATAAAGGTATCATACTTCCCTCCATCTAATCATACTTCCCTCCATCTATTCCATATTATAAAGAACCTTTTGAGGAGGGATTCATAAATTTCTTTGGTAATACAGTACAGTATACAGTATCAATAAACAGGATAGCAAATACCTCCAATGCAGAAAATATAATTGAAAACTTGAGGTCTATAATCAAATACATTGGCATGCAAAAAGAAGTGTAAAAAAAGTACAGTACTGTAATGTATTAACTTGTCTAAAAAGTAATATGATTGCTTTAAAGCAATCTTTAAATATCAAAATAAGAAAAAAAGCATTGTAGAAATGTAAAAAAGCAGCCATTAAACAAACACAACTTTGCCTGAATGGTAGGAATTCTAGTTTATAAATAAAAGAAACTGCAGTTCCAAGCAAAGATAATATTAGCTTTATGGAAGGAGTCTGATACATGTAACTAACCTTTGGGAACAGGTACAATCTGAGTAGTAATTCTCAACCTAAACATAGCCATTGGTGGCTCTCACGAAGAATGACAGGCAACTCGTGTAATAAATCTCTACTACTCGCTAACCTTCTAGTAAAACAATTACCTCTAGCAGTGTGATATGTTATGTTCAAAAGCTTTGGTTTTTAAAGTGAGGCACTCATCTGAGCTGTTTGTTCCTGGAGGTAAGAAATCAACAATTTTGAAATGGGATATAATTCATAGGGCAAGGGGAATGGCAGTATAAATTAGGAAGGAGCACACTGGTTCTCATAAGTCCTCTTAAGACTGTGGATATCATGATATTCAGGTCATGAAAGTTTGTGGCAGGTATAACAGCTTTTCTATATGTTCTATATATTGGAATCCAGACTAGGATGTTTCTAAATTATCTACGATTACCTTCTTTCTTACCATTATGGCTAAGATACAAAACAATAAAGAAGTCTCTTTTGTACTTATTGGAGATTTAAAGGCTTACCAAAGTGGTTAAATACTGTACTGTTTTTTCAACTAATTTCCATGGCTGAAGTGCTTTTGACTTTGTTCCTGAATCTGGCTGTGAATAAATAATAAGTGAGGCTACCCATAAGTCTGGCAATTGATTGGAACTAAGACACCGATTCTCCTGATGATGTAGCAAGCAAGATTGGACGACTGGAGGACCAATCGTGCCTTGGTTTCGTTAGCACTGTACTGTAATTAAGGGGTGCAACTCTCAACCTCTGCTTGAACTTTTGGAAATTCAGATTATTGCACTTTCTACTAGGAGAGTCTATATTTAAGCTTTCAAATAGTTATTTCTAATGAAAAAAACTTAATTTATGGCTAAAACATCTCTTTCTTATACAGTACAGTATTTACGCAATTGCATCCGATCTCTTACGCAACCCTTTTTTGACCAGTGTACTTTTTCTTCGACTTTGGGAAAGGATACTTAATAGTAGTCTCCCATAAACTTAAAGGGACCAATTTTCTGTGATCAAGGCTGAAAAGAAAATGTAATTTCATTCTTCTTTCAGTGTTGTCATGAATAAACATTTGTTGTGTTTCACCAAGTTATATTCATTGAATTTCTTTCTTTGCTCATTTATATAATTACAATTCTTATGTTATGGTTATACTGAACAATGCAAAAAGTATGAGAAGATAATTAAATATGCCTAGGGTAAAATTTGTCCATAAAATAAGTGGATGAGAATATATTATACTAGCAGTGTCTTACTTTTGTGTAGCCATTTGCTACATATGGCATACTGTATATAGTTCTAGATTTGAGGGAGGGGCTCACCACTACTTAGTAAATATATGATGTGATAATTATGACCTTATACAGTAATCCCCAGTGTTGAGGGAAATTATCACTAAAAGCCAATATTTATACATACTAAAGTACAGTATATTCAACGGATCACTATAAAATAAAAGAAATTTGAAGTCCGTATATCTTTGTCTGCATGTATATCTATATAATTAAAATTTTTATGTTATAGTTATAAAATTTGCCCAGAAAGGTCGTAGACAAGAATATATTATGCTAGCAACATCTTTATTCATGTATAATTAAACACTTATTGGACCTTGATACCTACAGAGATGTAGACACAAAAGGAATTTTTTCTTTATTTGTTCATAAGATTGATTGTTACCTTTCGCAAGTTAACAAGAAACTGTTCTTTTTGCACTTCTTGGAGAATTGATAATGTTACTCCACTGAAAAAATGTTAGTGGTAGGTCTAGCCTTGCTTATTACTGCCCAATTTCCAGAACACCTATATCATCTATACTTTTTGAGCATCTTTTGGCAAAACATCTATATGTGGGTATGCTCAAGTTAATTATCATTTCCTAGTTTGCAGTTTGGCTTTCACAAAGGCTTTGAAGCATGCAAGGCCCTTTTTTACTATTCCAATGCTGTACAGAGATCCATTCATTGTTATCAAGAAGTTCATATAATTAGCCTTGATTTTAGTGCTGCTTCTGACTCTATTAATCATGAACACCTTGTTTTCAAAATTAAGGGTCACGACTCACAAACTCTGCTTGGAATTTTTGAAATTCAAATTATATTTTTGGCTTGAATAATGTGTATATTTCATGTTTCAAATAGTGTTTTTAATTGAAAAAATTTAATTTCATCACTAAAACATCATTTTCTTATATTTGTGTAAGCCCATCCAGTCCCTTACACAACCCTTTTTATTATTATTATTATTATTACTAGCCAAACTACAACCCTAGTTGGAAGAGCAAGATGCTATAAACCAAAGGGCTCTAAGAGGGAAAAATAACCCAGTGAGGAAAGAAAACAAGGAAATGAATAAACAATGTAAGTAGTAATGAAAAATTAAAATAAAATATTTAAAAAAAAAATTAACATTAAAACATATAATTCACATACATACATGCATATACCAAGGCACTTTCCCCAATTTTGGTAGGGTAGCCGACATCAAACAAATGAAACACAAAAGGGGATCTCTCCTCTCTACGTTCCTCCCAGCCTGACGAGGGAATCAACCGAGTTCAGCTGGTACTGCTAGGGTGCCACAGCCCACCCTTCCCCGTTATCCACCACAGATGAAGCTTCATAACGTTGAATCCCCTACTGCTGCTACCTCCGCGGTCATCCAAGGCACCAGAGGAAGCAGCCGGGCCTACCAGAACTGCGTCACAATCGCTCGCCATTCATTCCTATTTCTAGCACGCTCTCTTGCCTCTCTCACATCTATCCTCCTATCACCCAGAGCTTTCTTCACTCCAATCATCCACCCAAACCTTGGCCTTCCTCTTGTACTTCTCCCATCGACTCTTGCATTCATCATCTTCTTTAGCAGACAGCCATTTTCCATTCTCTCAACATGGCCAAACCACCTCAACACATTCAAATCCACTCTAGCTGCTTACTCATTTCTTACACACATTCTCACCCTTACTACTTTGTCCTAACCCTATCTACTTGAGATACACTAGCCATACTCCTTAGACACTTCATCTCAAACACATTCAATTTCTGTTTCTCCGTCACTTTCATTCCCCACAACTCCGATCCATACATCACAGTTGGAACAATCACTTTCCCATACAGAACTCTCTTTACATTCATGCCCAACCCTCTATTTTTCACTACTCCCTTAACTGCCCCCAACACTGCATCCTTCATTCACTCTCTGACGTACATCTGCTTCCACTCCACCATTTGCTGCAACAACAGACCCCAAGTACTTAAACTGATCCACCTCCTAAAGTAACTCTCCATTCAACATAACATGCAACCTCGTACCACCTTCCCTTCTTGTACATCTCATAACCTTACTCTTACACACATTAACTCTGAACTTCCTTCTCTCACATACCCTTCCAAATTCTGTCACTATTAAGTATCATCCGCAAACAACAACTGATTTACCTCCCATTCATGGTCATTCCCGTCTACCGGTTTCAATCCTCGTCCAAGCACTCGAGCATTCACCTCTCTCACCACTCCATCAACATACAAGTTAAACAACCACGGCAACATCACACATCCCTGTCTCAGCCTCGCTCACTTCATTTCCTATCCTAACACATGCTTTACTACCTTTGTAGAAATTTTTCACTGCTTGCAACAACCTTCCACCAACTCCATATAACCTCATCACATTCCACATTGCTTCCCTATCAACTCTATTATACGCTTTCTCCAGATCCATTAACGCAACATACACCTTACCTTTTGCTAAATATTTCTCGCATATCTGCCTAACTAAAAATCTGATTCATACAACCACTACCTCTTCTAAAACCACCCTGTACTTCTAAGATTCCATTCACTGTTTTATCCTTAATCCTATTAATCAGTACTGTACCATACACTTTTCCAACTACACTCAACAAACTAATACCCCTTGAATTACAACACTCCTGCACATCTCCCTTACCCTTATATAGTGGTACAATACATGCACAAACCCAATCTACTGGTACCATTGACAACACAAAACACATATTAAACAATCTCACCAACCATTCAAGTACAGTCAAACCCCCCCCCCCCTTCCTTCAACATCTCAGCTCTCACACCATCCATACCAGATGCTTTTCCTACTCTCGTTTCATCTAGTACTCTCCTCACTTCCTCTCTTGTAATCTCTCTCTCATTTTCATCTCCCATCACCGGCACCTCAACACCTGCAACAGCAATTATATCTGCCTACCTATTGTCCTCAACATTCAGTAAACTTTCAAAATATTCCGCCCACCTTTTCCTTGCTTCCTCTCCTTTTAACAACCTTCCATTCCCATCTTTCACTGTCTCTTCAATTCTTGAACCAGCCTTCCTTACTCTCTTCACTTCTTTCCAAAACTTCTTATTCTCTTCATATTAATGACCCAATCCCTGACCCCACCTCAGGTCAGTTACCCTCTTTGCCTCACTTACCTTGCGCTTTACTTCCACATTTTTCTCTCTATATCTTTCATACTTCTCTACACTATTACTCTGCAGCCATTCTTCAAAAGCCCTCTTTTTCTCTTCCACTTTTACCTTCACTCCACCATTCACTGCCCTTCCTCATGCTGCCTCCAGCAAACTTCTTGCCACAAACATCACTTGCAATCCCAACAAAATTTTCTTTTACTAACTTCCACTCCTCCTCTAAATTACCCGTTTCTCTTACTTTCAATTCGTCATGTGCCATTTTCAACCTTTCTTGATATTTACTTTTTACCCCAGATTTTATTAGCTCTTTAACCCTCACTATCCCCTTTTACATTCACCTACTCTATTCCCCCACTCTTTTGCTGCATACAACTATAAAAAGACTGATGTCAGCATGACCAGAGTACCTATTCATTTCCTTGCTTCAAGAATTTGAGGTCAAGATATTTATGTCAATTTCACATAAACATTTCATGATAATCCCTCATAGGAGGCTCTAGGTTTTCTGTTTCTCGATAGTATCGTAAGTAAACGTTGGCTGTTGTTTTTCTAGATTACATTCATCGTATTTCTTTGCTCATTCATACATTTATAATTTTTATGTCATGGCTATGCTGGATGATACATAAAGTGTCGGAGACAATAAGTAAATATGAATAAAACAAAATTTTCCCAGAGAATACGGAGACAAAAATATATCATACTAGTCACGTATCATTAATATTTGGACATTTGGTACATATACCATAAACTTTTCTGGATTTGTGGGAAGGGGCTCAACACTGTTTGGTAAATAACCTTGACATAAACTGTTGTTTATGTCATCCATATTTCTTTGTCTGATCATATGGTGGTTATAATTTTCATGTTATGGCTATGGTGAAAGATGCATAAAGTTTCAGAGACAATAACTAAATACAGTATGAATAGAGCATACAAAGCATAAAATTTGCCCAGAAGGTACGCTAATGAGAATATATTGTGCTAGCAACGTGTTACTTGTGGAGGCATTTGGTAAATGTAGTGTGGGTAATAAGTTGGCCAGGCCAGCACCCGCCCATTGAGATACTACCGCTAGAGTTACTGGGTTCTTTGACTGGACAGACAGTACTACATTGGATCGATATATATATATATATATATATATATATATCTCTCTCTCTCTCTCTCTCTCTCTCTCTCTCTCTCTCTCTCTCTCTCTCTCTCTCTCTCTCTCTCTCGTTATAGCTAATTTTTCCTTTCCCTACACATACACTGAATAGTCTAGCATATTCTTTCCACATTCTCCTCTACCCTTAAATAATTGACAACAATAAAAGGATCAAACAGTTCTTCATTCAAGGGGTTGACTACTGCACTGTAATTTTTCAGTGGCTACTTTCCTCTTGGTAAGGGTAGAAGAGAGACTTTGGCTATGGTATGCAGCTCTTCTAGGAGGGCACTCCACAATCAAACCATTGTTCTCTAGTTTTGAGTAGTGAGTTCCATAGCCTCTGTACCATGGTCTTCCACTGTCTTGGGCTACAGCTCTCTTGCTTGAGGGTACACTTGGGCATACTATTCTATCTTATTTCGCCTTTTTTTATAGTTTTAAATATGAAATATTTATTCCAATGCTCTTAAAATATTTTATTTTAATTGTTCATTACTTCTTTTATAGTTTATTTCCTTTCCTCACTGGGCTATTTTTCCCTGTCGGAGCCTTAGGGCTTATAGCATCATGCTTTTCCAACTAGAGTTGTAGCTTAGCGTGTAATAATAATAATAATAATAATAATAATAATAATAATAATAATAATAAGAGTAACAAAAATAAACTCCCATCTTTTCCTCTTTTAATGACTAAAATTGGTCATTATTAAAAAAGCTGAATATTTATTTCTCAAACAATTTCATACTTTGAGAAATCAGGCTTCAAAGTTATTTTCTTAGATTGTTAGTAGATTTCAGTATATATAATTATGGGCTTTTAGTAATAATTTTACCTCACCAGTGGGTATCATAAGGATATAATCATTAAATTTTAGTTAGTCACTTAATCCAAAAATTTCCCTTTATATACATGCATATAGGCTACTTGTACCTAAGGCACACTCATGAGCAATATTCTCCTCTGTCTATTTTCTGGGCAATTTTATGCTTTTGATCTATTTAATTAACATCTTTGATACTTTACTTAATTTTCAGCATTATAACAACCAAAATTATAAATACATAAATGCACAGACAAAGAAATAAGAACCCCTTAAAGAGAAATATAGCAAAGTTTATTTATGAATACCATATAATGTAAGGAAAATATATTTATTCCTCAGGAAATCAGAGAAAATGGTGACATTATATGGGATACTAAAATAAATGGCTTTCCATGGGATTTTTTATGAAAAAGTAAATAAATATAGAATCTAGGTTTCCTAGAGGACCCGACGTCACTAGCTGGCGTATGGCTATAAAAACATTTAGTAGGTGTCAATAATCGGCTGCTTGTTAACCAGTAGTAGTGGGGGAAAGCACTGCCTCCCCTCCCCACTCACTATACCCTCTTTGCTTTGATCGCAGGGGTTAGGTGATGGAAGGTAAAGTATGTGTAAAGAACTGCAGGTTTTTATTTTTAGGAAAAATACATTTTACTTCCAAATTTGTCATTTGTTCCTACACAAAATACAGCCCTACATTCTTTACTTAGGGAGACACTTTAACCCCAGGATTGCAGCATCTGAGGAATGGACATTCTTACATCTCGTAAACTAGTAAAGGCCTGCGGGTTGACAGTCCTCGCGAACATGAATATGTGAGAATGCAATTATCTAAGGACCTGTGAGTCACATCTTGCAGGTAGTGGGTGGTGAATGCAGTTTGTCTCCTCCCTACCCATGTTTGAAGTACCTGCATCACAGAGAGGTTCTTTTTGAATTAAATTAACCTGCCTGATCCCAGAGGAGATGGTGTTCTTTGTAACCTTTTTCCTGACCCTACCTGAACTAACGAACAGATGTCTGATTTGCGAACACGTTCTTCGAGTTCATTTGAGATAACATCGTAATACCCACATAGGACACAAAAGCAACTGTTCAGGATTATTAGTTACATCTCAAAGACTCAAAATTTGGAAGGAGCTGAAACTAGGATCAGAAACTGCCTGATTTTGAGTCAGCAACAAACTCAAGAGACTAAGCTGAAAAATAAATTGTTCCCATCCCCTTGAATGAGCAGCATCGTGGCAAAGAGCATGCAACTTGCTTTCCTTCTTGGCGGAGGATAAGGTGAATAGAAAGATCGTTTTCAGAGTAATATCGCGGTCTGAAGCCTGATGCAAAGGCTTAGAAGGTGCTCCTTTCAAGAAACAGAGGACTTCTACCATATTCCATGGAGGCGGTTTCACTTCCGACTGAGCACAAGTCTGTTCAAAACTAGTTACTGTATAAGCATAGACAGCTCTACCGAGGAGGAAATATCTAACCCTTTCAGTTTAAAGACCTGGCTCAAGGATGAGCGATAGCCTTACACTGCCGAGACAAAGCAGATTTTCCTCTTGGAGAAAAAGCAAAAATTTGGCCATCAGGGGTAGACTGATACCGAGTGGAGAGGCGGGGTGCCTCTCCAATGACAGATCACCCCCTTTGCCTGGTAGACTGAGGTCAATAACCTCCTGAGGTATTCAGACATCTATTTTGCCACTGGTCACAAGAAGCCTCTCTTAGAGAGGATATGCTGGTTAACCTCCAGGCATGAGAACTTAAGAGATCCAATATCCCGATGGTAAATCTGGGCGTGGGGTTGGCGTAGCAGGTCATGAAGGAGGGGCAGCTCCCTCGGTACCTCTGTCAAGTTGAAACTTTTTGAGTTGTTGAAGAGCAAGGAAAGTTGCCCTTAACTCTATGAGGTTAATGTGGCACTGCCAGTTTTGGACCATAGCCCAGAGGCCATGTGATGTAGCAGGTGAGTGTCCCACCATCCACTAAGAGCAGCAATTCGGGAGGGGGAAAAAACCAGATGGCCCAGCAGGCACTGTCACAGGTATGCTTGTGGCAAGACCTGTATCAGAAACTGACTAACCATTTCTTTGAGTCTTAAGACTCCTTCTTGCAATGGGAAGACTTTCTCTCATAAGGTGTCTATTTCAATGCCTAGGTATGCCAGATTCTGAGTGGGCTCCAAGGACAACTACTCTAAGTTCACAATGATCCCCAGATCCCATCAAAACTTAAGATGCATGGCTCTGTGTCAGAGAACTGTTTACGAGTCCGCCAAGACTATTCAATCATCTAGATAGCGAAGCAGACGGTGCTGTCAATAGACTGAAACACGGCACTCAAAACTGGTGTATATTTTCTTCTTCTTCGTCTGCATCTTTTCTCACTTTTATGTGGGGTCGATGTTTCTGACCAGCTTTCTCCATCTACCTCTGTCCCACATTTCATCACCGGTTAATCCTTTTGATCGAAGGTCATCTTTGATACAGTCCATCCACCTTCACTTTGGTCTCCTTCTCCTTCTCGTTCCCTGTACCTCCATTTCCATCACCCTCCTCACAATATACTGTTCATCTCTTCTCATGATATGAACATACCACCTCAGTCTACTTTCTTGGATCTTATCTGATAGTTTTCTAACTCCTGCGGTACCCCTAATTACTTCATTTCGTATCTTATCTTTTCTTGTCACCCCACACATCCATCTCAACATTCTCATCTCTGCCACATCCAGTTTCTTCTCTTCCGTCTTCTTTAATGCCCACGTCTCCGCTCCATACATCATTGCCAGTCTCACAATGGTCCTGTGTACTTTACCTTTCAACTTAACCCCTATTTTCCTGTCACATAGTACTCCACGCACTTTTTTTCCAATTCTTCCATCCTGCTTGTATTCTGTGGTTTATTTCTGCCCCCAGATCACCATCCTCTGCAACTGTTGATCCTAAATGCCTGAAATTTTCAACTTTTCAATCTCTCTCCTTGTTAACTAACTTCCCCATTCTCCCCATTTTTCAATCTCAAATACTCAGTTTCTCCACTCCTCCAGTTTCTCTTCTACTACCAATCGCCTAATGCTACACAGTATTTCATCATCAGCAAAAAGCATACACCAAGGAGACTGATCTCTAATAAGTTGTGTTACTACATCCATAACCAGATCAAATAGGTAAGGGCTCAATGCAGACCCCTGATGTAGTCCTACATTTACTGGGAAACTTTCTGTTAGGCCTATACTGGTCTTGACATTTGCTTCTGTCCTCTCATACATATCTTGGGTGATTCTTACGTATTTCTCAGGGATTCCCTTTTCTCTCATATATCTCCACAGCTCCTGACATGGTACTCGATCGTATGCCTTCTCCATGTCAATAAAGACCATATGTAATCCTTTTTGTTTCTCCCGGTGTTTTTCTATCATCTGCCTTAAAGCAAATATTGCTTCTACAGTCCCTCTTCCAGGAATGAATCCAAATTGTTCTACACCAATTGTTGTTTCATCTCTGAGTCTCTTCTCAATGATCTCCCATATTTTCATTGTATGGCTTAACTTTATGCCTCTGTAGTTGCCACAATCTTTTCCTGATTGAAGATTTTCTGCGTCAGGTCCCACAAGATATCTATGCCTTCCTCTCCAAGACTCTTCCTTACCTCTACTGGTATATTATCCGGTCCTGCAGCTTTACTATTTTCCATCTTCTTTACTGCTTGTTCTACTTCTCTTCTAGTCACTCCTATGGTAACTGCCTCATTTAGGAGTCCATCTTCAAATACTGTTCTTGGGTACTCCTCATTCAATAGTCCTTCAAAATAAATTTCCCACATTCTTTTAATTTTATTCTCTTCTGCTAGAACTATACCATTGCTTTTTATTTTTCATTCTCTTCTGCTAGAACAATACCATTGCTTTTTGTTTGCCTTATCTGTGTCAGGTCTTTAGATGCAGCATCTCGGGCCTTAGCAATTCGTAATATTCTCTTCTCTCCTTCTGGTGTTTCCATCTCTTTATAGACTTCATTTACTGTCTCTGCCTTTGCCTTTGCTACTGCTCTTCTTGCTTCTTTCTTTGCCTGTTTATAGTTTTCTTTATACTGCTCTTGTCCTGATAGATCTGCCTTCTTCTTGGCTTCTTCCTTGGTTTTTACCCGTTCTTGCACCTCATCATTCCACCACCACGATTCTTCATCATTTGGGGGTCTTCTTCCTGATGACTTTCCAAGTACTTCCTCACCGATCCTTAGAATCACTTTACTATTCTCGGTCCACCATTCTTGTACATCCTCATCTAACCTTACTGCTTCCAGCACTCTTTCCTTAAACAAGACTCTCAGTTCTTCCTCTTTCAATTTCCACCACTTAATCTTTGGGTCCATTCTCGTCTTTTTACTTCTCCTACAATTCCTTAGTCTGCAATCAATTACCACTAACCTATGTTGCGCCGCTACACCCTCCTCATTTCTAACCTCCGTCAGATGGTCTCTCTTACACAGCAGCAAATCTATCTAGCTCTCCCTGCAACCGCTACTGTAAGTATGCATCTTTCAAATCCAATGTGGTCATAAGTCTTTCGGTCTGACAGCCCATCTGAACATTGCTATGGTCTCCATCTCAAACAGAGTTTAGAGAACAAACTCGTTCAAAGCTGACTGATCTATGACTGTCTTCAGCCTACAGACACCTTTTCTACAAAAAAAGTCAACTGCAAAAGCCAGGGGACCTGTCGAGGACTTCTTGGAGAGCACCCTTCTCCATCATGATCTGGACTTCTACCTATAATGCAGCATCTTTCACCAATCCCTCGTTGAAGGATGGGGACCTCGGAGGATGCCCAACGGGAGGTGGAGAGCTGCTGAATGGAACGACGTACAATTTGCAAAGGACAGAAAGTGTCCACAGGTTGGCATGTGCTGATGCCAATGCTGCCACCTGAATTGCAAGCAACCTCCCACCGGTGGAATAACAAGAGGAAGGTCCCCTTAGCACGGACGCTAGCCACGTCTGCCACCTCTCCACCCTTGTCCTTATTGCTTCTTGCCCTGAAAAGGCTGTTTGAAAGGAATTGACTGCTTAGAGGTGTTTTCCTTCGAAGGGTCTTTTATGGGTTTATGAGCTTGTCTCCCCACAGAAGCCCTATGTGCAACAGGTGCCGAAAAGGTGGCCCGAGCTGTGATGGCCCAAAGGAGAAGGTGTCTTTCTCCACTTCTCTGTTACTGCTTTCATGTCTTCGAGAGGAAACACGGCCAGAGACCTGATCAGGGAGTTATGAAGGAGAGAATCCCTCTAAGGAACCTGTTTATGGAATATGGAAATAATAGTCACGCCTCTTCAGGATTCAATTGGTCCAGTCGTTGGCTGCATTGTGTCAAGAACTCGATCGCTCTTGCACCTGAGAGGAAGATATTCTTGAAAACACACTGCTTCTCAGGATCAGAAAGATCTTTGGCTGTGGCAAGGTAGCAAACAAGTCTGGACCAGTGATCTATCCACGAGGAAGCTGGAGTGTCACTTTCGCTAGACTCAATATTCTGAGCTGCCACAGATGAGAACGTCAATGTCTGCGTATCCAGCTTCTCCACTGTCAGGCCTTGAGACAAGCTAACACTGCCTGGTCTAATGCCAATGATGATTCTATTGGATATCATAATATTACCTCTGTCTCACAAACAGAAGAAGAAGTAACTTCAACGATTTACTTGCCCTAAGTGAATCCTGTCCCACGGAAATCTGCAAGTCAACCTTGCCAATGGATCTGGCTACCAGCTTGAGACTCTAACCATTGTCTAGTGGTATTTGGAGCATGGCATAGAACATCAATTGCAGCATCTCTCCTATTAGAAGAGTCCCAGAGTCTATCAACCATACGGACGAAGGGGAGAACTTGCATAAATACTAATTCTGATTTGCCCTTCTCTGTGTCGAGAGCCTTATGGCTAGCAGCTGGAGAGGGATAGCCGATTGAGTGGTTACAGCTTATTTTCCTTTTGCCTACACATACACCATATAGTCTGGCCTATTCTTTACACATTCTCCTCTGTCATACACCTGACAACATTAAGATTACCAAACAATTCTTATTTGATCAGAGGTTAACTGCTGCAATGTAATTGTTCAGTGGCTACTATCCTCTTGGTAAGGGTAGAAGAGACTCTTTAGCTATGGTAAGCATCTCTTCTAGAAGGACACTAAAATCAAACCACTGTTCTCTAGTCTAAGGTAGTACCATAGCATCTGTACCATGGTCTTCCACTGTCTTGGGTTAGAGTTTTGCTTGAGGGTAAACTTGGGCACAATATTTTCTCTTGTTTCTCTTCCTCTTTTTTTAAGTTTTTAGTTTATATATGAAATATCTAATTTAATCTTACTGTTCTAAAAATATTTTGATTGTTCATTACTTCTCTTGTAATTTATTTCCTTGTTTCCTTTCCTCTCTAGGATATTTTTCCTTGCTGCAGCCCTTGGGCTTGTAGCATCCTGCTATAAGCCAAAAACTCCAACAGGGAAAAATAGCCCAGTGAGGAAATGAAATATGGAAATAAACTACAAGAGAAGTAATGGAAAATTGAAATAAAATATTTCAAGATCAGTAACATTAAAATAGATTTTCCATACATAAAGTATAAAAAACGATTAATGTCAGCCTAATTCAACATAAAATTTGCTGCAATTTTGAACTTTTGAAATTCCACTGGTTCAAGTACCTGATTAGGAAGATCATTCCACAACTTGGTCACAGCAGGAATAAAACTTCTAGAATACTGTGTAGTCTTAAGCCATATGATGGAGAAAGCATGACTATTAGAATTAACTGCATACCTAGTATTACAAACAGGGTGGTACTGTCTGGGAAGATCTGAATGTAAAGTATGGTCAGAATTATGAAACATACGTAACAAACTAACCGAACGATGATGCCAGATTAATATCTAGATCAAGAATAAGAAATGTAAAAGGCAGTAAGTTACGGACAAACAAATTAAAATGAGATTCTGCAGCTGAAAACCAGACAGAAGAACAATACTCAAAACAAGGCAAAATATTAACACACTTCTTCAGAATAGATTGATCTAAAAAATCTTAAGGCTTTCCCAATAAGCCAATCTTCTGTGTAATTGAAGAAGAGGCAGACCGTATGTGTTTTGCAAAAGTAAATTTTCTATCAAGAACTACACAAAATTTTAAAAGTCAAAGTTAAATTAACATTATCAATATTGAGATCCGGATGTTTAAGAGCCACTGTCCTCAACTTACTTATAATCATGCTTGAATTTTGTTAGGGTTCAATTTCATACCCCATTATCTACAACACACTAATCTAAGATCTCTATTAAGGGATTCAGCAACCCTAGATCTACATTCAGGAGATGGAATTCATACAGAGTAGAATCTTCTGCATATACAATGAGCTTGTTTTCTGGGCTAAACCACAAGTCATGTGTATATAGTATGAAAAGTAATGGACCAAAAACACTACCCATGAGGAACACCAGTTATCATATTCCTACTGTACACTGAGTATGGTGCCCATCAACAACAACTCTTTGTGATCTATTATTTAAGAATTTAATAATGATGCTAAGAAAAGACCCACCTACTTCCAACTGTTTGAGTTTGAAAACACGGGCCTCATGATTTAAATGGTCAAAGGTAAATCAGAAGACAAGGTTAGTTGTTTATAGTAGGGATGATAACGATAATGACACTCCAGCCATTAGCGAGACTAGTTTTGATAGTGATGAGCTCTATCATCTTTAGTTTCCTATGTACAACCCCAGAAGGCCTGATGTCTTTAGGCTAGGTGGACATTATAGACTAACCTGCCAAGTTTTGGACCCTAGCCTAACTCCTCAAGTTTGTCTAGGGCTTCTTGTGCACTACTGTACTCAGTAATGGTTCTGATGTTACAGTGTATTACAAAGTCAAAATCCTCTCTTGAGCCTCAAATTTTATAACCACTTCATTCCTGCTGCACAAACCCTCACATCCAAAATATAGACTGCTCTATTTGACCACTAGATTTCAAGGAAGATGACCTAGCTGTAGTTAAGATTTTAATATCCCTCCATTCAATGACTTAAGGGCTCATAAATCACCTTTAATTTCATATATGTACGGCGTGGCTTTCAGCAGGGCAATCTACAGCCAAAGACTGAACTAAACAGTGTTATATATCGTATAACTATAACTTTTGGATTGTTACATCCCTCCACTCAATGTAAAAAGAAAATCGTGATCAACCTTTTGAGAGATATAGAAAAGTTATTGTATAATAATAACACTAGAACAGGACATTTTTTTGCAAGATAGTTCTTTTAAAGCTTCAGAGATATACGTTTGAATCATGTTTCGAATTGAAGTAAGATGACCTCATGTAGGGTCAACCTTCACCTCCTCTATCATCTATCGAGTTATTAAGCTGAATTCTTATGTCCCTCCAATCACTAAGTATAGTCAACCACCTTTAGGTATATCATTAAAGTGAAATGTCATTTAGTTCCTGCAGATAGTTTTAAATAGCTTTTAAAGCTTCAGATGAACAGCTGATTCATGTTTTGGGTGAGTCACATGACTATGCACTTTTAAATTCCGTTCTGATGAAAAACAAATTTTAAAAATAATTTATTTTTCCTTGCTATACAAACAAGTACTTTTAAAATATGTAATATCTTTAATGGAGCTGGAACCATCATTGAAATCGTTAACGAGGTAGTTGACTAAAGGTGGTAAGGGCGGGCAGGTAGACCCGCCCATTCTCCTATTGAAGACTCTTCTCTTTTGACCTTCAGCTCAGAAGTGAGAGGAGTGGATGAGATGGGGAAGTTTAACTTTAAAGGACTGAAGTTTGTATTGTTACAGAAAATACAAATCCCTTTCAAAATTTGTTGTTTGTACCTACATGTATAAAACCCTTTCATCCTTTACAATAGGAAAACTCATTAATTGGTAGGAAGTACTCCCATATAACTTCAGTGGTTGGTTCTTTTCCTTCCCTGGAAATACCAGTCAGGAGACGACTTGGCAAGCTCCTATCAGCCATTTATAAGAATGAGTAAGATGGCTAGGCCAGATCTTGGTTATATGCCTGAAGGAATCTTTCTCCTTAAAAGGGGAAAAACAGTCTGGAATGAAATACCTATTGCATGATAGTCAATAGATTGGTATTGATTCCACCATCTTCCCCCAATACAGGGAGGATAATTGAGAACAACTTACAAATACTGTACAGTCTAATAAGAATGGTGCTCAGAAACGAAGCTTAGAAGCATCAATATCATATCTAAAGTGTTATGGTAAGAATGTTTCATCCTCAAGTAGAGGGAAGAAAGGAAGCAGTAGAAGAGCTAGTCATTCTACCATTCATCCAAACTTAATCAAATATAATGCAAATTTTGAACACCTCATTCGGAAGTTAATACATGAGACATAAAATTAACCTATGTATTGCTCTCCAGGCTACGCCATTGATCGAACATGTCCACTTACTGTGCTAAGAAAGTACAGCTGTATTTAAAATGATCAGGATTTTGTATAATATCCAATAATAATACATGTAATATTCACATAGTATTATATCATGAAATAAAAACTGCAAATATGCATCCTTTAAAGGTTGTTCATAAATGGAAGAGGTAAGGGAGAGCGACAATCCCCCATTGTTTACATTAGTGAGGTGGTCAAGACTACTGCCTATGCTTTCCAAATCAGGCCAATTATCAAGATTTTTCACGTAGATAAAGAAACAATTATTACTTGAACTATCATTTACATTTTGGCATATAAAGGTATATAGTTTATAGACAAAATACTTTTCTCTCATCTTATTTATTATTGAATTTAATGGCGTATCAAAGTTTAAGGGTGTTTCATACGAATTGCAAATGCACGATAATTTTAGTCTTGAGCTTTAGGGTGCTTGATTACAAAGCTTAGGAAATTATTAACTTTTTTTCTGATTCTTCAAGTAATTTTTTGTACAATTTGTTTAACTTTTCTATAAACTGAATACACCATCAACTAAATTTCCTTTAGCTTTTCTCCACTTTCGCTTACAGATTTCCCCGATACCAAACAGCCTTGGCATTGTCTGTTTTCCTAGCTTCATCTACAACTTGTTGCTTAAATATAACAGTATATTTGCTTGCCAATCTTTTCTCCATAGCCAAAAAATATATCAGTACAGAAGGCCTTTTCTACTTAGTGTCATTTGTATCAAATACAGTAATTGTTTACTCCTGTACGAGAGATTAAATGCAAGGAAAACAACTGTTACTATCCGAATCAGTTGTTCAAAACAAAACTTTTTTGTTCAGTCACTATCAATGCTTTTACCATTCTCTTTTGCTTTTTTAACTTAATAAACCAGAATTTGGGATAGAGAGATGGAGGAAAAGTGGTTAGTTTATTATCGTTTGAGTCTCAAAAAAGAAACTCATGATACAGGAAATACATGATAAAACAATCTTTCATTAGTGAAAATTTGGGGGTCACATAATGAGAGACCGCTTGTAACACGAGTATATATGGTACATTACAATATGCTACCACTGACAAGATGTTTTTTGTCCTGTAAGGGAACTGGGCTAGCTACAACACTACTAGAGCTCCCAGTACAGTGCAAAAATAGATATTGAAGGAATTGTGAGTATACTACCCTGAAAAGATAGCTGTGAAGGCTGTTTGGTGCTTCCAAACTAAGTGGGATTGATAACCCTGACTTTGTGAGCTCTGGTTTGAGCTGGTGATCCAATCCCCTCAAAAGTTGAAGCAGATACTCTTAATTTTCACACAAAGCCAGAAAGAGACTCTTCAACACCTCTTTCTTGGTTCTGCCAGTGCTAAAGAAGAGACACTGACGCTCGCCTGAGACTTTAAGCACTCTCACGACACTAAAGCATCTCCTCTCAATTGCTATCCAATGCTATATGTAGAGTGGTAAGGAAGTGGGTTTCAAACCCTGGATTGTATCTCGACAGGTTCTGGGTTTTGGCCACGAATTTGTGCACAAAACTAAATGACTTCCCTCCAACCATCAGTACATTTTGCCTACTTTTTTCCCTGATGCTTAGGCTTGCAAAAAGACAGACCTAAGAGTCAGATTTCTATCTGACAACCCTTTCAACAGCTCATGTGGGATGTGCATTATAGCCTTGAGAACAAGTCACATCTCACTATGGGGACTTGAGGTCCCAAGGTAAGAAAGACTGCTCAAAGCTCCTCAAGAGCATAGACAATGCCCACGAATAGGAAAGGTATAAGGACTTCAGTCAAAAAATCATACCCAAGGTTGAGCAGTAGCCTTTACCAGCGGTGACAGAGAGGTGCGTTATTGGTGGAGGAAGACAAGAAAATCTATAATTTGTACTAAAAATGCTCTAACTGGAGAAGTATTCTTTCTACGACAAAAATTTCAGAAAATGGCCCACTTTCAATAACAAACAGCTAAAGGATCGTTGCAAGCACGCAGACATATCTGAACATAACTCATGAAAAGCCTTTAACTCAAAAGGAGATAGTGGAGATACATATACAGATATATCCCATGCAAATGTGCCAAAGCTGCCACCAGAGTGCATACCTGGGGAGCAGCACACAGTACAAAACAGTCATCAACTGGTACACCTTACAGTTGAGGAGGAAGCTGAGGTACTTCTGAGATAACTGATAAATGGGTCCTTGGAAATACCGTATATACTCGTGTAATATTCAACCCCCCTATTTTGCCTTCAAAATCATGAATTCATCATATAACTGATGAATGGGTCCTTGGAAATACCGTATAAACAGTACTCATGTAATATTCGACTTCGTGTAATATTCGACCCCCCTATTTTTCCTTCAATATATGATGAATTTCATCACATAACTGATGAATGGATCCTTGGAAATACTGTATATACTCATGTAATATTCGACTTTGTGTAATGTTCAATCCCCCTATTTTGCCTTCAAAATCAAGAATTCATCATATAACTGATGAATGGGTCCTAGGAAATACCGTATAAACAGTACTCGTGCAATATTCGACTCGTGTAATGTTCAACCCCCCTATATTGCCTTCAAAATCATGAATTCATCATATAACTGATGAATGGGTCCTTGGAAATACCATATAAACAGTACTCGTGTAATATTCGACCCCCCTATTTTGGCTTCAAAATATGATGAATTTCATTATTTAATGATGAATGGATCCTTGGAAATACCGTATGTACTCGTGTAATATTCGACTTTGTGTAATGTTCGACCCCCCTATTTTGCCTTCAAAATCATGAATTCATCATATAACTGATGAATGGGTCCTTGGAAATACCGTATAAACAGTACTCGTGTAATATTCGACTTCGTGTAATGTTCAACCCCCCTATTTTGCCTTCAAAATATGATGAATTTCATCACATAACTGATGAATGGATCCTTGGAAATACTGTATATACTCGTGTAATATTCGACTTTGTGTAATGTTCAATCCCCCTATTTTGCCTTCAAAATCATGAATTCATCATATAACTGATGAATGGGTCCTTGGAAATACAGTACCGTATAAACAGTACTCGTGTAATATTCGACTTTGTGTAATGTTCGGCCCCCATATTTTGCCTTCAAAATCATGAATTCATCATATAACTGATGAATGGGTCCTTGGAAATACCGTATAAACAGTACTCGTGTAATATTCGACTTCGTGTAATGTTCAACCCCCCTATTTTGCCTTCAAAATATGATGAATTTCATCACATAACTGATGAATGGATCCTTGGAAATACTGTATATACTCGTGTAATATTCGACTTTGTGTAATGTTCAATCCCCCTATTTTGCCTTCAAAATCATGAATTCATCATATAACTGATGAATGGGTCCTTGGAAATACAGTACCGTATAAACAGTACTCGTGTAATATTCGACTTTGTGTAATGTTCGGCCCCCCTATTTTGCCTTCAAAATCATGAATTCATCATATAACTGATGAATGGGTCCTTGGAAATACCGTATAAACAGTACTCGTGTAATATTCGACTTCGTGTAATGTTCAACCCCCCTATTTTGCCTTCAAAATATGATGAATTTCATCACATAACTGATGAATGGATCCTTGGAAATACTGTATATACTCGTGTAATATTCGACTTTGTGTAATGTTCAATCCCCCTATTTTGCCTTCAAAATCAAGAATTCATCATATAACTGATGAATGGGTCCTAGGAAATACCGTATAAACAGTACTCGTGCAATATTCGACTCGTGTAATGTTCAACCCCCCTATATTGCCTTCAAAATCATGAATTCATCATATAACAGATGAATGGGTCCTTGGAAATACAGTACCGTATAAACAGTACTCGTGTAATATTCGACTTTGTGTAATGTTCGGCCCCCCTATTTTGCCTTCAAAATCATGAATTCATCATATAACTGATGAATGGGTCCTTGGAAATACCGTATAAACAGTACTCGTGTAATATTCGACTTTGTGTAATGTTCAATCCCCCTATTTTGCCTTCAAAATCAAGAATTCATCATATAAATGATGAATGGGTCCTTGGAAATACCGTATAAACAGTACTCGTGCAATATTCGACTCGTGTATTGTTCAACCCCCCCCATATTGCCTTCAAAATCATGAATTCATCATATAACTGATGAATGGGTCCTTGGAAATACCATATAAACAGTACTCGTGTAATATTCGACTTCGTGTAATATTCGACCCCCCTATTTTGGCTTCAAAATATGATGAATTTCATTATATAATGATGAATGGATCCTTGGAAATACCGTATGTACCCGTGTAATATTTGACTTCGTGTAATGTTCGACCCCCCTATTTTGCCTTCAAAATCATGAATTCATCATATAACTGATGAATGGGTCCTTGGAAATACCGTATATTCTCGTGTAATATTCGACCCCCCTATTTTGCCTTCAAAAATCACAATCATGAATTCATCATATAACTGATGAATGGGTCCTTGGAAATACCGTATAAACAGTACTCGTGTAATATTCGACCCCACTATTTTGCCTTCAAAATCATGAATTCATCATATAACTGATGAATGGGTCCTTGGAAATACCGTATAAACAGTACTCGTGTAATATTCGAATTCGTGTAATGTTCGACCCCCCTATTTTGCCTTCAAAATCATGAATTCATCATATAACTGATGAAAGGGTCCTTGGAAATACCGTATAAACAGTACTCGTGTAATATTCGACCCCCCTATTTTGCCTTCAAAATATGATGAATTTCATCATATAACTGATGAATGGATCCTTGGAAATACCGTATATACTCGTGTAATATTCGACCCCCCTATTTTGCCCTCAAAAATCACAATCATGAATTCACCATATAACTGATGAATGGGTCCTTGGAAATACCGTATAAACAGTACTCGTGTAATATTCGACTTCGTGTAATATTCGACCTCCCTATTTTGCCTTCAAAATCATGAATTCATCATATAACTGATGAATGGGTCCTTGGAAATACCGTATAAACAGTACTCGTGTAATATTCGACTTCGTGTAATGTTCGACCCCCCTATTTTGCCTTCAAAATCATGAATTCATCATATAACTGATGAATGGGTCCATGGAAATATCATATAAACAGTACTCGTGTATTATTCGACTTCGTGTAATATTCGACCCCCCTATTTTGCCTTCAAAATATGATGAATTTCATTATATAACTGATGAATGGATCCTTGGAAATACCGTAAATACTCGCGTAATATTTGACTTTGTGTAATGTTCAATCCCCCTATTTTGCCTTCAAAATCATGAATTCATCATATAACTGATGAATTGCTCCTTGGAAATACCGTATAAACAGTACTCGTGTAATATTCGACTTCGTGTAATATTCGACCCCCCTATTTTGCCTTCTAAATATGATGAATTTCATCATATAACTGATGAATGGATCCTTGGAAATACCGTATATACTCGTGTAATATTCGACTTCGTGTAATGTTAAACCCCCCTATTTTGCCTTCATAATCATGAATTCATCATATAACTGATGAATGGGTCCTTGGAAATACCGTATAAACAGTACTCGTGTAATATTCGACCCCCCTATTTTGCCTTCAAAATATGATGAATTTCATCATATAACTGATGAATGGATCCTTGGAAATACCGTATATACTCGTGTAATATTCGACTTTGTGTAATGTTCAATCCCCCTATTTTGCCTTCAAAATCAAGAATTCATCATATAACTGATGAATGGGTCCTAGGAAATACCGTATAAACAGTACTCGTGCAATATTCGACTCGTGTAATGTTCAACCCCCCTATATTGCCTTCAAAATCATGAATTCATCATATAACTGATGAATGGGTCCTTGGAAATACAGTACCGTATAAACAGTACTCGTGTAATATTCGACTTTGTGTAATGTTCGGCCCCCCTATTTTGCCTTCAAAATCATGAATTCATCATATAACTGATGAATGGGTCCTTGGAAATACCGTATAAACAGTACTCGTGTAATATTCGACTTTGTGTAATGTTCAATCCCCCTATTTTGCCTTCAAAATCAAGAATTCATCATATAAATGATGAATGGGTCCTTGGAAATACCGTATAAACAGTACTCGTGCAATATTCGACTCGTGTAATGTTCAACCCCCCCCCATATTGCCTTCAAAATCATGAATTCATCATATAACTGATGAATGGGTCCTTGGAAATACCATATAAACAGTACTCGTGTAATATTCGACTTCGTGTAATATTCGACCCCCCTATTTTGGCTTCAAAATATGATGAATTTCATTATATAATGATGAATGGATCCTTGGAAATACCGTATGTACCCGTGTAATATTTGACTTCGTGTAATGTTCGACCCCCCTATTTTGCCTTCAAAATCATGAATTCATCATATAACTGATGAATGGGTCCTTGGAAATACCGTATATTCTCGTGTAATATTCGACCCCCCTATTTTGCCTTCAAAAATCACAATCATGAATTCATCATATAACTGATGAATGGGTCCTTGGAAATACCGTATAAACAGTACTCGTGTAATATTCGACTTCGTGTAATATTCGACCCCACTATTTTGCCTTCAAAATCATGAATTCATCATATAACTGATGAATGGGTCCTTGGAAATACCGTATAAACAGTACTCGTGTAATATTCGAATTCGTGTAATGTTCGACCCCCCTATTTTGCCTTCAAAATCATGAATTCATCATATAACTGATGAAAGGGTCCTTGGAAATACCGTATAAACAGTACTCGTGTAATATTCGACCCCCCTATTTTGCCTTCAAAATATGATGAATTTCATCATATAACTGATGAATGGATCCTTGGAAATACCGTATATACTCGTGTAATATTCGACCCCCCTATTTTGCCTTCAAAAATCACAATCATGAATTCACCATATAACTGATGAATGGGTCCTTGGAAATACCGTATAAACAGTACTCGTGTAATATTCGACTTCGTGTAATATTCGACCTCCCTATTTTGCCTTCAAAATCATGAATTCATCATATAACTGATGAATGGGTCCTTGGAAATACCGTATAAACAGTACTCGTGTAATATTCGACTTCGTGTAATGTTCGACCCCCCTATTTTGCCTTCAAAATCATGAATTCATCATATAACTGATGAATGGGTCCATGGAAATATCATATAAACAGTACTCGTGTATTATTCGACTTCGTGTAATATTCGACCCCCCTATTTTGCCTTCAAAATATGATGAATTTCATTATATAACTGATGAATGGATCCTTGGAAATACCGTATATACTCGCGTAATATTTGACTTTGTGTAATGTTCAATCCCCCTATTTTGCCTTCAAAATCATGAATTCATCATATAACTGATGAATTGCTCCTTGGAAATACCGTATAAACAGTACTCGTGTAATATTCGACTTCGTGTAATATTCGACCCCCCTATTTTGCCTTCTAAATATGATGAATTTCATCATATAACTGATGAATGGATCCTTGGAAATACCGTATATACTCGTGTAATATTCGACTTCGTGTAATGTTAAACCCCCCTATTTTGCCTTCATAATCATGAATTCATCATATAACTGATGAATGGGTCCTTGGAAATACCGTATAAACAGTACTCGTGTAATATTCGACCCCCCTATTTTGCCTTCTAAATATGATGAATTTCATCATATAACTGATGAATGGATCCTTGGAAATACCGTATATACTCGTGTAATATTCGACTTCGTGTAATGTTAAACCCCCCTATTTTGCCTTCATAATCATGAATTCATCATATAACTGATGAATGGATCCTTGGAAATACCGTATATACTCGTGTAATATTCGACTTTGTGTAATGTTAAACCCCCCTATTTTTCCTTCAAAATCATGGATTCATCATATAACTGATGAATGGGTCCTTGGAAATACTGTATAAACAGTACTCGTGTAATATTCGACCCCCCTATTTTGCCTTCATAATATGATGAATTTCATCATATAACTGATGAATGGATCCTTGGAAATACCGTATATTCTCGTGTAATATTCGACTTCGTGTAATGTTAAACCCCCCTATTTTGCCTTCAAAATCATGAATTCATCATATAACTGATGAATGGGTCCTTGGAAATACCGTATAAACAGTACTCATGTAATATTCGACTTGGTGTAATATTCGACCCCCCTATTTTGCCTTCAAAATATGGAGTTTTTATGATAAAACAAAGTTTTATGAATACTTACCTGGCAGTTATATATACATTGCTAATTATCTCTATTTCGGCAGAATTTTTCTAAAACTAGGCAACCACCTTGTGGTGGTTGGGTGGTAACACCCGTTAAAGGGTGGTAGGAGGAATCATTCCCGTTTTCTGTTCTTCAGTTCATCTATGCCCGACCTGTCTCCTGAGGGGAGGTGGGTGGGCCTTCGAATGTATATATAACTGCCAGGTAAGTATTCATAAAACTTTGTTTTATCATAAAAACTCCATTTTTATGAATAGAACTTACCTGGCAGTTATATATACATAGCTGATTAACACACTTGGAGGAGGGTGATAGACAGTAACATCGTTGGGGAAACAACCAAAAAAGCTGTAGGATAAATAAACACCTTGATTCCTTACCTGCTAAGGTAGCTGACTTCAAAGGTTCCTGCCTTTTGAGTCGCTTTCCCTTAGGAGTGTCAGCCAGGATGTGACCTGCAGTGCTGAAAACACTCAATCGAGTCTGTCAACGGGGTGAGACCAACAATCTGACTAGACTTCAGGACTACCTATTGCCCAAAATAAAAAACCGCAACTTTACCAAACCAACCACCTAACATTTGCAAAGTAGATAAAAATTATCTAACTAGACTGAGGTGACTGTACACAAGTCGAAGTCCTCAGACAACCAATAAAAAATGCACCAACCTATGCACAAGTAAACAAAACTAAGGTTGAGGGGAGGTAGTAACTCCTTTGCCTAATACAGAAGCCGTAGCTACGTATGGTCCCAAGGTATAACATTTCTCATAATCCACCCTCACCTCTCTGAGGTAATGAGAGGCGAACACAGAGTTGCTCCTCCAGAATGTCGCATCCATAATTTGACGGAGCGACATGTTCTTGAGGTAAGCAAGCGAGGTCGCAATGGCCCTCACTTCGTGAGCTTGCACTTTTAAACGTCCGAAGTGTTCTTCCTCACACAAGAGATGCGCTTCTCTTATCACTTCCCTCAGGAAAAAGGACAAAGCGTTCTTGGAAAGGGGCTTTTGAGGATCTTTCACAGAACACCACAGGGAGCTAGAAGAGCCTCTCACACTTTTCGTGCGAGACAAGTAGGTCTTGAGGGCTCGTACTGGACAGAGCAGCCTCTCTTGCTCTTGACCCACTAGGTTGGTCAAGTTAGGAACCTCAAAGGTCCTCGGCCAGGGCTTAGAAGGGTTCTCGTTCTTAGCGAGAAAGTCTAATCTCAAGGCACAAACTGCCCCATTCAGATTGAAGCCTACCTGTTTTTCAATTGCATGGACTTCACTAACTCTTTTAGCTGTTGCTAAGGCCAAAAGAAAGAGGGTCTTCTTGGTAACCTCCCTAAGGAGAGCCTGTGAGATGGGCTCAAATCTCTTGGTGCACAGAAATTTAAGAACCACATCAAGATTCCAAGAAGGGGGCTTTAACTGGGTCTGCTTGGTCGTCTCAAAAGACTTCAAGAGGTCATGTAAGTCCTTATCGCGAGACAAGTCCAAGCCTCTATGCCGACAGACGGAAGAGAGCATACTTTTGTACCCTTTGATAGTGGACACAGCTAGCTTAGCGTCCTGTCTGAGGTACAACAAGAAATCCGCAATCTGGCTCACAGAGGTAGTGGATGAGGAAATCTTGTGCTTCCTACACCAAGCCCTAAAAGTCTCCCACTTGGACTGGTAGACCCTCTGCGAAGAGACCCTCCTCGCTCTGGCGATAGCTTTCGCAGCTTGCGCTGAAAAGCCTCTCGATCTGACGAGCTTCTCGATAGTCTGAAGGCAGTCAGATTGAGAGCGAGGGGGTTTTGATGATATCTCTCGAAGTGGGGTTGTCTGAGCAGATTTGGACTTGCAGGGAGGCTTCTTGGAAAGTCTATCAACAAGTCCACCACCTCCGTGAACCATTCCCTCATCGGCGGGCGAATTTCCTGACTACCAGATTGATGATCTTGAACGGGGGAAAAGCATAAGTGTCCATCCCCGTCCAATCCATCAAAAAGGCGTCTACTGCTATTGCCTCTTTGTCCGGAACTAGGGAGCAATAGATGGGGATCCTCTTGGATAAGTTGGAGGCAAAAAGATCGATGAGGGGTCTCCCCCACAGCCTCCAGAGACTCTGACAGACCTGTTGGTTGAGGGTCCATTCTGTGGGAAGGACCTGCCCTTTCCTGCTGAGCATGTCCGCCCTCACATTCTTCTGTCCCTGAACAAACCTCGTCAGCAGGTTTATCCTGTTCTCCTTCGCCCAAAGAAGGAGCTCTCTTGCTGTCTCGAACAGAGACAGAGAGTGAGTCCCTCCTTGCTTCCTGATGTAAGCAAGAGCTGTGGTGTTGTCTGAGTTGACCTCCACAATCTTCCTAGACACCAAGTCCTTGAAGGCCTTTAGCCCCAGAAAAATGGCCATCAGCTCCTTGTTGTTGATGTGCCATCCCAGCTGAATTCCTTCCCAATAGCCTGAGACCTCCTTGCTTCCTAGTGTTGCCCCCCCAGCCTGACTCTGATGCGTCTGAAAACAACACTAGGTCTGGGTTCTTCTTGTGTAAGGAGATCCCTTCCCCTAACAAGGTTGGGTCCAGCCACCACTTCAGAAGAGTCTTGACTTCTATTGGAATGGGGAAGGAAAAGGAGTCTTCCTGCATCTTTCTGTTCCACGTCTTCGAAAGAAAGTGCTGAAGAGGCCTTAGGTGGAGTCTCCCCAGAGAGACAAACTGTTCGAGGGAGGATAGAGTCCCCAGCAAACTCATCCACTCCTTCGCTGTACATCTCTTCTTGTCCAGGAAAGTTCTGACTTTTACGAGACACTTGGTCTGTCTTTCCTGAGAGGGAGAAGCCCGAAAAAGAACTGAATTCAGAACTATCCCCAAATAGAGAATAGTCTGATTCGGTCTGATCTGAGACTTCTCCCTGTTGATGACCAGGCCTAGATCTTGAGCCATCATAAAAGTCTTCCGTAAATCCTCCAGACATTTCTCCCTTGATCGTGAACGAATCAGCCAATCGTCCAGATAGAAGGATATCCTTATCCCCTCCTAATGCAGCCAACCTGACACATTCGCCATTACCCTGGTGAAGACTTGAGGAGCCGTGCTGAGACCGAAGCAAAGAGCTCTGAATTGGAAGCACTTGCCCTGCATTACAAATCTCAGGTACTTCCTCGAAGTCGGATGGATGGGGACATGGAAATATGCGTCCTGCAAGTCGAGGGACACCATCCAATCCCCTGGACGTACTGACGCCAGCACCGACTGAGTCGTCTCCATGGAGAACTTTGTCTTCTCCACAAATACGTTGAGAGCGCTGACATCCAGGACGGGTCTCCATCCGCCCGAGTTCTTGGGGACCAGAAACAGGCGATTGTAAAAGCCTGGGGAGGATAGATCCCGAACCGGTTCTATCGCCCCCTTGTCTAGCATTTGGTTGACAAGGTCTACTAGGGCCTTCTGTTTCCCCGGATCTGAGTACCGGGCTACTAAGGCCAGCGGAGCATCTGCGAGAGGAGGTTTTTTCAGAAAGGGGATCTTGTATCCTTCCTTGATGACTGAGAGGGACCAGGTGTCCGCCCCTCTCCTCTTCCAAGACTGCCAAAAACCTGACAGTCTTGCGCCTACTGTCTGGAGGAGACGAACTTCATTTTCTGGAGCGAGGTCTGAAAGAACCCCTGGTAGATCTTGGTCCTGATTCTTGCCTTCTCCCTCTAAAATCTGGTCTTGAAGTAGTCCTGCCCCGAAAGGGATGCTGGTATCTCCTTTCCTCCCGTTTCAAAGAAGAAGGAGGGGCTGCCAAGGGCTTACGAGCAGAACGAGATAAAAGGTCTTGGGTGGCTTTTTGGGCCAGAGAACGCGTAATGTCATTAACCAGGGACTCGGGAAAAAGATGTTGAGAGAGGGGGGCGTAAAGAAGCTCAGACTTTTGTGCATTGGTAACAGACCTAGAAGCAAAAGAGCAAAGCAGAGCTCTCTTCTTTAGGACCCCAGCTGAGAACAGAGCAGCCAACTCATTCGCCCCATCTCTGAGGGCCTTATCCATACAGGACATAATGCTGGTAAAGTCCCTAGATCCTTCCATCTGTTCAGTTTTCCTTGCGAGAGTCCCAAGCGACCAGTCTAGGAAACTAAAAACCTCAAAGGCTCTAAAAATACCTTTGACGAGATGATCCAGCTCCGACATCGACCACATGACCTTGGGTGAGTTGAGAGCATGCCTTCTAGCAGAGTCCACTAAACCAAAAAGTCACCCTTGGAGGAGGAAGGCACTCCCAGACCCAAAGGTTCTCCAGTTGCATACCACATACCCGCTCTTGAAGCAAGACGAGCTGGTGGAAACGAGAAGGAAGTCTTAACTGTTTGTCTCCGCTCCATCATCCAGTCATCAATCTTCATGAAAGCCTTCTTTGCGGAGATAGACAGCTTCATCTTGATGAAGGCCGACTGTTTCTTGGCCTTCTTTCTGTTAAATTGGGACTGAGGAGATTGAGGGGCAGCAGGTTGGAATTCCTCTCCAAAAAGTTCAAGAAGGGAGCGAGAGAGAACTTTGTAATCTCCCACAGCGTCGGCAGGATTATCATCGTCATCAGAAACATCCTCGAGGTCCTGATCCACATCTGCAATATCCTTCGAAAGAGAAGAAGGATCCTTAGAACCCGACAAGGGCAAATCAAAGGCATCATCCTGCAAAAGACGGGTTGCATCCTGGAGTCCCGCGCTAGAAGAATCCTTGGGACGAGAGGCAGTATCGTCCCGAAGAGGCAGGGTGGTATCGCCCTGGGACCGAGAACGAGAGGCAGAGTCGTTCTGACGTCGAGAGCGAGAGGTGGTATCGTCGTGGCGGCGAGAATGAGAGGCGGTATCGTCGTGGCGTCGTGAACGAGAGGCGGTATCGTCGTGGCGTCGAGAACTAGGGTCGGTATCGTCGTGGCGTCGTGAACGAGAGGAGGTATCGTCGTGACGAAGCGAACGAGAGGAGGTATCGTCGTGGCGAAGCGAACGAGAGGAGGTATCGTGTTGGTAACGTGAACGGAAGGCGGTATCGTCTTGGCATCGAGAACGAGAAGCAGCATCGTTCGATAAGGTATCGTCCCAGTATCGAGAACGAGAAGACGTATCGCCCTGGTATCGCGAAGAAGTATCGCCTGGCGAAAGCACACATTCCTCATCCTGGCGTAGAGAGGGAGAAGTCTTCTTTAAAGAAGAACTCCGTTCTCTCTTAGAAGCAGACTTCTTAATCGGCAACGAGTCGTCTTTACGTCTGTCAGACTGGGCGTGAGGGCGGCTAAAGGCTTGTACTAAAGTCAAAAGTTGTTCCTGCATGACCGACATAAAGGATTTAGCAACATCAGCTGGGTCTTGCGGCCCCGAAGGGGGGGGGCTGACGAATAACACTCGTAGAAGGGGGAGGATCTTCGGCAGCAGGCTTCGCCCTTTTCACAGGCACGGAGTCGAAATCATCCTCCGACGGACAAGGTTCATAACTGCTAGAACCGGGAGAGAAAGAACGAGACCGTTCGTCGCGGTTCCATCTCCTCTTAGTAGGTCTTGAAGATTCAAACTTCCATTTACGTCTGGACGAATTCGGAGAAGAAAACAACACATCCGACACGTCTTTCCCGTGACGGTCAAGAGCAGCCTGGGAATCGACAACAGGACTGTCTGAGGCGACGGCTGACCGAGGGTACGTACCTCTCACCCCCTTTCGGTCATCGACGTACCTTCTCCCTTGGTCCTGGGAGCTTGGTAGAGGTCTAGGCCTAGGGGTATGACAAATTCGGTCAGTCGCCACCTCCACTGCACTAACACAAGCACTTTCACTTTCCTTACCTTTAAAGGCCTCCAGTTGTTCTTTAATGGCCTTCAACTCGGCCGCCAGGCTAGCGTACCGAGGGTCATCCGTAGATACGGAACCTGTAGGAGGAGCAAGAGTTACTACCTCAAGGGAAGGATCAACTTCCAAAGAGGAATCAATAATAGGATCAATAGATAAATCTACGCTAAGTTCGTCTTCCTTACCACTAACAGACTTAGACTTAGACCTAGAAGCTCTCCTAACTCTATCGAGCTCTAGCTTACGCACATAGCGCTTCATAATTAACCAATCTTTCTCATCCAAAACCTTACATTCCCCGCACCTATTATCAAGGGCACAAACAAAACCCCTACAATTAGAACAAACGGTGTGAGGGTCTACCGCCATTTTCGGTAGTCTCACTTTACATTCCTCATTCGCACAGATACGGTAATGACTCTTTTCACTCATAATGAAAAACAGCAAAAAAGCTAAGAGAAAACAAAATACAACGATCGCCAAAACCCCAAATCAGAGTACTTCACCAAAAAAGCAGACTGGTACACCGAGCAGGGAAAGCGAAGAAAAACTCTTAATGACGGACCAACGTGTTGTCGATCCGGCCGGCAGAGATGAACTGAAGAACAGAAAACGGGAATGATTCCTCCTACCACCCTTTAACGGGTGTTACCACCCAACCACCACAAGGCGGTTGCCTAGTTTTAGAAAAATTCTGCCGAAATAGAGATAATTAGCTATGTATATATAACTGCCAGGTAAGTTCTATTCATAAAAATGATGAATTTCATCATATAACTGATGAATGGGTCCTTGGAAATACCATTAAACAGTACTCGTGTAATATTCGACTTCGTGTAATATTCGACACCCCTATTTTGCCTTCAAAATATGATGAATTTCATCATATAACTGATGAATGGGTCCTTGGAAATACCATTAAACAGTACTCGTGTAATATTCGACCCCCCTATTTTGCCTTCAAAATATGATGAATTTCATCATATAACTGATGAATGGGTCCTTGGAAATACCATTAAACAGTACTCGTGTAATATTCGACTTCGTGTAATATTCGACCCCCCTATTTTGCCTTCAAAATATGATGAATTTCATCATATAACTGATGAATGGGTCCTTGGAAATACCATTAAATAGTACTCGTGTAATATTCGACCCCCTATTTTGCCTTCAAAATATGATGAATTTCATCATATATCTGATGAATGGGTCCTTGGAAATACCATATAAACAGTACTCGTGTAATATTCGACTTCGTGTAATATTCGACCCCCCTATTTTTCCTTCAAAATAGGATGAATTTCATCATATAACTGATGAATGGGACCTTGGAAATACCATATAAACAGTACTCGTGTAATATTCGACCCCCCTATTTTGCCTTCAAAATATGATGAATTTCATCATATAACTGATGAATGGATCCTTGGAAATACCGTATATACTCGTGTAATATTCGACTTCGTGTACTGTTCAATCCCCCAATTTTGCCTTCAAAATCATGAATTCATCATATAGCTGATGAATGGGTCCTTGGAAATAACGTATAAACAGTACTCGTGTAATATTCGACCCCCCTATTTTGCCTTCAAAATATGATGAATTTCATCATATAACTGATGAATGGGTCCTTGGAAATACCATTAAACAGTACTCGTGTAATATTCGACCTCCCTATTTTGCCTTCAAAATATGATGAATTTCATCATATAACTGATGAATGGATCCTTGGAAATACCGTATATACTTGTGTAATATTCGACTTCGTGTACTGTTCAATCCCCCAATTTTGCCTTTAAAATCATGAATTCATCATATAACTGATGAATGGGTCCTTTGAAATACCGTATAAACAGTACTCGTGTAATATTCGACTTCGTGTAATATTCAACCCCCCTATTTTGCCTTCAAAATATGATGAATTTCATCATATAACTGATGAATGGGTCCTTGGAAATACCATATAAACAGTACTCGTGTAATATTCGACCCCCCTATTTTGCCTTCAAAATATGATGAATTTCATCATATAACTGATGAATGGGTCCTTGGAAATACCGTATAAACAGTACTCGTGTAATATTCAACTTCGTGTACTGTTCAATTCCCCTATTTTGCCTTCAAAATCATGAATTCATCATATAACTGATGAATGGGTCCTTGGAAATATCGTATATACTCGTGTAATATTCGACCCCCCTATTTTGCCTTCAAAAATCACAATCATGAATTCATCATATAACTGATGAATGGATCCTTGGAAATACCGTATAAACAGTACTCGCGTAATATTCGACTTCGTGTAATGTTCGACCCCCCTATTTTGCCTTCAAAATCATGAATTCATCATATAACTGATGAATGGGTCCTTGGAAATACTGTACCGTATAAACAGTACTCGTGTAATATTCGACTTCGTGTAATGTTCGACCCCCCTATTTTGCCTTCAAAATCATGAATTCATCATATAACTGATGAATGGGTCCTTGGAAATACTGTATAAACTCGTGTAATATTCAACTTCGTGTAATGTTCGATCCCCCCTATTTTGCCTTCAAAATCATGAATTCATCATATACCTCATGTAATGTTCGATTCTGGATTTTGGCAGTAAGCTACAGGTTATGCCTCAATGGTCTTTTATCTCCAACATACCATAATTACCAACAATGTAGGGGTTATGCCTAAGTGCGACAAACAAATGTATAAAACAAATCAGAACAACACTTGATACTAACATCTGTTTACAATAACAATTGAGTATTCAGCGTAAATTTTCTAGCGAACATTTTAGTTGCGAACAGCCGATTATTATCACCGCCTAATAGCTTTCAAAAACCAGCAAACACTACAAATAGCAAACAAAATTAGTCCATCGTTTTGCGTAACAAATTACCATTACCGGTAATTGCAGGTAATTACGGTGATTATAATTACCCTTTATGCTAGAAGTTTTTTCCCCACAATGTATATGAATAAGAATTTAATCATAACCCATCACGATGTCTATCAAGAAATATAGAAAATTTACTGCCAAATTCAAGCTTATTATTGCTGCTGCTGAAACTACAAATAACGTTCAAGCTGCAAAAATGTTTGGAGTTACCGAAACTAGCGTTCGAACTTATAGAAAAAATGTGGATTCAATTAAGAAAACATTTTTGGGTTTATTATTAATAACAATTAATGTACTATACCAAATAAAATAAAATGAGCCTAATTTTTGCATTAACCATATCACGTTATAACATACGCAACCAGACTGTTTGCTACCTTAGAACTTTGCTCCCTAGCTTCATACCTGCTGCGTTATGGTAAAGTCATTACTTGTAGCGGAAAAAACTATTTATGATGGTTTAGGAAATAAAATCCATGCTAATAATATGCGTGATGTTAATGAACATGGTAAGTACTGTATATATAGGCCTAGCTTATGTTTACCTACCGGTAGGTAGCCTTATATACATGTAAGCATAGCCTACGATTACCTACCGGTAGGTAGCATAGCCTAGGGTAATGTTCACGTAGGCCTAGCCTATGTTTACCTACTGTTAGGCCAGAAATTTTTACCTTTTCAAATACTGTATATATCTCGTGTAATGTTCGACCCTTACTTTTTGAACTGAAAAATAGGCCTTCAAAAATTGAACATTACAAGAGTATATACGGTACATACCCTTTCGATCCAGTGAAAGCATGAAGCTTCCTTCCCTGATAAAATATAATAGTCTGTAATATTTCCATCCTGAACCTTGTTTGTTGAAAAAACTGGTTTAAAGGAGACAGGTTGATGACTGGTCCCCATCCCCACACTGACTTCTCCAATAGGAAGAATAGATTGTACACGCCAGGCGACCAGCAACAAAACAACTTAACCACATTCTTCTCCAACATCCCTTTCATCTTTGCTAGCGATGCTGTAGGATCGTTCAAGAACACAATCAGCCTGCAAGATTGGGGGGGGGTTCAGGAAAAGGTAAAAAGTACCCATCCCGAAGGACACTAAGTACCCAAGACTCAGCCTTCTGTCTTTTCCAGGTTGGCTAATGAGATGACAGGTATTCCCCTACTTGAGGTAGCAAGAGTGAGAGATAGCCAACACCTGTCTCCCTCTCTACCACCATTTTCCTCTACCTCCCACCCTGACCAGGTTGATGGCCTCAAAGGGTTGTGCACACACAAAATCCCTTACAGTGAAAAAGGTTGTAGTCCTGATCAGGATCAAGTGTAGGTCGAAGCAGCCTTCTTTACCCCAAATTCTGCAAGCATGACCTCACATAAAGGTTTGAGCACAGCCACCCTTGAAGAGTCGGAGCCCTTGAAAGAAACTGCGTGATGGGTCATGGAGGTCTACAAAGTAGTTCCCCACTTCTTCACCACCACCTACACTGGACTCCTTGGAAGGAGATATGTTTTAAGTATTTCAAAACCAGGCAGCCCTCTACTTCAAAACCCAGTTTATAGTCCTCAGCCATGTAGGTCTGGGTCTTCCAACTCTTCTAGTGCCTTGTGGAGCCCATCTGAACGTTAGACGAACTAATCTCTCTAGGGGAGTATGAAGAGCATACCCAAACCATCTCCATCTACCCCTCATCATGATCTTATCCACATATGGCACTCGAGTAATCTCGTATAGTTTCATTTCTAATCCTGTTCAGCCATTCAACTCCCAATATTCTTCTGAGGGCTTTGTTCTCAAATCTACTAAATCTATTGGAGATTATTTCATTGCCCTAGCATGACTCATGTCCACAGAATAACATCGATCTCACTAAACTGATATATAGTCTGATTTTTATTGTAATTTCAGGCGATTTGATTTCCAAATTTTACTTAACCTAGCCATTGTCTGATTTGCTTTTTTCAATCTTTCAATAAACTCTAATTCTAAAGACCCTGTATTGGAGATCATAGTTCCTAAATACTTATATTTCATCTTCTATTGCATACTCCGTTCTCATCATTTCTATCTTCCTTCTATTTATCTTCAGCCCAACCTCCTGTGATATTTCATGCATTTTGGTATACAAGCATTGCAAATCCTGTGGTGTTCTGCTAACAAGGATAGCATCAGCATATTCTGTCTGCTAAATTCCCATCACCAATCCAGTCAATCCTTCTCCCCCATCTCTGACTGTTCAATGCATTACAAAATCCACGAGGATGATAAACAACATAGGTGACAACACATTTCCTTGGAGTGCTCCACTGTTCACTGGAAATTCATTTGATAAGACTCCATTAACATTAACTTTGCACTTCCCATGCTCATGAACAGACTTAATCAAATTTACATATTTAGGACGAATTCCATAATAATGCACGACTTTTCACCAAATTGGCTGGTGCACATTATCAAAGGCTTTTTCATAGTTCACAAATGCCATCAAAAAGGGACTTCTATATTCTACGCATTGCAGTATACTGTAACATGCCTCAAAATGAAAATTTGGTCAATGTAATTTCTATATTTTCGAAATTCTCCTTGTTCATCTCTCAACTTTTCATCAATCTTTCTCTCCAGTCTCTTTAGAATAAGCATACTATTTGTTTTCATAATAACTGACATAAGTGTTATGCATCTGTAATTATTGCAATCAGTCAGGTCTTTTTTTGCCATTTTCACCAAAACTCCTAACTTCCATTCATCAGGTTTTGCCTCTTCATGCCACATTCTACAAAATAACCTTGTAAGTATTCAAGGAGTCGCTTCATTTTCGGCCAGCATCATCTCGGCAGTTATTCCATTGTATCCCAGGGCTTTCCATCTCTTTAGTTTTTTTAAGATAGCTTCGACTTCAAACAAACTGAATTCATTCATGGCCACATCAAGATCTTCATCAGCTTCAGGTATATCACTCAAATTATTCCCTTCATATCTCCCATTCATAACCTCACTAAAGGGTTCCATCCAACATTTTCTTTCTTCATCTTCTGTTGCTATAAGAGAACCATCTCTCTTTTTAATGGGTATATGCTTCTTCTTCATTGCCCCCATAGAGATTTAATTAATAATTCTATGAGCAATTCTTAATAGCCACTTCCTGAACTCATAGCTTTGTCAGCCTCATCTGTTTCACTGTCTAAATATTCTCTCTAGTCATTCAGTTATATAAAAGGGGGAAGCTGAGATTGATGCTCTCAAATCTTTTTTTAACCCTTTGTGTAATAATGACAGACCTTAGTACTCGAGTATTTGAACTTTGCAAATTCATTTATTCATAAGAGAGACCCACTCTTTTTTTTCTAGCCTTCTCATTGTGTCCTATCTGCCATGATTGGTGCACTTCACATTCTTGTTTCTCTATCTCAGCCTTTCTTCACCCGCCGTACACTAAACATTGGCTAAATCATATCTGTTTTAAAGGTTCAAAGGCCGCTCATGAATGGCAGAGGAAGGGAACAGTAACAATATACTAGCTAGCAGGACATGTACTATGGACTGACCATGTCTAAACAGGATTAGCACCCAGGCCCCCTCTACACCCAAGCTAGAACTAAGGAGGGCCAGGTAATGGTTAGACCTACAGGCTTCCCTAAACCTGCCTTCCTTGCTCACAAGAGTGGTGAGGTTGCAAACACTACAAAAAACTATCAAGCTTGAGTGGGACTCGAACCCCGGTCGGGCGATTGGCAGGCAGGGATATTTCCAATAAGCCACAGCAACTTTTCCATGGCCCTTAAAAGAGCTTTATCATTCTCTAAATCTACATCTAAATGCCATAAGAACATCTAGATCCCGGAAAAGTGTTGGGAAGATTTGTCTTTTGATGGAGTGAGGTAACTTTTCCATTTCGTGTGAGTACTTTGCAGTACATCCAGAAGAGGAGGCATGGATTCATGCTGCCATACATGTAAGTGCCCAAGGCAGTGCTAAACAAGAAGCAATAGCTCAGGATAATGCCATGATCCAGATGGAGAATGCTTTGTTCGTGTGAACCAAGGACCAGCACCGCAAGGGCATAGCTGTGGACTCCAATGTCAAGAGGAAAGCCAAGTCTCCCTTCCAACTTTCCAAGTCTTCTGTAACTACAAACGAGCCTGAGGAATCAAAACTGACAACCAGTCAAGCCCCCTTAGCTATGCCACCTACACCTTTCCAAGCCAACAAGAGAATGTCAGACAACTTCAAGACACTTTTCACTAAAATGCCAAGACACAGAATGTTCCCTATCCCTTTGGTGCCCACAATGTGCATTTCATGATGACAAATAGTTTTTAGACAAAAACATACTTGCATACCTTTAATTGGGCTAATTAGAGTAAAAAAAAAATAAGGAATTAAGTACATCAGAAGTGTTTAGTTCCAAGATCAAATGTTTTTGAGAATCTGTTATGGCCTTTTTCAATACCTGTAATACTTTAGATCAAATTTTGAATGATTCCCAGATCTCTATAATAAGACTAGACACTTTTTCAAACTAATTGCATTCAGTTTTAATTTTGATTTCTTAAAACTTATACTCAGCAGTTATTACTCCTGTAGTTTGGGACGAGTTCCCTGTTTTGACGCCTTATTCTGGCAAGTGTTATCTTATATAGGTCTGCCAATAAATTCTAATGATTTATTGTCTACTATCATTCAAGAAGATTGAGCAAGTACATCAATGATGATCAACTTGTGATGATGACATCTTGTCTATGAAAAGTGTTTGGCATGGGATTATGTAAGCTTTCAAATTAAAGGTAAGGGTAAAGATGCTAGGGTTAAAACTGTACACATCAGGAGGCTAGTACTTTTCTGTTATTAGTTTGCATCATGTTAAACATATGAACTATTTTAATACAATCTAAATTGCTAATATTATTCATATGCATACATCCCTACATATTGTAAGTATAGTTTATTATGACATTTTGGATTATTTAATAATTGATACATGAATACTTGGCAACCATTCATTAGCTTCTGGCGTCACATTGTGTAAAGGATTAGATCTCAAGTTATCTTCTCATTTCATAATATTTAATGGATTTTGAATTGCCAAAGAGTAAATGTTTTGTTTGCTTATGTTCCTAGTTGGATATTGAATGAGATTTTTCTGTGATGGCGATATTAATGATAGTGTTTTCTCAAGACTAGCATTATTGGAAATGTAGATAAATTATTAATGGTGTAACTGAATTTCAGACATATTCAATACGTGTCATTATTACCAGGCAGGCAACAACCATAGTTGGAAAAGAAGGACGCTACAAGCCCAAGGTCTTCACCCGGGAAAGCAGCCCAGTGACAAAGAAAAAACTATATGCAGTACAGTAATATGCCTACCTCAGTTTAATATTTTACTTAAATCTGGGAGTGAGCTAGGAACCTAAAATATTCATATTAAAAAAAAAAAAATTCCCCCCCCCCACCCTAAGGAAATTTACTCAATGCATTCCACAAGTCCACAAAGAGGCATATGAACTCATTTTCAAAATATTACCCCTAACCTCAGAAATTAATCGAAATTAATAATTGACAAAAAAAATATTGACAAATTAACTTGCACTTGATTTTTTAGGAAAGTCATGGCTGGCGTGAGATAGACAAGAGAGGAGTAGGAAGGGAGGGTGATTACTCCTTTGAAGGAGAATCTCAATCTCCCTCCATGAGCAGTTCTGGTAAAATATTGGGAGTTTTCTCTATTGAACTTCGCTATCGCTAATTAAATTCCTTAAATTATGCTTTATGATCTTTTTTTTACTTACATATAAGGAAATCTTTACTTTCAGGCCGATGCAATATCCGTGTACCAATTTGAATTCTCATGTTCGTACCCTAATTTTCTCTTATTCAAAGTATTACGTATTCAAAGTATCACGTATTAAAAGAAATAAATAAAAATTATATCAATAACAATATTAAAATAGATGTCATATATAAAACAAGAAACAAAACCTATGTCAAGCTGTTCAACCAAAAAGGATTTGCAACAAGTTTGAACTTCTGAAGTTCCACTGATTCAACTGCCAGACCTGGAAGATCATTCCACAATCTTGTCACAGCTGGAATATAGCTTCTAGAATACTCGTACAATGGAGACTGCATACCTAGTACTAAGTACAAAATGGTACAGTCTGGAAAGACCTGAATGCAAAGGATAGTAAAAATTAGGAAAAATATTGTGCAACATGTATAAAGAGCTAACTAAATAATGGCACCAGAGACTAATATCCAGATCCGTAATAGATTTCAATAGACCAAGTTTTTGTCCAACAAATTAAAATGAGTCAGCAGCTGAAGACCAAACAGAACAATACTTGAAACCAGGCAGAATGAAAGAATTAAAACATCCTCAGAATAGACTGATCACTAAAAATCTTAAAAGAACTTCCCAATACACCAATGTTTTGTACCACTAAGGAAGAAATAGACCATGTGTGTTTCTTTAATTTTTAATGTATTGTACTATATAGTTTAAGATACTTGTCAATGTAAAGATCATCATGTTAAGGAGCCATTGTCCTTGACCTACTTAGGGTTCAACTTCATCTATCATAATATGCACCATCCATTAATTTCAGCTAGATGTCTATTAAGGGACCAAGCTGCCATGATTTTTCAAGAATATTTTTCAGACATAAAAAAATTAGTTACTTGGTGTATGTAAAATAAAACAGGCCAAGCTGCCATGATTTTTCAAGACTATTTTTCAGACATAAAAAAAATTAGTTACTTGGTGTATGTAAAATAAAACGCATGGTAAAATAGCAAAATGTTTCAATTGATTATCTATCTTGATAAATAACAATTATATAGCTTGGTTTCTCCATAAGGCATCATCTGAATTTGTAAGTTTGATAATGTATAATTTGCAGTCATTTTGGTACAGTATTCCCATAATAATTACAAAGTTTTACTCATAAATCTGACAGTCGAACATCTCTACGGGAGAGTGCTCAGTAAACACTTAGAGATTAATGAGAGGGGCACTCAGTAGAGCACAGACCTCCAACACGGCAGCTTATTTCTCAACCTTTTGCTCGAACTTGACCTTTGACCTAGGACTTTCAAATTTGAAAAACTTCCATGTCTCAACATAATAATTAATCCCTGAAAGTTTCACTACTCTATGAGCAAAATTGTGGCCATGAAGTTGTTCACACACAAACAAACGGAAATATGGGGGCCAAAACATAACTTCCTCCCAACTTTGTTGATGGAGATAATTATGTCACTTTTTTTTTTAATTTCGTGACCATAGTCATTCTGCATGATTTAGAAGTGTTTGGGACTTTTTTAAATTTCAATAAACATGTCAAAAGCAATAAACACATCAAGTAACAGGAGATGTTTTCATTTACCAAGCAAATGCACATATTTTAATAATTAAAATCATTATTATGAAAATTATTTTCATATTACTTTAAATTTTTGAAAAGGAAAACTATATGTACAGTACATATAAAATCTTTGTTCCTTTGTATTAGGGTTAAGAAAAAAAAAAAAAAAAAGGCAGAATTAAAAGAGCATAACTTTTCTTAGTCTATTAAGGAAGGTGAGGTCGGATTTGATATGAGGATGTAAAATGGGCAACATCATCATCAATGTTGAACCCACAGGAGGGCGTTGACATTTGCCTCTCAGAGGTCTTGATCTGAGCCATGAGAGCCCAATGTGCACCCTCATAGGATGTGTTCCATTGCTTGTAGTGTTGCCCACATGGGCATTCAGGGTTGGTGGCTAATCCCCATTTGGGGTGGGCATCTTCAGTTTTGCCCACTTTTACCCTATCTCTGTTTAGGGGGGGTTGTTCCACTGGGCAGGCCTTCGTTTGGGCTGGGCAGCACCTTATTGGATGGCTGTCAGTCACTTTCCCACCACTTCTCTAGCATGTGAGCATCTGCCTGGATATGTTACAGCCTTTCCATGGTTGCGAAGCTTTAGCGGAATTTCAGTCTTCGCTTTGCTTCCTGATGATTGTGGAGTGGATGCCTAGGGTCTTTAATTTGTTTAGTTTTAAGTTTTTGCTGGTGTTTCTCATCGGATAGGCATGATGGATTATCAGCTACTTTGTAAAAAGATAGTAGAGGTGTTGATTTTAAGGTGCCAATAATAATCCGACAGGACTTTTTGAGCTCTGGGTCTACCTTATGTGCATGGCATAATCTGGCCCACATTGGTGCACAATACTCCTCAGCAAAGTAACAAAGTGACAGGGGTGTTTGTCTTAGTCTCAGGGTCTGTTCCCCAGTTGCTGTTGGCAAGTTTGCTGAGGAGGTTGTTCCTAGTTGATATTTTACGTTTGCTTTTTTTATGTTCTCTTTAAAGGAGAGCGTTCTAACAAGGGTGACCCATAAGTGACTGGGTAGGGGTAATTTTCCAGTTCTTTGTCACCTATGTGTGGATTAAGTGTTTGTTACAAACATTATCTAAGAGTAGAAAAAATGAGAATAAAAAAGCATATAGGGCAAAAAAAAAGAACAAGCCTCAAAGCAAGGGACAAAGATAAAGATAGGGGTTTGAGGTATAGAACCATAATCTCAACATGAAACTATTATTATTAAACGCCGAAGAAATTTAACACCCCAATAATCTTAAAAAACAGAAAACCTCTCACAATCTGATAAAATGTCTGACAAACTTTAGATGGCAAAGCTCTTGATTGGTATAACATCCAGAACTAAGGTTCTTGAGGCTGATAAGGAGCAAGAAGTGTCATTCTGCAATTCCTTAATTGCATGAAATCCTTCCCTTTGCATAAGAAAGGCATAAGATCTACACCCAATTCTGAGGCATTGCATTTGCACCCCCCACCATCCTGTTCGGAGTCAGAGAGCAAGAAAATTCCATCATATTGTTGTTAAAAACTTGTCTACATGTGGTCCTCACTACCTTTTTCATCATTCCAGACATAATAGAGGAGGAAGAGACCATTCGGTTGGGTCTAGAGCCCACTGCTCAACTGACCCACTTCACTAGCCAACTGTCCAGATAAAAAATCAACCTCAATTGATAGAAAATATTACCATCAAAGCAATCCTTATTGTGAATACCCGAGGAGCAGCATTAAAATTGAAATATAGACAAGTACATTGGTATACTTTACTTTGTGAACAAAATGCAGGAACTTGGAAATAAGCGGAAGTTAGATGTACCAAAACCATCCAGTCTTCCCTTCTTACTGTTGCTATGCACAGAAACTGGACCCTTCAAGGAAACCTTGGCTAAATTTAAGTTTGGACACATCCAGGACTGTTTGCAAACCCCTCTGAACTCTTTGGATACCAAAAATCCTTTATAATAGCCTCGAGTGAAGGTTAATACAGCACTCTACTACTTTCTTTTGCAATTACACAACTATCTCTACCAATAATGATCTTGATTTTACGGGATTATTCACAGAACTCTGGAGGGCTAGAGACTGGAAAATGATGGAATGATTATAAAGGGATTTTGATAATCATCCTGATAAGACAGACAATTATGGCTGTAATCTTTCTCATGCCTCTATGAAATAAAGCTAATCTTTCTAACACTGGAAACTTGAATGATAGTTAGAAAGGTGTTCCGCCTGAGTTACAAGACTTGTGTAAGAACTGAAATCTCTAGTAGGAGATAAAATTATAAGGTCAAATAGAAGTTAAAATCTTAAGAAGAATAATTAGCTTTGGTAATAGAAGGATTATGTAAAACTAAACTCATGAAATAAAACTGTGCTGGTATTATCAAAATCTAAAAATGAGACCTAAACCAGTAGTAGAGTCAACCTTCCATCATCAAGGTTTCGTTATTCCACATATTGAGATCTATGTAATATCTTAAATATAGTTTCGATGCTTCACGTATCCTGGTGATTACAACCGATACTCGTAGCCCCTTTTCAAACCACCCACATTTCTTGGCACCCAGCCTTCAAGCCGTTTCCCTGCCCGCATAATGCCACTTCTGTGGTAACTATCACACTCAACATTCTTCACTGCAAAATTATCTTCCCCAAGTGTTTGTCAAGCAACAAGTTTGAAGTTGCATTATCGTTATGCAAGGATTTTTCGTCGGTTTTGTAAGGATTTTTAACGTACTGTGTACGTAGCATTACATATATATGTACATCTACACCTCATGTTCAAAACTGAATGCTACTACTGCGCCTTGATGATTGAATAATGCATCAAACATCACTAGATTTCACTCCGTAGAACAAAGTAAACGGTAATTGGTGTCGTACGTGAACTGTGGTCTTATAATCATCTTATTTCCACTGCTAATTAGGCATTTATACGTTCATTGGAAAAGAACTATTAACAGTGTATTTGAAGTACGGTATACAAAATAAAGAAGGTCTTCAACTTACAAACACAAATCTAACTGAAATAATAAATTTCAGTTATTGTATCAAAAATTTGTACAATATACTGTATTAAGATAATGAAATACAGTAACAAAGCAATATTACATATTTCTATCTAGCAAGAAAATACACACTTGCAATAACCTGATATTTATTTCATATGAAACAAGACTATCTGTTGACTATTGTAGCTGGAAATCTTAAGCATGGGAGTTAGGTTAGGCCTACCCAAAAACAAAATTTATCAGAATTTGACTTGCAAACAGCCTCTTAAAATCTGATAAGTTTGTGAGTTGAAGACTTTCTGTACAGTGCTGTACATAGTTACAGACTATATATTAGGTGACGAGCTGATAGAATTATGAGGCGACCTCACAATAACAGCGATCCCTTACTAATGCTGTACTGTAGTGATAGTGCTGTACATATTTTACAGTAATATACCCTACAGTATCAGTGAGAGCTGATAGTTAAGAAGAGTGCTTTGTTGTTATTTATAACACAGGGCGGTGTGGCAATTACTTATGCTTTACAAGTGGTCTTACCTTGTATTGAAGCTGTGTTAGTAATGCCCAATTATCTTCGTAAAGTAATATAAACTACAACATGATAGAAACCACTTAAAAACAATATACTACTGCACAATCGGTTATTTAAGGTATCAGTCAACTGCACGTAGGCAGTGGTCATTTATTCCACTGGTTACGAGTCGACTCACCCTAGGGCCCCTATATTATGCAGTTTTTAACTCTTTGCAGGTGTCTGTTACCCAAACCTTGCAAAGACAAAGAGCTGACCACAGTAAGCAAAGAATAATTCTAAGCATCTAAGGCTATCTTTAAATAAAATAAAAACTAAAATCTATCTTCCCTTCAGGACAAAGCTAGTAAAAAATCTGTAGAATTTGTCGCACAATCAGTAATGCCATGATCCAGACACTTGAGAATATCCAAAGGCAATTCTCCCTCAAGATAATCCCTAGGAATTATGTAACATTAACAAAAATCACACCCTGTACTGGATCCGTAAATACATTTCTAAAAATGACAAATTCGTAGATAATTTGTATTTTTCCTAACTATACAAACCTTAGCTATTTAATAAGGGTATTACTTTCGGCGTAGCTGAAATGACGAGCCATTAAAATTTAACGAGGGTTTACTACCCACTCCGCTAGTTAGCGGGGGTAGGGGAGGATAGCTTGCTAACCCCCCCTCACACACACCTGTGCTTGAACTCACTATGCTTGGAGGTAGGACTTCAAGGGGGATAGGGCTGGCGGGCAAGTTTGGTTAAATAGCTAAGATTTGTATAGTTAGGAAAAATACAAATTATCTACGAATTTGTTATTTGTTCCGTAACTGAAATACAAACCACGCTATTTGATAGGGGTGACTCACCCATTAGGAAGGGTGGACGTCCCAGCCAGTACTGGCTTTTGGCTTTGCCCGGGGGCTCGATATTTGAGTGTGTAAGCACCCAAGAAATAAGGAGTCCCTGCACCTTGCTAGAACATTGCTACGCAAGGATCGCGGCCTACGCAAGCTGTGTGTGAAGGTATGAAGAAGTGTGATTCGTCATAGGAAGTTGTTCGGAAGTTCTTCAGATGGAAACTTGTAGACTAGGACTTTCCCAATACCACCTCGTCAGGGTAAGGGGACGTAACTGTATTAACTTAATGCTAGGAACACAAGGGAGCATGGTTTACCTGCAGTGGTTTGAGGTCAGCTATGCAGAGAACCCAGGATGCTGCTTTCCCCAAGAGAGGGGATGATGAAGAAGAGAATAAGGGCCAGTCAAACCTTTTCATTCATGCAGACTAAAAACTGGGTAACAATGCCCTCAACCTTCTGCTACTTGTCCAATAAGGAGCTTGAGGTTTTAAACCAGCTGTTATGCAGCCACCACAGCGCCGATAGAGAATGTATCAAACCTCCTGTGGGTCACGTCTTGCAGGTAGTGGGCTGTGAATGTTGTCCGACGCTTCCACACCCCCGCTTGAAGGACCTGCTTCACAGAGAAATTTCTTTTGAAGGCCGGGGAAGTAGCTATGCCCCTAACAACATGTGCTCTAGGGCGACATGGCAGAGGAGGATCTGGATTCAAGGCCAGATGAATGACCCTACGAATCCATGCAGAGATGGTGTTCTTGGTGACCCTCCTCTTAGTCCTCCGTGTGCTGACGAATAATGCTGGCACATGAGGATGGACTGCAGCTGTTCTTTTGAGGTATAGCCTCAAGCTACTGGGCATAGTAATAGATGGTCTGGGTTATCTGTTACAGAGCGGAGACTAGAAATTCGGAAGGAATCGAACCGAGGGTCCGCTACTCCAGGATTCTGAGTCTTAGCAATAAACTCAGGGACGAAGTTGAACGTTACCTCCCCCCATCCCCTTGAATAGGCGATGTCATACGAGAGACCATGAAGTTCGCTAACACGCTTGGCCGAAGCCAAAGCTAGCAGGAACACCGTCTTCTAGGTTAGGTGGCGATCTGATGCCTGGCGTAATGGTTCATAGGGAGGTCTCTTAAGAGACCTGAGGACTCGAACCACGTTCCATGGAGGAGGTCTCACTTCCGACTGAGGGCAGGTAAGTTCATAACTACGTATGAGTAGAGAAAGTTCTAGCGATGAAGAAATGTCCATTCCTTTCAGCCTGATAGCTAGACTTAACGCTGAGCGATAGCCTTTCACTGCCGAGACTGAAAGGCGCATTTCTTCCCGCAAATATACAAGAAACTCCGCTATTGCTGGAATAGTGGCATCGAGTGGAGAGATACCCCTTCCACGACACCAACCACAGAAGACTTTCCACTTTGCCTGGTAGACTGCTGCGGATGACTTTCGCAGATGTCCAGACATCCTCACCGCAACTTGTTGCGAAAATCCTCTCTCAGAGAGGGGATGCTGGATAGTCTCCAGGCGTGAAGTCGTAGCGAACCTACGGCTTTGTGGAAGATGTTGGCATGTGGTTGCTTGAGCAGATTGTGCCGTGGAGGGAGTTCTCTCTGTAGCTCCGTTAGGAGTTGCAGAAGGTCCGGGAACCATTCCGCGTGATGCCATAGCGGAGCTATGAGGGTCATTGAAAGATTGACCGATGTTCTGGTCTTGTTGAGCACCTCCTCATCAGACAGAACAGGGGAAAGGCGTAAACGTCAATGTTGTCCCACTGTTGTTGGAAAGCATCTTGCCAGAGAGCCTTGGGGTCTGGGACTGGGGAGCAGTACAGTGAGAGCCTGAAGTTCAGGGCTGTTGCGAACAGATTCACAGTCGGAGAACCCTACAAAGTCAGGACTTTGTTGGCTACTAGATGATCCAAAGACCACTCGGTACTCACTATCTGAGAAGCTCTGGTCAGATTATCGGCGAGCACATTCCTTTTGCCTGGAATGAAGCATGCCAATAGCAGTATCGAGTGGATTTCGGCCCATCTCAGTATCTCTACTGCTAGATGGGATAGCAGCTTCGGCTCATCACCACCACAGAGTGACCCGCCAGGTATTGTTGGAACTGTTGAAGGGCCAGGAAGACGGCCTTCATCTCTAAGAGATTTATATGGAGATACTTTTCTGACTCGGACCACAGGCCTGAGGTCGTGTGGTGCAGTATGTGGGCCCCCACCCTTTCTTTGAAGCGTCCGAAAACAGTAGCAAATCCGGGGGAAGGACGAGAAGGTCCACTCCTTTTCGTAGGTTCTCGTCTTCCACCCTCCACTGGAGGTCCGTCAGTTCCGCAGGTCCCATAGGGATCAGGACGTCCAAGGAATCGTAACCTTGATTCCACCGGGACTTGAGTAGCCACTGGAGGGATCTCCTCCTGAGGCAACCATTGGGAACTAGACAAGCCAATGATGAAAGGTGACCGAGGAGACGTAACCACGATTGGGCTGGAAGCTCTTCTCGTCTGAGAAAAGGGCTTGCGACCTTCCTCAGCCTTGCTATCCTGTCGTCTGATGGGAAGGCTTTGTGGAGATTGCTGTCTATAACCATGCCTAGATATATCAGTCTTTGAGTGGGAAGCAGTGAGGACTTCTCGAGATTTACCAGTATCCCCAGATCCTGGCAAGTCTCAGAAGTTTGTCCCGGTGTTGAAGAAGGGATGACACCGAGTCTGCTAGGATTAGCCAGTCGTCCAGATAATGAAGGAGACGAATGCCAATCCTGTGTGCCCAAGAAGATATTAGGGTGAACACTCTGGTGAAAACCTGTGGTGCTGTGGAGAGATCGAAGCACAGCACCTTGAACTGGTACTCTTTGTTGTCTAGGCTGAATCTTAAGTACTTCCTTGAAGACGGATGGATTGGGATCTGGAAGTACGCGTCCTTTAGATCCAGTGTACACATGAAGTCTTGCGGTCTCACTGCTAGTCTAACCGTGTCTGCCGTCTCCATGATGAACCGAGTTTGTTTGACAAACTTGTTCAGAGCTGAGAGGTCGATGACTGGTCTCCAGCCTCCAGACGCCTTCTTTACAAGAAAGAGGCGACTGAAGAAGCCTGGAAAACCGTCGAGGACCTCTTGGAGAGCGCCCTTCTTTAACAGGGTCTGGACTTCTGCCTGAAGGGGTTGCCCCCTTGCCGATCCCATGGCAAGGGAACTCAATGACACTGGATTCGTCATCAGAGGAGGTAGAGATGTTGTGAACGGGACGCGATATCCCTAAACTGATTACGGAAATCGTCCAGGAATCGGCCCCAAGTTGCTGCCACCTGTAGGCATCCCCCCATTGGTGGACATGCAGGGGGACTGCCAATCATAGCGTTTGCGGCCTCGGCTGCTCCCTCTAGGTTTCTTACCTCCCCTGGAGGACTTTTTGCCTTTCCTATCCTTGACACCACTGTCTTCGATGCTATTGATGGTTTTGCAGTCTTAGTCGGACGGGACTGCTGGGGTGCTGGAGGCTTATAGGGCTTAGATGTTAAAGCCCTATGAAGGAGGGAGTCTTGGTGCGACTTCCTCCACCTCTCAGCGGCCTGTTCCACATCCTTAGGCTCAAACAGGATCGTTCCTTCTAAAGAAGAATGCCTGAGCCTATTGATCTCGGTGGTAGGGACCTTCTGATGGAATCTCTCAGCCACCACATCCCGATGTTTCAGGATGGTGTTTGCCCACAAGTTCGAGACTTGGTGGGCCAGAAACTCGATCGTGCGAGTGCCTGAGAGAAGGAACGTCTCCATAGCTTTCCTGGTACGTTCTTTGGAAAAATCCTCAGAGCGTATCAGGATACCTAAGGTCCCTAACCAGATGTCCAACCACGAAGTAGCTTGCATAGCACACTTCGCCACCTTCTCCTGGTTGAGGATCTTGGTTGCCGAGAACGAGACCTGCCGGTTGGAGTCTCTCTCAAGAGGGACTCCCCTGGTAAGCTCTTCCAATGAATGGTGGAGAGGAAGAGCTAGACAGGGCTCCTCCAAGATCTCAAAGTACCTCCTCTGCTGTACGCGAGGAGGTGGGAGGAGCTTGTTGCCGGCACTGGAACGGTTGGAGGCGGACAACTCGGAGAGCTGTACAGCGATCTTGTCCCTGGTACTCTTAACCCCCTGAGACCAGGGCAGAGCTGCACTGGCCTTAGATGGTTTCTGAGTAACGAATACGCGGTCCAAGACCGTGTGCTTGCCCTCACGAGGAGTGATCTCTGGGTCGGCAAACCCATTGAGAGCCCTCATTAGAGTCAGAACTTGCCAAAACGCATGCTTTGACTCTTGCTGTTCCCCTCCTGATGTTGGACTTGCAGCGAAGTCTCTTGTCCCAAAAGGCTCTTCTTGGGGAGAGTTGCGGACGTTCTCCGAGTGACTAGTTGGCTCCTTCCTTGGTCTTGTAGAGGACTTTAGTAAAGTCTTCAAGTCCTTCCACTCCTTCCTGGGAAGGATGTAGGACTCCAACATGGAAGATGGCAAGCTCTTTCCAGACCCCACTTGGGAAGACTTCTCAGCGCGAGGCAGGGTTTCCCTCATTGGTGCGATGGGGGAAAGTCTCACCTCACGTGATTCCCCCGAGGAAGGGAAATACTCGTCCGACAGGGAAGGAGACAAAGTCTGGGGGAGTGAAGGAGCATGCCTCGAAGGTTTACATGGAGTCAACTTAGCCCTTGAAGAAGCTACCTTTGGGAACTCCTCCCAGGGATCCCTCGATCCCTGTCCCTTCAGAGGGTAGAGACAGCCAAGGACCTGTGCCCTGATTCAGAGAAAACAGGCTTGAAAGCCTGTGTAACAGCTCTGATTAGCGCACCGAACCAAGGTTGTCGGCTGACAGACGCGCTGTCAGACACCCCCTCTGAAGGGACAGGGATCGAGGGATCCCTAGGAGGAGTTCCCCAAGGTGGGTTCGCCTGAAAAGGAATAGGGATCCTGGACCCCTCTGGATGTTTCCCTTCCGCCGCAATACGCGCTGTTATGCATTTGCGGGGAGGAGAATGCGGCGATGGTGACCTTGCCGTGCGTTGTTCAGCAGCCTCGCCCTCGGGAGGGTATTGATGCTCGCGCGGGAGCGCTTGATGGTGCTCGCGCGATGGAGAATACCAGGGGTCGCGCATGGGCGACTGATGGCGCGCAGGAGCGCGCGGGGGAGACTTTGGGCGCACAGGTGAGTGCGCGGGAGGCACAGGAGAGCGCCCAGGAGACTGTGGGCGCACAGGTGAGAGTGCGGGAGACTAATAGCGCGCGCACAGGTGAGAGCGCAGGAGACTAATGGCGCGCACGCAGGATCAGAACGTTGAACTCGCGGGAGCGCGGGCGATAGCTCGCGCGCCCCTGAAGAAGCCGTAGGTCGAGCGCGCAGGAGATACCCCTGGCGCGTGGGCGCGCAGGAGAGACGACTGCTCTACAAGGGAGCTGGCGCGCGGCAGAGCGCTGGCCCGCAGGGGATCGCTGACATGCAGGGGAACACTGGCACACAGGAAAGCGCTGGCGCGCAGGAGGTTGATAGCGCGCTGGCGCGCAGGTGAAGGATGGCGCGTGGCTGGGAGTGGGCGCGCTTGCTCAGGCAAAGCCTGGCGCGCACAAGAATGTGAGCGCGTATGCTCTGCTTTGCTGGCATAGCGCATGATGGAAATATGCGCGCGTTGGCGCATACGCCCTTGATGCCCTGTATTAGGATTAGATGATGCCTGACGAGCGTGAAGATCAGGTTTCGTCAGCGCGTAGCGCGCATCAGCACTCAGGAACAGCGACGGCAGGTCGGCAGGTCGGCAGGTCTGACGGGTGGAAGGTCGACGTGTCCTTTGAAAGGACGACCTTCCACCAAAGGGGATCGCGAACGATTCGCTGAGAGACCCAGGACCAAAGCAGGAACAGTCGGTGATCGCTGGCGATGCTCCTCTGCGGTGGACTGCAACGAAGATGTAGAACCAAAGAGGCGCCTCCTCACCGCAGGTGAAGGAAGGCCTCTCTGGCGAAGAGGAAGGCGAGCCTTGCGACGAATACGCCCTCTAGGGGCCGTGGGGTCAGCAAGCTGACCTTCTGCAGTCCTCCGAAGAGGAGTCTCTGTATGTGAACTAGGAACACCAGCAGGAGAGACTGTTGGACTTAGTTTCTCCCTCGTTGGTCGAACAGGAACGGGAGAATCTAAACCTTCAGCTACTGTGCGGTGAGAAGAGGTAGAGGTAGTAGGAAATACCACATTGGATACCTCTAACATCACAACATCGACAATCAACAGAGGATCAACCTCTGTCGGAGGCGGCGATTGCTTGACAGCGGCACCCAATTGGATGTAGTCAAATAATGCTTCCTTGGAGGGCGAACCCTCGAGCCCAAAGGAAGACCAAAGCTGAAAAAGATGGGTTAGAGACAAATCCTCCCCCGGGGGGAGAGGTGGAGCTGCCTCGCTAGGGGAGGCAACCACATCTCTCGAACCCCGAGATCGGGAAACAGTACCACGGTCTACGCTACCACTCGACAGTCTCTCGAAAGAGACTAACCGAGTGGGAGCTTCGGAGGAGGTTTGAGCAACGTAAGAAGAGGCCTTGGGTTTTTCTCCTTTCAAAGAAACCTTCGAAGGAGAAATATCCTGTTTGGACTTCTTCTTCCGTCGCCGTGAAAACCTCTCCCACTGGGAGGTAGACCACTCCCTGCACTCACTACACTTATTAATACTATCACACCGTTGACCTCTAAAGGCAGGGCAAAGGGCGTGAGGGTCTGTCTCAACCGCCGACATGAACGTTCGTCGGGTAATCCAGGGCAGGTGCGCATAATAGCAGAGGCCAACTTCACACACACAAAAATGTCAAAAAGAGAAAGCAAAATAAGCATTAATGGCTGCCAAGAGCACCGAGGATGACAGCAGACACGTCCGACTACCATCCGAGCCAAGAGCAAAGTGAGTTCAAGCACAGGTGTGTGAGGGGGGGGGTAGCAAGCTACCCTCCCCTACCCCCGCTAACTAGCGGTGTGTGTAGTAAACCCTCGTTAAATTTTAATGGCTCGTCATTTCAGCTACGCCGAAAGTAATACCCCTATTAAATAGCGTGGTTTGTATTTCAGTTACGGAACAATTCTAACATGTTGCCTAAATTGTTTTTCTTCAGTCTGCATGACTGTATCCCAAATTCTCTTATATCTCAACAATGGATTCCATCAAACCAACCTGTATGTGAGATACATTAATCCCTTGCCATATTGCAGTTCACTTATCGCTACCTTAGTACATCGTATGCAAAATCTATATCACAGACTCCTCTTTATATGGCGAGTTTCTAAGGCCAGATAATTTTATATTTTTCTCTTTTTAATTATCTTCTGTTAAAAATGTTATTTTCATTAGTAAAATAAATTTTTGAATATACTTACCCGATAATCATGTAGCTGTCAACTCCGTTGCCCGACAGAATTCTACGGGAGGGATACGCCAGCTATCACTATACTAGAAGGGGGTGTACTCACAAGCGCCACCTGTGGCCAGGTACTACAGTACTTGTTGTTGACGCCACCTCACTTTTTCCTCGGTCCACTGGTTCTCTATGGGGAGGAAGGGTGGGTCAATTAAATCATGATTATCGGGTAAGTATATTCAAAAATTTATTTTACTAATGAAAATAACATTTTTCAATATTAAACTTACCCGATAATCATGTAGCTGATTCACACCCAGGGGGGTGGGTGAAAAACCAGTGTACAAGACTAAAGGATAGCTAACTATCCCGTATTTCATATAATCAGTTATCCACAATAACAATGAAATAATAAGTACCTGGTAAGGAAGTCGACTTGAACCGTTACTCTGCCTTTAATAAGATCGTCTTCCTTACTGAGCGCAGCGTTCCTCTTGGAAGGTTGAATCAACTCAAAGGTGCTAAAGTATACAGGGCTGCAACCCATACTAAAGGACCTCGTCACAACCTTTAACCTCGGCGCTTCTCAAGAAAGAATTGACCACCCGCCAAATCAACAAGGATGTGGAAGGCTTCTTAGCCGACCGTACAACCCATAAAAAGTATTCAAGAGAAAGGTTAAAAGGTTATGGGATTATGGGAATGTAGTGGCTGAGCCCTCGCCTACTACTGCATTCGTTGCTACGAATGGTCCCAGGGTGTAGCAGTACTCGTAAAGAGACTGGACATCTTTGAGATAGAATGATGCGAACACTGACTTGCTTCTCCAATAGGTTGCATCCATAACACTCTGCAGAGAATGGCTCTGTTTGAAGGCCACTGAAGTAGCCACAGCTCCCACTTCATGTGTCCTTACCTTCAGCAAAGCAAGGTCTTCTTCCTTCAGATGAGAATGTGTTTCTCTAATCAGAAGCCTGAATAGTAAGAAACTGAGTTCTTAGAACTTGGAAAAGAAGGTTTCTTGATAGCACACTATAAGGCTTCTGATTGTCCTTGTAAAGGTTAAGACCTTATTAGATAGTACCTAAGAGCTCTAACTGGGCAAAGTACTCTCTCCAGTTCATTCCCCACCAAGTTGGACAGGCTTGGGATCTCGAACGACTTAGGCCAAGGACGTGAAGGAAGCTCGTTTAGCAAAAACCGAGCTGCAAGGAACATGTAGCCGTTTCAGATGTGAAAACAATGATCCTGCTGAAGGCGTGGATCTCACTTACTCTTTTAGCTGTTGTCAAGCACACGAGGAAAAGTGTTTTTAATGTGAGGTCCTAAAAAGAGGCTGATTGGAGAGGTTCAAATCTTGATGACATAAGGAACCTTAGGACCACGTCTAGATTCCAGCCTGGAGTGGACAACCGACGTTCCTTTGAGGTCTCAAAAGACCTAGGGAGGTCCTGTAGATCTTCGTTGGTGGAAAGATCCAAGCCTCTGTGGCGGAAAACCGCTGCCAACATACTTCTGTAACCCTTGATCGTAGGAGCTGAAAGGGATCTTACTTTCCTTAGATATAACAGGAAGTCAGCAATCTGGGTTACAGTGGTACTGGTTGAGGAAACTGCATTGGTCTTGTACCAGCTACGGAAGACTTCCCTTTGAGACATAGATTCTGAGAGTGGATGTTCTCCTTGCTTTGGCAATCGCTCTGGCTGCCTCCTTCGAAAAGCCCCTAGCTCTTGAGAGTCTTTCGAAAGTCTGCAGGCAGTCAGACAAAGAGCGTGGAGGTTCGGGTGTACCTTCTTTACGTGAGGTAGACGTAGCAGGTTCACTCCTAGAGGAAGAGTCCTGGGAATGTCGACCAGCCATTGCAGTACCTCTAAGAACCATTCTCTCGCGGGCCAGAGCGGAGCCAACCAACGTCAGCCGTGTCCCTTTGCGAGAGGAGAACTTCTGAAGTACCCTGTTGACAATTTTGAACGGCGGGAATGCATACAGGTCGAGATGGAACCAATCCAGCAGAAAAGCATCCACGTGAACTGCTGCTGGGTCTGGAATCGGAGAACAATACAATAGGAGTCTCTAGGTTATCGAGGTAGCGAACAGATCTATGGTTGGCTGACCCCACAGGGCCCAAAGTCTGCTGCAAACATTCTTGTGAAGGGTCCACTCTGTGGGGATGACCTGACCCTTCCGGCTGAGGTGATCTGCCATGACATTCATACCGCCCTGAATGAACCTCGTTACCAGCGTGAGCTTTCGATCTTTAGACCAGATGAGGAGGTCCCTTGCGATCTAGAACAACTTCACGAAAGAGTCCCTCCCTGCTTGAAGGTGTAAGCCAGGGCTGTGGTGTTGTCAGAGTCCACCTCCACCACTTTGTTAAGCTGGAGGGACTTGAAGTTTATCAAGGCCAGAAGAACCGCCAACAACTCCTGCAATTGATGTGAAGTGTCCTTTGCTCCTGATTCCATGTTCTCGATCATTCCTGTCCGTCCAAAGTCGCACCCCAGCCCGTGTCTGATGTGTCCGAGAGGAGACGGCGGTCGGGTTTCTGAACAGCCAAAGGTAGACTTCCTTGAGAAGAAAGCTGTTCTTACAACACGCGAGAGAAGACCTCCTCTCTTCGGAAACAGGAACTGAGACCGTCTCTAGCGTCAAGTCCTTTATCCAGTGAGCAGCTAGATGATACTGAAGGGGGGGAGGTGGATTCTCCCTAACACGATGAACAGGGCCAGCGATGAAAGTGTCCCTGTTAGACTCATCCACTACCTGACTGAGCATCGGTTCCTTCTCAGCATGCTCTGGATGCATTCTAGGGCTTGGAAGATCCTTGGGGCCGACGGAAAAGCCCGAAAAGCTCGACTCTGAAGATCCATACCCAGGGAGACAATGGTCTGGGATGGGATGAGCTGAGACTCCTCAAAATTGACCAGGAGGCCCAGTTCCTTGGTCAGATCCATAGTCCATCTGAGAATCTCCAGACAGCGACGACTTGTGGGAGCTCTTAAAAGCCAGTCGTCTGACGGAGCCGGACACAAGATCATGGTACTGCTGCACAGTCTGTGAACTGTCAACCATGGGGAAGCGAGGAAGTACAGTGACAACCCGAAGCTGTCTAGACTGTCTGGGTCGTACAGACAACTCCTTATCGGGTTGCTGAGGTTGCCGCACTGCGTCACAACAAGTCACTTCTGCTGGTTGTTGAACGTCTTCCCAGTGACACACTGACTCCGTAAACAAAAAATCCTTTAACAAGGACTAAGCTTGGACTGCATGTCTTGCAACACAGCTCAAGGTCTATGGGAGCAGGTGTGGTAACAGACGGGGTTAGTGACTGAAATGGAACCATTACCTTCCCTGGAAGCATGTTATGCTTAAATAAAAGTCCATAGGAGGCTACGCAGCTAAAGGCTCCTATCCAAATGACAGAGTCCTCAAGGGAATATCAGAAGGAGGGAGAAAAGCACTTTCTCATCTACAGGGACCATATCCGAGAAAAGTTAAGTTCTCTCAGTGAGGGTTTCAATGGTGCAAAAGCAGCAGACTAGAAGGCAACATTATGAAACTGCTTGACAGTCTAGTGAGTTGGCAACAACCAAAGATGAATGACTGAGAAGCATGCGGTAAGGTATGCAGAGCATGCTGTATGCAGAGCATGCTGTATGTAGAGCATGTTGTATGCAGAGCATGCTGTATGCAGAGCATGTTGTATGCAGAGCATGTTGTATGCAGAGCATGCTGTATGCAGAGCATGCTGTATGCAGAGCATGCTGTATGTAGAGCATGCTGTAAGGTAAGCAGAGCGTGTTGCATGGCGTTTAACATTTCTCAGAAATTCCATGACCAGTGCTAGAGTGCTTCATGCATGCTTGCATGGGGTTTTAATATCAACATAATATTTACCTTACATTCATAACTCATGATTCATTTTTGTTTTGAAGATATTTTGCCATATTTTGCGATATTGTTAAAAATATATTGCAAGGAATACATATATATTTTTATATAAGTAAGACAAATAACCTCCATTATCATAATGTTTGTGTAGGCATACATGTATATGATTACAAATGCAAGTATGAAAGTAATGAGGTGTTATTATTGTCATTTGTTATTTCTCAAGTTGAGGAGAAAGTGGCAGATGCATGCGTTGAGGTGGCTGACTCATAGCATGAGGTTGCTGCCTCAAGGGTTGCGCTTGCTGAGTGGTTGGCGGATGCGCAGTAGCAAGTTCCTGAGGAACGAGCAGTAATTGTCTCGCGAGTTGAGGTTCCTGAGGCGCAAGGCTAAGGTGTTGTGCTTGCCTTGAGGAGGGTTGAGCTCGCTGCAGCGAGAGCTGAGGAGACTGACTCATGGATGGGAGAGGTTGTTGTACCTCAACCGAGAGTTGCATCAATGGTGGAGCAGCAAGTGGAAGCGGAGGAAGAGAGGTATAAGCCTCCTGATCCCATTGCTGAGGTTGCCTTAAGGAAGGCGGAGGGAGCTGTACACCACTGGGAACAGTAAACTCAGAACGTGGCTCAACATCGTACGCCTGGCAGGCGGTACTGCGGTCAGGCGGAGCGAGCGCAGGCGGAGCGAGTGCAGGCGGAGGCGGAGGCGCAACCTTCTCAGCCCGACACTCACGCATCAAGACTGAAAGTTGTGACTGCATGGACTGCAGTAGAGTCAACTTGGGGTCGGCAGACACTAAGGTCTGCTGAGGTAAAGCCTTAACAGCAGAGATCTGTTGTGGCAGAACCTTACTCCTCTTAGGCGGAGTGCAGTCACCTGAGACTGAGGAGAGTCAGAGCTAACCCAATGACTGCATCCGGGTTGTTGAACTCTAACTTCGTACGTCTGGCATAGGTCTGGACTTTACGTTTAAGAGGTCTTGAGACCTGAGACCAGCGTTTTCTCCCCGAAAATTTCTTCTGCAGACGAGCAAAATAAGGGCTCAATCGTCTGCGGGTGGGAGTGACGGTCTCTTAAGACACGCCCGCAACCACCGAGGATACTTCTGTGCGCCGATCAAGGCCTGCCGAACCCTTTTGCCCTTCGACATTGCTTCTCCCCTGGGCTTGGGAGCTTGCAAGAGGTCCCGGACTGGGAGGACGACTGACACGCACAGAAGTACCCTCATGCACAACACTGACACACTTTGCGCTAATCACTTATCACTTTGATTTTCTGTTTGCACTTATTTCACTGAACTCGAAACTTTAAGTGGTTTGTACCTGAAACACGCAATTCTATCCTTTCTCAAAAGTTAGTAATTGCGAAAACAGAATTACAATGTAACAGAAAAATCTAATGAAAGATAAATAATTCAGTGGCTGGAAAGAGACTAAACACTAGATCAAATAAACTACGTTTAAAATCTCTCACCGCATAAAGCTTGAGAACAAGAAAAACTCTAGAAACGTTTACCTTCTTCCCCTAAAGAGACTAGGGAGAAGAGCAAAAACGATAACAACGTTACTCGCTTGAACGAAACGTTTATCCTCCTCTTTCTCCCTCCGTCTCTATCTCTCTCTCTCTCTCTCTCTCTCTCTCTCTCTCTCTCTCTCTCTCTCTCTCTCTCTCTCTCTTTTCTGAGAGAAGAGCCCAATCATATATATCGTTAAAACATATTACTGTTAAAGGAAAAAATTTCCCAAAATGAAAAGTTCCTTTGTAGAATTAAAACCATTAAGTTAAGAAAGAATGAACAAAACGCTAGACACGGTTACTCTTACTGCAACGTGACACCGTGAAAATTCTCTCTCTATCGTAACGATAGAGCGCAAGTTGAACGTTCTGAAACGTCAACAACTGCAGAGACAAAACAAAACGTTAGTTCAACTTTGAAAACAGTACGAGACTATCAAAGAAATTCTTTCAAAAACATTAAAATAGCATATGTTAACAGGTAAAACCGAAATGACGGGCTCAATGTTAATTAACTTCGGTACAAGAAAAGACCGCCTACCATTAGGAAAGGTCGAATATATAAAAATTAATTTTATAATAAAAGGAAGTTAATCGAAGAGGCCTATAAAAGGCGGAGAGATATAAAATAAATCTATAACTTTTGTTAAGCAAAATTAAGAAAGAGAGTCTATACTCTCTAAGACACCAACACTTCCGTCTAAGGGAAGGGTCGGCCATTAAAAGGTGAAAGAGAGTTCATACTCTCTTCGTCACCATAATAAAATTAATTCCAAAAGCTAACTAAGCTAATATAGAAGTTTCTAGTATAGCGAATAGCTGCAAATTTTAGAGAAATACTTCACCAAACCGTGAACAATACTCCAAAATCATAAGCGTATCCAAGAACGTCTTGCCGGAAGCACGACAGAGGAAAAAGTGAGGTGGCGTCAACAACAAGTACTGTAGTACCTGGCCACAGGTGGCGCTTGTGAGTACACCCCCTTCTAGTATAGTGATAGCTGGCGTATCCCTCCCGTAGAATTCTGTCGGGCAACGGAGTTGACAGCTACATGATTATCGGGTAAGTTTAATATTGAAAAATAGTAACTTTTGTGTTTATGAAAACTTAAATTTATAGATAATAAAAATATGATTTATAAAAATAATTTTAAAATATGTACCATAGATTTCTGTATCTACTTCGCAGTTTTTCAGCTATCATGGGGGACTTGGAATGTAAAACCCGCAATAACCAAGGGATTACTGTACCATCAAAACTGACCACTGGTTAGTTTCATATGCTCTGGACTTCTTTTTAACTTCATCCATGATTTTATTTGGCATATACTGTATATTAAAGAATAGGAAAACTGAGGCTAATATTTAGTTTATGCAACTATTACCTCATTCCTATCCATGGAAGCACATTCCCAAAATTTTGCCCTTGCTTGCCTTTCTTGAAGTATCTCTAAGTAATCTCCTTTCATGAAATAAGTAAAGGAGAATCATCAATGCTCTCTGACTCATATAGAATCCCTTAAACAGGTTTGAATATCAGAATCACCTAGGATCTGTCTCCATTTATCATCATCTTTCAAAGGTTTCATAGATTGCCTTTGTAAAATATTCAAAAGTTTGTTTGATTATGAAACAGGTGCATCAATATCTGATGAAGTAGAAGCGCCAATATTAACGCCTAACAAACAAGTATAATGTAGCGTAGAGACCTCTCTAAACTAAAGAAGCATTGTCAAAATGCAAACAAATTGAATTCTGAACACTTATGCCATTTGGTATATCATGAAATACCATGATGAAAATGTGATGAAATTTGCAAAGGTAGCAAACCAGGAGCTATGCTAATGCTATTGGGCACACAATGAGCAACAATAATGCTATCTTCAATGAAGCCTCAATTGCCATTGCCTATATTACACCTAACATCCTAGCCCTCAGACTTCAAGGATGCTCTAGCCACCAAAGAAATTTTGTCAAAAGAAAGGCCAAAATCACTTATTCTTACTAAGGGTATAGTATACTAATTCAGTAGAGTACTGGCCAGCCTGCAACACCCAAAGAAACGTAATGCTAGGCTGGCTCTTATAACTTCTTTCCTATGGTTTTTCATTAGCATTTTTGTTATATATCTTCTTTGTTATAAAGTATTGGAAGAGGAAATGGTAGGGTGGCAAAAAGAAAAATTTCTATGAATCCAATTCTTAAAGTTGTCAAGTCATACACCTGACACTTCTTTACTGAATAGTTTGTAATTTAAAGGGAAGAATCATGAAAATAATTTAGTATCGAGAAGTGACAGCAGCAAGATAGAAAAGATGTGAAATGGGCAAAGTACATAAAAGAATAATATGGAGAAAGAGTAAGAAATAATGGAATTTAAGTAGAATGAAAATTATCTAAGAAGAAAATTGACATTAACAAGAGGGACCATTTTATAAAATGAAATTTGAAGAGTTAAGAGGGTCATTGGGATAGTCCTAAGAAATACAAGTTTACTGTATTGATAAAAAATATAGTTAGAGTAGTAGGTTGGCCAAGGCACCGGTCACCCATTGAGATACTACCACTAGAGTGTTATGGGTCCTTTGGCTGGCCAGATAGTACTACCTTAGATGCCCCTCTGGTTTCAGCTCATTTTTCCTTTGCCTACACATACACAAAACAGTCTGGCCTATTCTTTACACATTCTCCTCTTTCCTCATAAACCTGACAATACTAAAATAACCAAAAAATTCTTCACCCAAGGGGTTAACTACAGTACTGTATTTGCATAATGACTATTTTCTTCTTGGTAAGGGTAAAGGAGAAATTTTTAGCTATTGGTAACCAGTTCTTCTAGAAGGGCACTCCAAAATCAAACCACTGTTCTCCAAGTCTTGGGTAGTACAATAGTATCTGAACCACGGTCTTCCATTGTCTTGGGATAAAATTCTCTTGCTTAACGGTACATTCAGGCACTCTATTCCGTTTCATTCACTAGGCTATTTTCCCCCATTGGAGCTCTTGGGCTTATAAGCATCCTGCTTTTCCAACTAAGATTGTAGCTTAGCTATTAAACAATAATAATAACTATAGTATTTGAAAGCTTAATAAAGGAAGAGATAGGATCATTGTACAGTTAAGTACTAACAGAATAGAAAAAGACAATGCTACATATTTGAGAAACTTGAATGAGGTAATCACAGTAAAGTTCTACAAGGAAAAGATTATGCCCCTTATGAGAAACTTGAGAACACATTTGATTAACAAAGCAAGCAGTCACACATAGGCAATATAAAATTGGAGGTACGGAAAAGACACTCAGGCATCAGCCTCAAGTTCTTTGCTACTTATCATGGTGGGCCTTAATGAAAATGTTACAGAATAATGAAGAAAGGAAGTCACTAGGGAGTTGAAGTATGCAGCTAAATCAGTCCTTGGCTACAACATATCTCCCATAAATTATCAGGAAAATTGTGTTTTAACTTCTGACGTTTGCATTGTAAATATGATCCGGCAGACTAGTTTTCGTGAGTGTGGTTGACGAATGTCTTTTCATGATGAAATAAAATGGCATAACGCAGCTTGTGAGCGAGGAACAGAGCATCGCTTAGTTCCCAGTGATACAATGTCATGAATTGTTGTGATCTCTGTGCTTTATGCAGTAAATATTTCCATGAATCTTTTTGCCTTACATTATGACCCAAGTGTAAGGTAGATAAAGATGACATTGCTTCAACGAAAAGGAAATACATTCTACCATGGAAATGATGTTAAATTCTATGAAAGCAGTGGAAAAGAAAGAAACACTGACGGACATTGACTGCGTACACTAACAAAGCCGTTTGACTGTCCCAATTATTATAAAGGAGAAAGATCATATCTTTGAGCGGGTGAAAGGATCTGCTCCTATGAAATCAATAGTGATTACTAAGATAATGATCTCATTATTGAGATGAAGACGTAACTCTTTGGCTACAAGATCACAGTCAACGATGTATCCAAGTGAACAATATTTTAAGCCAACCTCGGGAGTAAAAAACAAATATTTTTCATTTTAAAGGGACAATTCACCATTTTTTTTTAATATTTTTTCAGAAATAGTTTGACACCATTTTCAAAGAAGGCTGCTTCAGAACTTCTCACCTATTGGAAAACCAACAAAGAAGCAAATAATTGACAGCAACACCAAAACAATAAAGCTGCTTCTTCAAGTACAAACCCTCAGAATGACAGTCTTAACACGTCCATTCCCTCAAAAGAATGTCCATTTTGGTATTCCCGTAACAATTATAAAGTTTTCCTCATATGCCCGACAGTCACATGCATCTAAAGGAGAGTTGCCAATCTTCAAGAAATTATGAAAAAGTTGTCACAGATGACTTGAGTGTATACTGTAACCCCATACATATATATTTGATAATTATGTCACTTTGCTTACTATCGTGAACATAGTCATTTCGCGTTTTTTTTATAAGTGTTTTGCATTTTTTTATTCCAATATACATGATAAAAGTAATAAATACACCAAGTACAGTAATCTGTCGGCTATCGCAGAGATTCGTTCCATGCACACCCCAATAGCTGAAAATCCACAAACTAGATACTGAAATTTACAGTATTTTCTTTGAATTATCTTTTGAATTTTTCATATTTTTTCATTTTCATAAATTTAACATTTAACAAACCCTAACAGTCTTATAAATCCATTACATACTCCTAACACTTTTTAAGCCAAAACCTACGTTTACTGAAAGACACGTTTTTAAATATAGATAAATCTAAAAACTTAAATCTGAACATTCATTAACATATGTCCATACATATACCAAGGCACTTCCCCCAATTTTGGGGGTTAGCCGACATCAAACAAATGAAAAAGAGGGAACAGCTGTATTTAAAATAATAGGATTTCAATAACACTGATATTTCTCTTCAATGAATCCAATAATAATGATTGTACAGTAATATTCACACATTAGTATCGTACTTTATTATGGAATAAAACACAGAGAATACGTCTTCCATTGTTTAAATTTGTAAGCCCTTTGAAACTAGCACCTACACTTCCCAAATCAGCTGATTAAGGCAAACTGTTAAATTATCTTATTTCTTGCTTAAAAAAAAAAAAAAAAAAAAAGTTACAAAATGTCGTAATAACGGATTTCCATCGGAAATTAAGAACTTGTAATCTAGTGCAATTAGCAGTCAAGAGAAAAGTCAAACGGAGAAAAGTGGGTTGAAAATCAATACTGTATTAGGCTAAAAAGAATTAAGGTGACTAGGAAAGGAAACCCATGGTCAGGAAAGTGGTCATTAGAAGTAAAGAGGTTGAATAGCACTGTAGAAGAATGCAATGGAGGCGAAGTAGAAGGCTAAAAAGTGGTTGAAGCTAGGACCAAAGGTACGCTATCAACCCTTCAGTAATATGTACAGCACCACTAACCCTCAATGAGGTCATACACTACTCTTATTATTCTGTTACTGTGGATATTGTTAATTTTATCATTTTTCTTTTTTAGTTGGTAATATTTCTTTTTCTGTAGCAGGATGATTCTAAATGAGGTCCTAAGGACTGCAGCAATCAGATTTTCCAACCAATAACAATATTAAGTAGATGAGACCAGGCCTTCATCCTCATCTTAGTGCTGTAAAAACTTCCAGCAAATCAAACCCTATGGAAAATACTCAAGTTATCCCAGACCCGACATAAGCTAACAAACTATAAGGATAAGCAGCAAAATAAGTACCAACTATTAGCTAACACAAAATTAAAGCTTACTAAAACCGCTTAATATATAGTGCAAACACATTAAGGATTTCTCATTGGAGGGAATACAATAACAATTGGTAATAAAATTAGATGGTATTCTTCAGGAAGTATTCACAAAAAACAGCAAATACTGAACAACAACACAGTAATTACTAGTGGGAGAACTTCCTACCCGAGGAAACTTAGACGAAAAATCATAAATGAATCCTTAATAAACTTGAGGAGCATTCGGAAAAGAGCATGCCTTTGCTACGCCAAGCAGTCTTATTTTGCTCTTTACTCCACTGCATACTTGTAATTACATGTACTTTCTTCAAAATTTCATTGAAACTAGTACAGTAGATTTTGTGCAATTTTGTTCACAAACAGAAATAACTAACAAAATATTTGCCATTTACTTAACATTGGGATAATTTTCAAAATACTGCTGCATACTTGTACTTTGATGTACTTCATCCAAATGTTACAGATTCATCCTTGGGTCATATCTAACATGACTACCAAGTTTGGTCAAAATTGGCACAGTAGTTTTTTGTGTAAAGTTGCTCACAAACTAACAAATAAATAAAATAAGAAACAGACAACAGGGATGAATACATAACCTTTGCAAAATCTTTGATTTTGGCAAAGGCAATTAAGTTATTGAGTGATGAAGAAAATTATGTAAATACCACCAGAACTAGGAAAATTTTTTAAGGAAAGTCAGTAATCATGAGAAGTGAACAGGTTCATAAATGTTATCTTTGTAGTTATGAATGCTGTTAAAATTGTTCCGATAAAAAACTGCATATTGAGTAATAAAATGAAAAAAATTAATCAGTATCAATGACTGACTGGCCCTTACGCAGAGTTACCTGTCAGCTATTTTTTTTAACTACTATTTCTTTCATGGAAACTGGGTTATCTGGACCATTTTTTTTAGGGGGGCTAAATAATGAGTAATGGGTTTGTTATGGGACAAATTATGTTTCTATTGCTAAAGTAATGCATAAAACAAAACAAAAATATCAAACATATCATTATGTTACCTACCAGGTAGGTACTGTACAGTATATTAAAACTAGATAATTCCTGACTGCTATAAACAAACATGTCTCCTCCCCTCTCATATTTTGGCAGAATATGCACAGAAGACTATCAAACCACAATAATTGAAACTGAAAATACTTACCATAGCCTACACAAAAATATCAACACCCACAAATTTATCAAAAAATCAATATCACAAGAGCACAGCTAACTTATGTTCAAGGTATACAATGCCAAGCAACAACTATCTAACTGCACATTGCAAGAGCGTTTGAAGGAAGGTTGCACACCTCAGACAAGGCTCAACTTTCTACCTCTCATAAAGGTTCCTTCGCCCAAAGATGCCTTACAATCACTTCCAAACTTTAATAACTTTTCGCCAATCCTGTAGCACATCATGGTAGAATTTCGGTGGAAAAAAACCTCCTTTCTTTTTTGCAATCCTTCTAATAACCACAGAAACAAGCAGAACCAAAATCAGTCTAAATTCCTCTTTGACCTTTTACATCTGAGAATTACCTTGACCTCACTACACAATTAAGAATTTTGAAAGTTATAATTTTGACATCTTTGACCTTGGTCTCAGAGTATGATCTGAAAGTTGACCTCACTATAAACAAGAACTTCAATAGTAGAGTTAAAATCCCAAATATGGCCAAGATTAAATTACATCCTTAACCTAGATCTGTATGCAAAATCTCTCATTGGTGGATGATCCAAGCAACCTAAAGTTTCTAGTTTGCATAATTCAAAACTTAGGGTCAAAGTTAAAATCCTATTTGACCTTTTTAAACTCCTAGACATGTAATGTGTTGTACTTTTCTCTACCAAAATGTAATCGGTTCTTGATTAGACACAAGGTACACACTTGATAAATGTTCATAAAAATCTAAAGGTAGAATTCTGAGTAATCCTGTTTGATAACATATAAATAAGCCAATAACACTATCTCCTTGTCAGAGAGGTAGGACTACTAGCTGTGCGCAATGGCAATGATTGCATAAAAGCACAACTGAAAGTTCTACTAGGTGAAATTTAACTCTAAGCAAAATATGCTTATAGCTAAAAGAAAATATGAGTGACTAAAATTGCATTGACATAAGCACGAGAGTCGACAGAACTGTACTCTGTCAGATTAAAACACCATTTTCAAAGAAAACTTCAGAACTTGATCTATCAGAAAACCAACTAAGAGGCAAAAATTGACGGCAACAACAAATCAATAAAGCTGCTTCTTCAAGAACAAACCCTCAGAATGACAGTCTTCACACGACCATTCCCTCAAAAGAAAAATGCCTCCAGACTTTTGAAGCATCTCCTAAGATGACCACAAATAATCTACAAGACAGATCCCATGTTCCTCAAAGAAGGAAGCATGAAGAAAACCAGTACAGTATGGGGTAGAAGACTATGCCTACTGTCTGCAAAATGGCCATATCCCAATAGCCTCCATAAGTGATTATCATCCTACCTCCGCCGTGGGTCACGTGGGGATCTGGGGCGGGAGGGGGAGGCTCCAACCTTGCGAGGAACAATGCCCGAAGGGTCTCTGGGGTCACGTGGATGTGACGAAGCCCTTTCTCCTCCTCCCTTTTCCTCACCACTTCCCTCCCCAATGTCACTATAGCCTAGCTCATCTCTGTAAAGCTCCTTGAAGCCACTGTGTGCCCACCTGTGGAATATACAAAAAAAACATAAACATTACTCGTATGAAACTATGCTATCTTATTTAATTACAATTTAAAGACTTGCAGAAATGAAAAAATCATTATTTTGTCACATACAATACAAAGATTTACAGGAAAGAAATATAAATTATTTTCTAACCAAGTCTTAAGTCAAAATTATAATACCATGAATGGGGTTCCTACTCTTTATAATATCATTTATACAAGTTGCCACTATCTAAGTGTACTTTAAACCATTAAAAGATAGTTCACCAACACTCATATCTAATTAGGTGTTATCACCTAATACAAAATATAAACAAAGGTAAAAATTCAATGTTTTATCAATAAGGAACCTTGATATGGTATCCTACTTCAGAAAAATGTTAAAAATTCATGCAAATATGAAATGACGTTCTTCCTCATTGATTTCTATTAACATTAATCAATTACTATATACAGATACAATATAACTGTTAAAGTTACAGTCGTTCCTTAACAATTACGGGTTCAAGACTTGCAAATCTGACTAATCACTGGATTACAAGTAGTAATTTTGGGTATTTGCAGGTTTTAGCTAGCAATCACGGACTTGGTCGGTGTATTTCCTGCAAAATACCAAGAAGTAAAGTTTCTTTACTAAGCTATTTTCTACCTTTTCAACAGTTTTTGTGCCAATTAAAATGTTTCTACTTGTATAAAAAGATTTTTCTTTATTCATAAAAGAATATAAAAGTTAGGAATGTTATCAAAGCGTGGTACATTTCACCAGATTTTTTACATTTAAGGGTATCTACACTCTGAAACCCCGTAAAGTCAAGGAACGACTGTATTTACTCCTCTTTACTTCTTACCTGTTTGGTTGTGCTGCCTCAGCATCCAGCAACTTCTTCGTCCAAAAAGTATCCTTCGTGCGAGTTGTGGCCTCTCGCCTAGCTCGCACTACAGCCTGCTCAATGGGACCCCTCTCTCCTGCAGCACCAACACCATCTTAAAACATTTAATGTGTAAAATCGCATTTCATAGAAAATATGAAAAACATGAAACAAATTGCATACATTATACATATACATAGAAATCAACTTAAATCAACCACCTACAAAATTTTAAACAAATTTTTTTCCCCATAAAGCCCATCAATCATATTTTCCCACATTACAGGCCATAAAGAGCCACAGACTCACAGCATAAGACCAACAGAAATCCACCCCCAACAGTTTGTATAGACATGACATGCGATTACCAAGGTTAGGAGGTAGACGCTGCAAATATGTAAAGTGCTTTGTACTATAACTTTAATCATGAAAAAGCCATTTATCATATTTTGAATCACTATTCAAAAAAAATGTGAGACATTTTCATTGACTGTCCAAGAAAGTTTGAAAAGGCTCAATGGACCCAGGAGGGTTTTTGAAAAGGCTCAATGGACCCAGGAGGGTTTTTGAAAAGGCTCAATAGACCCAGGAGGGTTTTTGAAAAGGCTCAATGGACCCAGGAGGATTTTTGAAAAGGCTCAATGGACCCAGGAGGATTTTTGAAAAGGCTCAATGGACCCAGGAGGATTTTTGAAAAGGCTCAATGGACCCAGGAGGATTTTTGAAAAGGCTCAACGGACCCAGGAGGGTTTTTGACAACTATATGTTAGAAAACAAGGCTCTCAGTCTTAAAAATGTTTACTCATGAATTTTATGTAAAGAAAAGTGCCTGAGCTTTGTCTTTTATTAAAGTAAATGAGTAAAAACACACCAACTAAAATTTTGGATGTTTAAAGGGCACTCAATGGTAGAGGCAAAGGAGAGGGACAATACCCTGGAGACTGAGCAGCCCCAAAGCTTCTCTGGAGACTGATCAGCCCCAAAGCTTCTCTGGAGACTGATCAGCCCCAAAGCTTGTCTCCATCAAACAAAGACCGGGGAGGGCTAAGTAATAGCTACTGATGACTCAGCAGGTAGACCTACAAGCTCCCCATCACCCACTCCCTACTTCACAAGGAGAGTGAGGTTACTGACAATACTAGAAATTATCAAGCTTGACCGGGTCCTGAACTCCTGTCCAACAAATTACCTGGCAAGGACATTTCCAATAGGTCATCACAGGAAAATTCTAAATTCCTGCATCCCCAAAAATGTTAATGGGGTATAACATTGTTGATGAAAAGCTTCACAAGTGTAGCACAGTCGTAAACATTCTTGGAACCATTTAACAAATGACATCAACAATAACTTCTTGGCCTCCTCCTGCTTAAAGCCAAATTTCTGTGACTGAGGAGACTACTAATTAACTCCTTGCAAGGGAAACCCATGAAACACTCATAGCCCCAGCATGTGAAAAACACAGAGTTACCGAATTTTGTACAAACATGATCTACGCTATTCTTCCATGTTCCATGAAATTCCAAACACATGCACGCACACCATCCAAACAATGTTAAGAGAAGTGCAATGCCTGCCACCCAAAAGAAAAAACTAACAGCATTAGCTTTCCTGTTAATCACCTAATTCCAAGATCACTCCTATATAAAAACAAATCTTATACATATGATCTGAATACATATACATGGCTGGTATAATTATATATTTCTATCTAAATTTAAAAAAGAAAACTAAGTAAAAAAATAAACCATTAATGCTACATACACAACAAAAACCTGCCAAAAAATTACAGGTAGATAAAAAATAGGTCAGCACAATTGATGTAAAATAAAACATGCTAACGTATATTGATATGTTTCTTTTCACTCAATAGCTTTTAAAAATATTCTTCCTACCCTCTTTTAATACAATAAACACTTTAATTTCAAAAATTTAAGAGTACCTGTTGGCTATATTTGTAGCACTGCAGGCAAGGAGTGCTCTAAAGTACAAACCAGGATTTCAGACAGGCTTAGGTTTCAAAATAGAAGGAATTATACCAAATTGAGAGATCAAAACTTGTGAAGCAGCATTAGACCTGATGATGAGCTGAGCTCCATCAATACATCTAGCATATGGTACATACAAATACAATAGCTGGGCAAAATATTGTGCGAAGCTATTCTAGGGTTCAAAACTGTCCGAAAGAGCACAGGCACTATCAGACTGTATGAACTAAGTAAAATTCTCCTTAAACACTGCAGGTTGATATTTCAGAACATGAACCTCATTATAAACATTGGACAGTTCACTAATTTCTACATCGCAAGCCAATTCCACTGGCCTAGCTTTCTCTGAACTCTCCCCTTAATCTTAAGTAGTATTTTCTTTTACATTTGAACTCTCCCATTAATTTTAAGTAGTATTTTCTTTTACATTTGAACTCTCCCATTAATTTTAAGTAGTATTTTCTTTTACATTTGAACTCTCCCATTAATTTTAAGTAGTATTTTCTTTTACATTTGAACTCTCCCCTTAATTTTAAGTAGTATTTTCTTTTACATTTGAAGTCCCTATTACAAACCTGTTTAGATACTAGCTTGACACAGTCTTCCATACAGTCATTTAGTAACCAAGCAAGCTCTGAACATTATATTTGGTACGCATTTCTGCTCAACATATAACAGAAAAGGAATGAAGATCTTTTTCCACGAACAACCATATCACAAAACAATTGATTTTAAAAATAGCAAGACATAACCATATACACTTGAAGTCTTGAACTAACATAAAAAAAAAAATTCTTAAAAATTTGTAATTGTTGGAAGAGAAGCATACGAGCTGCCGACATCAACGACGGGACAAAAGTACAGAAGCGTCTCAACAACTGGTCATTTTACCACTGAACTTCTTTTATGAACTTAAGAGAGTGAGTCTGGGAATCATGACAGACCCGATGTGGCACAATATGATTGATGGAGTTTATATGAGCTAGGGAAAATTACTAATAATCAATCGCAGATTTCCAAAAACTGTATCAAGAAAAGTGTTATCAAAAATTCATGAATGTCCAACAGTATCGAGAGATTGTATCTCGAAAGCAAAGCTTTGTCTAAGCTACACAAAATTATCTAAAATATTACTAGACAGTTATTTTCAAAATACCCAGGAATTCTATCTTAGCATTGTTTTTCATATTATTTGCAGAATTTGTGGTTGAATAATAGAAGTAAACCAAATCCTACAAGAAAATCAAAGTTTAGTAAAAAACTAACCATCTTTAAGGTCTCCAAGAAGCCTACCAGTCCGTGGAGGCCGGTAGTCATCCATTCTCATTCGCATGGATGCAATAGGCTGACGATTACCACCTGACATAGGTGGTACTCTATCAGGACCACCTAATCCACCGGCTCCTCCTCCACCTCTCCGAGCCTTTCTTCGGCGATTACGCTTCCCTTTACGTCTTCCTCCACCACCCCCACCACCAGCCCCTCCCTGTCCTCCCCCTCCAGCCATTCCATTATTGCCACCAAAGCCTAGTCTTGGAGGTGGACTACGTGGCCCTCGACGAGAGGGCCCCTGATCGCCACCACGTCTCTGTTGGGAGTAATATAAACTAAAATACATACAAGCATAAAATGGTCCAACTGGATCTAAATCAAAATTAATTATTATAAAATCATTCTAATAAAGAAAGGAAAAAAACCTTTACCAGGCTGTATGTTATAGTAGAATTAAAGGATTTTTATTAATAGCAGTAATTCCCCTGATAACATTATAACATTCTAGAAATAAGTCTCCTGCACAGATATGTAACCAACTAAAACCATAACATTTCTTTAGTTCTTTCTAATCACAAGTCTAAGTACAGCACAGTAACCAAATTTTAAAACGAAAATTATAATTTCAATACTTATTCAATATTCATTGTTACATGCTTTGAAAAGGCAACTTTGGTTGATCAACTTGAAAAGCTAAAGGATTAGGAGTGAAATTCTATAGCTAGCACTTCAAAAATGTAGCTACTTCTGTACTGCTCTTCGCCAATAGCTACACCAGCCATGTCAGTTGTAAAACCATTTTGCTTTCCCCTACGGCAGAAGAGTAGGATTGAATGAATACAGGGAAAGTCTACAGGTAATCATTATTTAAAAAATTCAGTTTATTACAATGAATCTTAAATCATTCAGGTGCTGATTTCCATATATAGAAAGGTGGGCTAGTGGTAATCAGTTAAGGTTAGTTATATAGAACCACTTACATAAGTGGCAAAAAACAAAATATTCATAAGGTGACAAACATTGCAGTAGTTTATCATCCTGAAAATTTGTTTTGTAGTCAACCTGAGGTTGATAATGTGGTGACCCTGTAACATCCTTCCAACTTAAAACTTGAGAAGTTTGAAATAGAGACTCTAGCACCCAAGTTTTAGAATTTACCAGTACATCAGGTTAGATGAATTGCATAAAAAATTAAGGGCTAATCAATTGAGTCAAGGTATTCACTAACCACTATTGAATTACCATAACTCTCCCCATTAATCAACCTATTAAAACTGTGAAAAAGAGATTACTCCTTGTTTGAAATATACCCGGCCAAAATGAGGGGACCAAAAAGAAGCATACAATTTGTACATAACATGAGCTCCCCTTAAATATAAAGAAGCATAGGCAAAGTTACACCTCCACAGAGCTGCAATCATCACTTTCTCCAAGGTAAGAATTTTCATGAGATTAGGAGAAGCTACTCCTCAAATGTCATGATCTTCAATTTTAAATAAAGGAAACGGCAACTCCTATGTGTAACGTGTGCATCTAAGAATAAACTCTTCATAAAAAAAGGACATGGCATTCTTTGAAAAGATGAGAATCATCTTTCTCCGAGATTATTGGTAGTTTTATGCAAGGGAGCTGACCTCTAAGTACTTCTTAGAAGGATCCGACTCAATCTGCATCACAACCTACAACAGAGGACAAAAATATGCCCAAATTCCAGATAGATTAGCATTTAATATACAGGAGGATCTGATAACATCTATTATTAAAGGATTCTTATAAAGATCTAAATCTGTATACTGTATTAAATGTACAGAAATCACGTAAAACAAGATCAGGTACGCTATCAATTTCAGAAAATCCTACCAGTTATTCAGGAAGGCCTTTTCCCGTAGATATTCCTCCTACAACTAAAAAAAAGAAACTTCCTATAAGGCAATGTATCCTCTATTCTTCAAAATGGAATGATAAGGAAAAACCGAAAAGACAAGTCTCGCTATATGTGCGAGACGTGTCATGATAGTTTTTGTCTGAGCCCATTTCAAAACCTATCACACAGGAATATGTGAAATACAATGATTTATGTGAAATGAAAAAAAATGTGTTTATCCAAATGAAGTGAAAAAATTTTCTTTATCAAAATGAAGAAGAAAAATTATTTTCATCAAAATATTATACATTTTTTTTTTTATTGAAATGGCGTAAAAACAGTTAGCAAGCATCAATGTGTTTTTTTATTGAATGACCATTTTCAAAATTATTAAACTAAGCATACTAGATATCTTGTGATAGACCAAAAATATGCGTAATTTGTACGAGATAACTCATTAATAACCACAAAAAGGGTCAGAAACTGTTTCTAAAAATCACTTGTACATAAAATAAAAATATTTTTTTTTTAAATGAACCAGTATAATATCTAAACAACCTATATTTTTAATTAATGATACAATTATATAATTGGAATCTTTTAGAAAAAAAACTGTCAAAAAATATGTCTTTTAAAGGGTTAACATCTACTTAAGGATTTTTATCTTTTAAAAATTTAAAAGATTCCATGTTGCTTGGCCCACCACTGGATTCAGCACCCAGATGAAACTGGGGTCAACCCAACCATTGTGCATTCAAGTAAACGTTAAAAGTTGGATAGTAAGATGAAAGGAAGAAGAAACAGATGAATGGTAGAAGGCTATGAAGGAAGTGCGAATAGGGGACAAAGACTGATGAAAAGACCCTACGTGATACCTATAATGCACATTGTGATGTTCACTAACTGTACTAACCCCACCCACTATGCCTACTGTTGGAGCCAACAGGCTAGTAATAGCACCTTGATTCATCCCTAAACCATAAGCAAAAAGATGTTCTATATAATCATAACATTCTGTCTAGAGGATATTCAGAGTAAGAACTATCTTCCAACTCATCATAATGAGTCTACATAGGAACTGTCTCTAAGGTGGCAAGCTCCTTCCAGTTTAGTGAAGGGGCATAAAACACATCGGTGCGATGGAATCAAACGTAATCATGAGCAACGCTTAATTCAGAAGAGCGAGTGGCGTTAGGTAGATCACGACCGAAGAAGCGCAAAAGTAGAAAACTTGATAAAAATCAAAATACCATGACCATAACAAGCAATAATAGAGTAAAATCCTTCAAAATTGTTACAACCATGAAGAGCATGTTAACTTGCGAGTCTACAAACCATAAATAATTTACAACAAACATGGTGACCACAGCTAGCAACACAAAGTGGTAGCTTTTTCAAGGATGCAAATCTCTAACCCTTCTCATATTTTCAAGTTGCATTTTCAAAGCACAGAGCACAATGTATATTGGGTAAGATCAACTCATAAGTATTTTAAATGTCTATAAATCTTGAAATACAATACAGTACATGTATTCTTATGTTGCTCTACTTTCTTTTTAGGCATAAGTTTCAATCCCCATAAATACAAGAACATTTATATTTCTCTTGGTCTAGCACAGAACAAAGATTGAGAATGTATATCAAGTATATAAAAATGTAAATAGATAAATTTTTATCATCTTAGCTTTTACCAACAATTTATTGATATTTTTCAAAGTAAGTGGAGTAGAAGGTAATAATAGCTTTGTGAGAAAAGATGATAGAGTATATTGTATGTATGTATGTACGTACATTCATATGTATGTATGCATGTATGTACATACGTACATACGTAGAGTACATACATACATACATACATACATATATATATATATATATATATATATATATATATATATATATATATATATATATATATATTTATATATATATATAATTTATATAATATACAGTATAGATATATTAGGGTTATTAATAAAAAAATGTAAACTACTTATCAAGAGAATAAAATTATGACTGTTCCCTAAGAATTTACAAAGTAAAGATTGAGAGAATCAAAATTTTAATCATTTATACAAACATTCTCGTATTTACAAAAACCTGTACCTAAAGCATTGCAAAATTACTATACTGTACCATGTAATGGACTAAAGGAAGATATAAAGTTACACTTACGTAGGGATAAGAAAAACTACATGAATAAGGATGAAAAATATACCCCCAACCATGTTCTTAATTTACAATAGCAGAAACACAAAAACAAATGTAGTTATCAATAAGCCAAGGTAAAAGGACATAAATACCATAGCATTCTGCCCATATGGGCATAAGAAATGTAGTGAAATGTTAAAGGAAAAACTTGAAAATAGCTCTACTTTACATAATCATTAAAACAACTTATCCTGTTACAATAATGTATTTTTGGGTTCAGCCATGTCGTCATGATGGAAGGTTCCTTTAGGCAGCTTTCTAAGGGATATTCAGCTACAGTGATAGTCCCAGAGAATTGACCATAGGTCTCCAGAATTCTAACTCCTGGCGTGAGTATCCTTTAAGAAAATTCTAAAGGATATCACACAATATCGGGACGTATTTCTTGATACGACACATGGCAATCTTCACCCCGAATAGAGTTTTCACTCTGAGGGGGAAGAGAGGCGAAAATGAAGGGGAGCCGTCATCAAGGTTACCCGGTGGATCCCCTTCCCGTACTACTACAGCGCCACGCATGGCGACCCATTCCTTTGTTAGTAGCGAATTAAGCACGGTGTATCTCCTGCTTGCTCTCGAACTTGAACAATGAAGATTTCTCCCTAAAGAATCTAACTCAGTGATATTTTGGTTCGCTATAGCCTCAGGGGCTAGAGTTAGTGAAATAGTAGCCCTATCAAGAGACAAGGGCCATATTCAGTTCACAGAAGTGGGAGAACTGAATCTTTTTCCCGATCCTACCTTTCTCGCCAAAAACAAGCTACCCACCAAAAGGTGGGGTCCTTGGAGAATCTGTCTTTTGAAGGAAGATGTCTCTCTATGTCCAGTAGAGTGTCTAAAGGTCTATCTTCGAAGAACTTCAGACTTCAAGGGAGGACAGCTCTTCATAGGCAAAACCTCAGGATCAAACTTATCCCTGAAACAACTGAGGGCGAAGCTCACCTACTTTATTCACAAAGCAGATCCTGACAGTACACCCGCAGGTCTTGATCCGAGAAAAATTGCTTCCTCCCTGAACTTTTTTCAGTATATGGACTTTGATAGACACTGCTCATACACAGGTTGGAAATCCACTAGAGTCTTCTATAAACATTATCCGAAGCAAGTGCACGAGCTGAAACACTTTGTGGTGGAGGCAGGTAGTGTTATAAAACCTGTCGTCTAGCGCTGCGATGAGCAGTGAACTGTTTGGGACTTTACAGTTTTAGGTGAAAAGGTGTTAACACCCTTCACTGTAATACCTTTTATTAAGGGTCACCCTGGTGCCCCATGGGACTGTTCTTTATAGGTGTAGAATCAAACCAATAACACCAGTGCCGTGTGTACACTCGTATGCAGTGTTTAAACTCATCCAACATTTATAGTGAAATTATCTAAATAATTTTACAATGATTTCGAGTGGCAATGTTTTAATAATATATTTCTTCCCTTACAGGTGATAAATATATATGTACCTTTAGAATGTTGGTGGTAAAGGATATGATTCTATCTTAATACATTCGTTGTCTTTACAAATAAATATATAAAATGTATTTGCATCTTATTCGCCCCATAAGTAGCTGAATAAAACTAGCCAGAGTTTATTAATCATTTTTCCTAAAAATAATGTAAACACTTGAATGTGCTTATACATGTGAACATAATTATGGTAAGTTAATTACATTTGTTCTGACGTATACAAACCTTTTCGCTTCTATGGTCAGAGTTGACAGTTTCCCTGCAGGGGGCAGGAAGCCCTAAGCTCGTTCCAAGCTTAGCGGATATGACGAATAACGGTAGCGTCATCTAGTTATGTGGTCTGGGTGACCATATAGAAGCTGACTCAAAGGTTAAGGCACTTCTACAAGCCCACAGATATAGTACTTTCAAGTAATTCCCTGGTAAGCTTCCATCAGGACGACATGGCTGAGCCCAAAAAACGGATTTTGAAGCAAAGTGAAAAATCTATTTTTGAGTGAGATAGCCATGTTGTCCTGATGGAGCCCTCCTTTTCTAAGAAAAAGAGTATACATATGTAACAATCCCCACCCGAAACTATTCTATCTGTAGCCATCCATGCATAATTGCAACAAGGAATGGGTCGCCATGCGTGGCGCTGTAGTAGTCCGGGAAGGGGATCCACTGGGTAACCTTGATGATGGCTCCCCTTCATTTTCACCACTCTTCCCCCTCAGAGTGAAAACTCTCTTCGGGGTGAAGCTTGACATGTGTCCTATCAAGAAATACGTCCCTTGATGTTATGCGATTTCCTTAAGAATTTTCTTAAAGGATACTAGCGCCAGGAGTTAGAATTCTGGAGACCTATGGTCAATTCTCTGGGAGTATCACTGTAGCTAAACATCCCTTAGAAAGCTGCCTAAAGGAACCTTCCATCAGGACGACATGGCTATCTCACCCTAAAATGTTATTTTCCTTAGTAAAATAAATTTTTGAATATACTTACCCGATGATCATGTAGCTGTCAACTCTGTTGCCCGACAGAAATCTAAGGTCGGGATACGCCAGCGATCGCTATACAGGTGGGGGTGTACACAACAGCGCCATCTGTGAGCAGGTACTCAAGTACTTCTTGTCAACAAGAACTCAATTTTCTCCTCGGTCCACTGGTTCTCTATGGGGAGGAAGGGAGGGTCCTTAAATTCATGATCATCGGGTAAGTATATTCAAAAATTTATTTTACTAAGGAAAATAACATTTTTCAATATTAATCTTACCCGATGATCATGTAGCTGATTCACACCCAGGGTGGTGGGTGGAGACCAGCATACATGTTAACATTAGAAGCTAAGTATCCCGTATCTCATTTTAGCAGTTATTCAAAATAACAAACATAAAATAAATAAGTACCTGGTAAGGAAGTCGACTTGAACCATTACTCTGCCTTTTAAAGTACGTCTTCCTTACTGAGCCTAGCGATCCTCTTAGGATGCTGAGCGACTCCTAGGTGCTGAAGTATGAAGGGCTGCAACCCATACTAAAGGACCTCATCACAACCTCTAATCTAGGCGCTTCTCAAGAAAGAATTTGACCACCCGCCAAATTAACCAGGATGCGGAAGGCTTCTTAGCCTTCCGGACAACCCAAAAATATTTCAAGAGAAAGATTAAAAAGGTTCTGGAATTAGGGAATTGTAGTGGTGGAGCCCCCACCACTACTGCACTCGTTGCTACGAATGGTCCCAGAGTGTAGCAGTTCTCGTAAAGAGACTGGACATTCTTAAGATAAAAGACGCGAACACTGATTGGCTTTTCCAAAAGGTTGCGTCGAATATATTTTGCAGAGATCTATTTTGTTTAAAGGTCACGGAAGTTGTGATAGCTCTAACTTCGTGTGTCCTTACCTTCAGCCAAGCTTGGTCTTCCTCATTCAGATGGGAATGAGCTTCTCGTATTAACAGTCTGAAAATAATAGGATAAAGAATTCTCTGACATAGGCAAAGATGAATTCTTAACTGAACACCATAAAGCTTCAGACGGGCCTCGTAAAGATTTTTAAAATAGAACTTAAGAGCTCTTACAGGACATAATACTCTTTCTAGTTCATTTCCAACCATACGGTAAGTTTGGAATATCGAACGATATTGGTCAAGGCCGAGAAGGCAGCTCGTGTTTGGCTAGAAAACCAAGATGTAGAACATGTAGCCGTTTCGGATGAAAATCCGATGTTCTTGCTGAAGGCATGAATCTCACTGACTCTTTTAGCTGTGGTTAAGCATATCAGGAAAAGAGTCTTAAAGGAGAGATCTTTCAGGGAGGCTGATTGAAGTGGTTCGAACCTGTCTAACATAAGGAATCTTAGAATCATGTCTAAATTCCAACCAGGTGTAACCAAACGACGCTCCTTCGTGGTCTCAAAAGACTTAAGGAGGTCCTGTAGATCTTTATTGTTGGAAAGATCTAAGCCTCTGCGACGGAAGACTGATGCCAACATGCTTCTGTAACCCTTGAAAGTGGGAGCTGAAAGAGATCGCTCTTTCCTCAGATATAAGAGGAAGTCAGCTATTTGAGTTACAGAGGTACTGGTCGAGGATACGGATACTGACTTGCACCAGTTTCGGAAGATTTCCCACTTCGATTGGTAGACTCTAAGGGTGGATGTTCTCCTTGCTCTAGCAATCGCTCTGGATACCTCCTTCGAAAAACCTCTAGTTCTCGAGAGTCTTTCGATACTCTGAAGGCAGTGAGACGAAGAGCGTGGAGGCCTTGGAGTACCTTCTTACGCGTGGCAGACGTAGCAGGTCCACCCTTAGGGGAAGAGTTCTGGGAACGTCTACTAGCCATCGAAGTACCTCGGTAAGTTATTCTCTCGCGGGCCAGAGGGAAGCAACTAGTGTCAACTTTGTCCCATCGTGAGAGGCGAACTTCTGCAGTACCTTGTTGACAATCTAGAACGGAGGGAATGCATATAGATCTAGATGAGACTAATCTAGTAGAAAGGCATCTAAAAGAACCACTGCTGGGTCCGGGATAGGTGAGCAAAGTATTGAGAGCCTCTTGGACATCGAGGTTGCGAAGAGATCTATGGTTGGCTGGCCCCAGGTGACCCAAAGTCTCTTGCATACATCTTTGTGGAGGGTCCAATATGTCGGAATTATTGTCCCTTCCTACTGAGACAATCTGCTAAGACATTCAAGTTGCCTTGGAAGAAACTTGTTACTAGTGAAAAGTCTAGACCTGTTGAACAGGAGAGGAGGTCACTTGCGAACTCGCACCATGTCAGAGAGTAGGTCCCTCCTTGCTAGGAGATGAACATCAAAGCAGGGAGTTGTCCGTGTTCACCTCCACTACTTTGCCTTGAAGGAGAGACCTGAAGCTTTTCCAGGTCAGACGTACTGCCAGAAGCTTCTTGCAGTTAAAATGCATTGTCCTTTGACTCGAGTTCCATAATCCAGAGCATTCCCTACCGCCTCAGGTCGCACCCCAGCCTACGTCCGATGCGTCTGAGAAGAGAACGTGGTTGGGAGTCTGAACAGTCAGGGGAAGACCCTATAAAAGGTTGACAAAGTCCTTTCATCAAGTCAGACCAGACTTATCTTCCGGAAACCGGAATCGAGACCGCTTCTAGCGTCTTGTCCTTTTCCAGTGAAGAGCTAGATGAAACCGAAGAGGACGGAGGTGTAGTCTTCCAAGTGACACCAATTGAACCACGGATGACAGTGTCCTAACCAGACTCATCCACAGCCTGACAGGGCCGTGTTCCTTCTTCAGCATCTTCTGGATGGATAGCAGGGCTGGGGGTTGATCGTCTAGTTCAGCCATGTCCTCATCAGAGGGTTCCTCATCCGAAACTGATGAGGAAACGGCAACGGAGTGGGCAACGTCTGACTCGCTGAATCCGGTCGCACTGGTGGATGCGTGACAGAGCCGGACACAAGATCATGGTACTACTGCACAGTCTGTGAACTGTCAACCATGGGGATGCGAGGAAGTACAGCGACAACCCGAAACTGTCTAGAATGTCTGGGTAGTGCAGACAACCCCTTATCGGGTTGCTGAGGTTGCCGCACTGCGTCACAACAAGTCACCTCTGCTGGTTGTTGAACGTCTTTCCAGTGACACACTGAACGTCCACAACCACCTCCGAGAGTAGCTTAACGTCAACGTGCGACTGGCAACCCACACTGGGTCGCACCGGTGGAGGAACCATCTCAACTGGCGGACGTGAGTAGGATACCTCAGCGTCAACAGGGCGTACAACCAACCGGTAGGAAGGTCGTTGGCAAGAAGGTTCTTCTCCGTAAAAAATCCTCTATCAAGGACTAAGCTTGGACTGCATGTCTTGCAACAAAGCCCAAGGTCTATGGGAGCAGGTGTGGCAACAGACGGGGTTAGCGACTGAAGCGGAACCATTTACCCTCCCTGGAAGCATGTTATGCTTTAATTAAAGTCCATAGGAGGCTAAGCATTTTAAGGCTCCTCTCCAAATGACAGAGTCCTCAAGGGAATATCAGAAGGAGGGAGAACAGCACTTTCTCATCTACAGGAACCATGTCCGAGAAAAGCTAGGTTATCTCAGTGAGGGTTTCACTGGTGCATAAGCAGCAGACCAGAAGGCAACGCTATGTAACTGCCTGACAGTCTGTGAACTGTCAAAAACTGAACTGTCAACCACAACAGGAGCGTGAGGACATACAGCACTGGTGCATTAGCAGCAGACCAGAAGGCAACGTTATGTAACTGCTTGACAGTCTGTGAACTGTCAAAAACTGAACTGTCAACCCCAACAGGTGCGTGAGGACATACAGCACTGGTGTATTAGTAGCACACCAGAAGGCAATGTCATGTAACTGTTAGACAGTCAGTGAGTTGGCAACAACCAAAGCTGTGTGGGGAAGCCTCAACTCCTGACTGAGTAGCTTGCTGCGGGCGAGTGGCGGTAACCACAGTGTGTTGCTGAGGCTGACACACCGTGTCAAAACACGGCAGCTTGTGGTAGCTCACGCACGGCAACGGAGAGCTCCATGTGTCTGTGGGAGTCAGCATGCGTCTGGCAGGGTCGACTGCGCATGGGTGGAGGAGCTCTCACAACAAGAGTGTGGGAGCAGGCAGCCATGCCGGGCGCACAACCGTGGCAGGTTGTAGGCCAACGGGTGCATCGTCAACTTTCTCCGCAGTCGGAGTGTGGGAGCTGGCAACAACAAAAGCGGAGTGCTGGTGCGTGGGAGGGACTGCCGTGGGTTGCGGAGCATGCCGTATGGGATGCGGAGCATGCCGCATGGGTTGCGGAGCATGTCGCATTGTGTCAAAACACGGCAGCTCTACAGCACCTTCCCACTGCTGATGCAGTAGCTCACGCATGTCAACGGAGGGAGCAGCATGAACATGCGTCTGGCAGGGTCGACTGCGCATCGGTGGTGGAGCTCTCACAGGTGGAGTGTGGGAGCAGGCAGCCGCAGTATCTGCTGAGCGCACAACCGTGGCAGGTTGTAGGTTAACAGGTGCAGAGTCAACCTTCTCAGCACGATACTCCTGCATGAAGGAAGCAAGCTGAGACTGCATATCTGCAGCATGGACCACTAGGGTCTATAAAAGACGGCAACAAACGGAGCTACTGTCCGTTGTGATTGAGGGTCTAAAACAGCTGGTGCGGCAACAGACGGAGTTACTGCCTGTTGCGGTACCACCTTGCCTCTCTCGGAAGGTGTGCAGTCGTCGAAGACTGCAGCGAGTCCGAACTGACCCAGTGGCTACACCTAGGCCGTTGGACTTGCGCGGAAGGGACCGACTTGCACTTAAAAGCTGCAAGATTGGTCCATGGTTTCTGCGAGAAACCTCTTCCGCAGACGAGGAATAAATGGGCTCTCTCGTCTTTGTGTGGGTGGGGTGATCACGTCGGCAACATGTGTAGATACACCCGAAACCACGGAGGGAAACGTCTGTTCGTCGATCAAGGCCTGTGGAACCCATAAGTCCTTCGACATTACTTCTCCCCTGGGCTTGGGAGCTTGTAAGAGGTATCGGACTAGGTGAACAACTGGCACGAACAGACGAACCCTCGAACGCAACACTGTAACACTTTGCGCATATCACTTTATCACTTTTGATTTTCTGTTTGCACTTATTTCACTGAACTCGAAACTTTAAGTGATTTATACCTGAAACACGCAATCCTATCTTTCATTAAAAGGTAGTAATTGCGAAAACAGTTTTACAATGCAACAGAAAAACATAATGAAAGATAAAGAATTCAGTGGCTGGAAAAGAGACTAAACACTAGATCAAATAAACTACGTTTAAAATCTCTCACCGCATAAAGCCTGGGAACAAGAATAAAACTCTAGAAACATTTTACCTTCTTCCCCTATAGCGACTAGGGAGAAGAGTAAAAATGAGAACAACGTTACCCGCTTGAACGAAACGTTTATTCTCCTCTCTCTCCCTCCGTCTCTATCTCTCTCTCTCTCTCTTGACTTAGAACCTGAGAGATGAGCCCAATTATATATCGTTAAAACATATTATTTGTTAAAGGAAAAAAACTGAAAGGTTTCCCAAATAAAAAGTTCCTTTATTAGAATTAAAACCATTTAAGCTAAGAAAGAATGAACGAAACGCTAGAATCGGTTTACTCTTACTGCAACGTGAAACCGTGAAATACTCTCTCTCTATCGTAACGATAGAGCGCATGTTGAACGTTCTGAACGTCAACAACTGCGGAGACTAAACTAACGTTAGTTCATCTTTGAAAACAGTACGAGACTATCAAAGAAATTCTTTCAAAAACATTAAAATTAAAAAAGTATAAATTCTTAAAAGGAAATACGATATGACGGGCTCAATGTAATTAACTTCGGTTCCAAGAAAGGACCGCCTACTATTAGGAAAGGTCGCATATAAACAAACATAAAAATTAATTTTTATAAGTTTATAATAAATGGAAAGTTAATCGAAGAGACCTATAAATGGCGGAGAGATATAAAATAAATAGATCTATAACTTGTTAAGCAAAATTACCAAAAACCTAAACACACTTCCGTCTAAGGGAAGGGTCGGCCATTTAAAAGTGAAAGAGAGTCCATACTCTCTTCGTGTCCAACACTTCCGTCTAAGGGAAGGGTCGGCCATTTAAAAGTGAAAGAGAGTCCATACTCTCTTCGTCACCATAATTAAATCTATCCAAAACGAGTTCAAGTTTTGAAATGAAGATAAAACCCCTGCATAGCGAAAGCTCAAAACTGGAATATAGTGAACCCTCGCTACTTCGCGGTTCGACAATCGCGGATTCACCACTTCGCGGGGTTTTCCCATAACCCATATATATATACATATCGCGGATTTTCCGGAAAATTCGAAAATACCGCGAAATCTGAAGATAACCAAATACGATATTTTGTTACCTGTAATTCCATTAATACTGTAATTATAGTAATATCTGCTCTTACTGATTGTTCATTGCATTACATATGATATATAATTCAGCACAGAAAGAAATAAAACACGAAAAGAGAATGTGATCATACGATAATTCAGTACGTAGTAAAATTAAATCGAACATGAAACGCAAATCAGATGCAGTCATACCATATTAGAATGGTGTGTACTGTAATGGATGTGCTTCTTTTCCATGAATCTTTTGTATGTATACGTACGTAGTACAGTACTGCATCCAATAATATTCTTTGTTGCAAAAATCACATTTCGAATAAGTACTGTAAGCGTACGAGAGAGAGAGAGAGAAAGAGAGAGAGAGAGAGAGAGAGAGAGGCGTAAAATAGCGTACGTACGTAAATTTTTATTATTATTGTTATTATTATTATTATTGTTGTTGTTGTTAATAAAATTATTATTGTTATTATTATTAATCATTATTATTATTATTATTACTGTACAGTATTATTATCATTATTTATTATTATTACGGTATTGTACTTAATCTACGTACGTTCAGTGTGCGCGGGACATCTTCTATGAGTAATCAACGCACCATAGTACTGTATAAGACGGGTTGTGATTGGTTCAAGCGCTGATAGATGACGAATCAAAACTCAAGTTTTGTTATCTAGCCTGTGATTGGTGTTTGGCCCGCATCTCCAACCCGCAGCATCAGAGTTCTCGCGGGACTGCATCGTTCACTTTCTCTTTCCGCGTATTGCTGAGTAGACGTTCTTAAGTTTGTGAAGTTGAATCTGTGCTGTGTGCGACTGTTTTAAGTTGAACTTTTTGTTGAACTTTCTGTTACAATGGCTCCCAAGCGTTCTGCTTCTAGTAAGGCTGGTAGTGAGCCTAAACGCCACCGAAGAATGATGACGATAGCTGAGAAGGTTACGCTTCTCGACATGTTAAAAGATGGTAGAAGTTACGCGGCCGCCGGCCGCCATTTTGGCATCAACGAATCCACCGTTCGCTACATCAAGAAGGACGAGGCGAACATTAGAAAGACTGCTGCAATCACCTTTAGCAGATCAGCGAAGCGAGTCGTTACAACGCGTAATAAAACGATCGTACGCATGGAAGGTGCTTTAGCTGTGTGGATTGCCGACTGCCGGAAGAAGAACATAGCGTTGGATACGAACACCATCCAAACAAAGGCTTTGAGCTTATATGAGAATTTTGCTGCAAAGGAACCTAAAGAGGACGACGGCAACCATGCTGAAGATGATGATGATGCAGATGATCCTCAACCAGGGACATCCACTGATTCCCAGCCTCAGAAACGTTTTTCCGCAAGCAAAGGATGGTTCGCGAAGTTTCAGAAACGCTTCGCCCTGAAAAGCGTTTCCCTGCATGGGGAGTCTGCTTCCGCTGACACTGCCGCTGCTGAAACTTACGTGAACCAGACTTTCAAGAACATTATCGCTGAAGGTGGATACAAGCCGGAACAAGTCTTTAATATGGATGAAACCGGCTTGTTTTGGAAGAGAATGCCGTCGCGAACTTTCCTGTTCAAAGAGGAAGCCAAAGCCTCTGGCTTTAAGGCATTCAAGGATCGCGTTACCCTCGTGATGTGTGGCAATGCTGCTGGATTTTTGTTAAAGCCGGGGCTTATTTATAAGTCGAAAAATCCTCGCGCTTTGAAAAACAAAAATAAGAATCTCCTTCCCGTGTACTGGATGCATAATCAAAAGGCATGGATTACGAAGATGCTGACCTCCAACTGGTTCCACCAGTGTTTCATCCCGCAAGTCCATGAATATCTCTTAGAGAAGGGCTTGCCATTCAAGATCCTTCTCCTTATGGATAACGCTGGTGGACACGCAACTGACCTGTCGCGTGAGGGCGTTCAGGTTGAGTTCCTGCCACCCAACACCACGTCATTGATTCAACCAATGGACCAGGGGGTTATCAGGGCGTTCAAGGCCCTCTACACGAAGAATACCTTGGCGGACCTCGTTGCGTGTGTGGATGCTGCCCAAGATGACGAGGATGAAGACTTCAACTTGAAGGCGTACTGGCGGCAGTACACCATAGCCACGTGCCTGCAGAATATTCAAAAGGCACTTCAAGAGATGAAACCTGCAACAGTAAATGCGAGCTGGAAGAAGCTGTGGCCCGATATTGTTTACGACGACAAGGGATTTACTCCGTCGGAAATCCAACACTCTGCAATACGGAAATCTGTGCAGTTGGCTGCCATAATTGGGGGTGACGGGTTTGGCGACATGACGACTGAAGACGTCGACGAGTTGTTGGACTGCCATTCCCAGCCCCTAACTGACGCAGATCTCGAAGACCTGACGAAATCGGCAAGTGAGGAAGAGAGTGAGGGTACCCAGGAAGAGACCCAAGAAAATGTAGAAGAAACGGGCTTAACATTAGAACGGCTCGCCAAGTTCTGCAACCATATGAAGGAGGCGAAAGAAATGTTGCAAGAGTGGGACGAGGATATGGTTCGCGCGATGCAATTCTGCAACAAGGTCGATGACATCACGACTCCCTACAGGATGCTCTTGGATCGAAAAAAGAAGCAGCGGCAACAACTTCCGATCACAATGTTTTTTCAGCCTCGCAAAAAAGAGCCAGTTCCTCCTGCTAGTACGCCTTCGGAAGAAATTGAAGAAGTTGAAGAGGTGTCCCAGGAAAAGACACCTCCGTCTGAAGAGACGTAAAATACTATCATTGACTGCAACAGTAGAACACATCATCAGCTTCATCATCATCATTTCTACTGTGCAGCAAATTCATCGCCATCGTCATTCAAGTTTTTCTGGAACTTCTTTCGTGGTGAGTACAGTAACAATCTTTATTTTTTACTTTAACCTGTTTTATAGTTTAGTACTGTACGTACTGTATGCATTAAGTTAAAGGGAAGGTTTTAAAAGTCTACATGTTGTAACCTATCATATTTTTTTTGTTTAAAATTTACATTTACGTACGTACAGTAAAACAATCTCTCTCTCTCTCTCTCTCTCTCTCTCTCTCTCTCTCTCTCTCTCTCTCTCTCTCTCTCTCTCTCTCTCTCTCTCTCTCTCTCTCTCTCTCTCTCAAATTGTTTTCCTGCTTTGCTACGTACAAGTACTGTATAATTTATATTTGTAAGGTAACATATTTTGTAAATGCTTTGTACTGTAAATACTGTATGTACTGTATCATTATTTATCACTATCATCATGCGTGTTAAATGCCTTGTTTGTTCTGAGCGTGGTTGTTTACTGAGCGTACACGCCGTCGTTTCAGGCGGCGTCATAAAGAAAAAGATTTCATTTGGAAGTCCTAAGAAAAATACGTAAACTAAAACATTGGTAATAAAAAAATCAACATACAGTACTGTATAATCAATATAATCGATGCAAAAACTAACCATACGTACATATATGTGTACACTAAATGAGTTTGTTTCTTCATTATGATCAGAGATGAACGTAAACAAAACATTGGTTGCCATTTTTTATCGTGCTTTTTAGGTGTTTAGGAAACACATGATATAAAATCGCCTTTAATATTTGTGCCTGTTTTAGTTTAGGGTGCTGTAGTACATGCATTAAGTGTTCTGTACATTACAGGGTGTAAAGGGTGGTTTGTTAACAGTACTACGTACAAGGGAAGGTTTTAAAAGTCCGAATATACATGTTAAATAAATAGGTAAATATGCTGTCACTACTTCGCGGATTTTCACCTATCGCGCCCGCGTCTGGAACCTATCTACCGCGATAAACGAGGGTTCACTGTAGTGTACTTCACCAAAACGTTGTGAAAACAAATCCAGTTAGGGACGGCGTATTTAGTAGGTCTTGCCTGTGGCACGACAGAGGAAAAATTGAGTTCTTGTTGACAAGAAGTACTTGAGTACCTGCTCACAGATGGCGCTGTTGTGTACACCCCCACCTGTATAGCGATCGCTGGCGTATCCCGACCTTAGATTTCTGTCGGGCAACAGAGTTGACAGCTACATGATCATCGGGTAAGATTAATATTGAAAAATAGATTTTTCACTTTGCTTCAAAATCCGTTATATCATCATTGTTAGTACACTTGTAATTTGTATTGTTTTATCTGTTATTGATGTATTATGAAGTTTAGCCAACCACTCAGACCATTTCAACTTTACTAAAGTAGGCCCTAAGAATTTTCTATTTATCAAAAAGGGGTAAAATTGGAGAAGACAACATTGGAAAAAGTTGGATAGATCAGTGGAGAGGCACAAATTGAAGTAATGAGAAAGTATATGATAGGGAATCTAAATTGGGGAGAAATCACAAATTTTAGGTAATTTGTATTTTTCCTAACAGTACTTACCTCGAACTACTTTCTTAGGAGGATCTGGGATCTCCTTAATCACCGACCAAGAATTTTGCGTAGTTCCTCCTCTCTCCGCTACCTTGTCGGGGCGTTCCAGGGCGGAAGGATACTCACCCTGGGGCAACCACGGGTCAGCGCGTGAGGCCGCGCTTGTTAGCTCGTCAGTAAGGGTATGTTTAAGTCCTCCTCGAACTCCTGTAAGATACTCGGGGTAGGATGGGAGGGCCATAACCAGAAAGTAGTTCGAGATAAGTACTGTTAGGAAAAATACAAATTACTTAAAATTTGTGATTTGTTCCGACACGGAGTACTTACCTCGAACTACTTTCTTAGGAGACTTATACTTTAGGAGGAGGGAGTGGCTTACAGTTCGGAATATTCGAGAATTCCTGGGACACGACCTAGATAGGAGGCTATGTCTGGATTGCCCAGGGAGAGGTAGGAGAGTACGGGAAAGCACGCATAAGTCTACCTTATGTACAACTCACCTTTAATTATAATCCAGAGATGATGTGCCTCAGCATCCCACTCTCACATGGAAGGAGGATGGGGAATAGAGGATGGGATATAGGAAAAAAGTGGTAGCAAGGAAAGGGGATAGTAAGGAGGAACCTGTGTCGCTTACGATTACTTCCCACGGGCTGCCCAGGGCCCAAACTACTAAACTTGTTGCATAGCCGAAATGACTGGTCCGATGGAAAAGGCATCCAGGGACTTCCTTGTACAGTCCTTGAGGTAATGGGCTGTAAAGGTGGACTGCCTAGCCCAAGTGCCTGCACGTAAGATCTGACCTACGGCCATGTTAGTGTCAAAGGCCAACGATGTACTAAGACCCCTAATATAACGGGGTCTTGGGGTACCAGGAACCGTAGAGCCCTCACTCTCATAAGATCTTTTTATAACTTGTCGCAGCCAGAAGGATATAGTGTTCTTGGAAACTGCCATCTTAACTGGACCTGTGGAAACAAACAAACTCTTAACAGCTGGTCTGAGTTTGGACGTCCAGCTGAGGTATTTCCTGACCGTCCTTACGGGGCACAAGAGCAGGTCTTCCGGGTTGTCCGAACGCGGAATTGCTGAAATGGAGAATTCCTCTAACCTAGGATCCGCAATTGCACAAACTCTGGCAAGAACATAAACGTCATGTCTTTCCAACCTTTAGAGTGGGAGACCTCGAAGGACAGTCCGTGGAGCTCGCTCACTCGTTTAGCCGAGGCCAGAGCTAGTAAGAAGACGGTTTTGAGGGTGAGGTCCTTGTCCAGAATATCTTTGAGTGGCTCGAAAGGAGGCCTCGAGAGGGCCCTGAGGACCTTGACTACATCCCACTGGTGAACCCTCGAGGAGCGGGGGATCACACGACTGCTCAAAACTCCTGATGAGCATGGAGATGTGGTGCGAGGTACCCAGGTTGATGCCCTTAGAGCTGGAAAACCTGGCCCAGTGCCCCCCGAACTCCCTTGATGGCTGGGATGGAGACTCCTATGTCGTCCCTCAAGTGCACTAGGAAGTCTGCGATATTGTGGACCGAAGCGTCTAAGGGCCGCAGATTCTGAGAGGCACACCATTTGACAAATGTTGCCCATTTCGCCTGGTACACAACGCTTGAGGACTTCCGCAGATAGCCCAACATCCTGTCCGCAGTTTTGTCCGAGAAGCCTTCCTTCCTTAACAGGTGCTTGATAACCTCCAAGCGTGTAGCCTCAGCCCCTGTGGGTTTTCGTGTACCCTTCGGAAGTGAGGCTGACTTAGCAGGTCTTCTCTTGCCGGTAAGGGACAAGGAGGAAGAGTGGCCAGGTCCTGAAGATCCGTGAACCACTCCATTTCCGGCCACCAGGGCGCTACCAAAGTCATCTTTGTGGACTTGGACTGTCTTAGCCTGTTGAGAACCTGCCTGATGATCCCGAAGGTGGGAAAGGCGTAGACGTCGAGGTTGTCCCATGGGTGCTGGAAGGCGTCCTCGAAGGCTGCTGTCGGGTCTGGCACCGGGGAGCAGAATACGGGAGTTTTGCGTTGAGTCTTGTGGCGAACATGTCTATCACTGGGGAGCCCCAACGTCGGAGGACTTCCTGTGCCACCTAGGAGTGAAGGGACCATTCTGACCCTACCACCTGGCCTGTCCTACTCAGTCCGTCTGCCAAGACGTTCCTTTTTCCGGGGATGAACCTGGCCGTTATCAGGATGTGGTTCATTTCGGCCCATTCTAGAATCTGAGCCGTGAGGTCAAACAACTCCCATGACCTTCAGCCTCCCTGCTTCTTGATGTACGCCACCACTGTGGCGTTGTCGCAAATGAGTGCCACCAAGTTCCCTCGGAGGAGACGGGCGAATTTCACCAATGGTCTCTGTACTGCCATGAGCTCCAAAAGATTGATGTGACGGGTCTTTTCCTCCACTGACCATTTCCCCTCCGCTGTTTCCACGAGAAGATGAGCTTCCCACCCCTCCTTCGATGCGTCCGTGAAGAGCAGCATCTCCGGAGGGGGGGAACCAAACGGAATTCCCTTCAACATGTCTCTCCTATCAGACCACCAGAGGAGAGTGTCCTTGGAGGAAAGGGACACCGGGACTATCTTCTGCGGGGACTCGTCCACTGACCAGAGGTCCTTCAGGTTCCATTGGATCGGTCTGAGCTTGAGCCTGCCCTGTGGAACCAACTTCTGCAACGAGACCAGGTGACCCACTAACCTCTGCCAATCCTTGGCTCCCACTAGGAACGGTCGAATTACCAGGTCCAGGTTGTCCAGTCTCTCCTGAGAGGGGAAGGCTCTCGTCAGCTGGGAGTCTATGACCATCCCCGGGTACACCATCCTGGTGATGGGGACTAGCTGTGACTTCTCGAGATTGACCATAATCGCGAGGTCCTTGCAGAAATTCAACAGGAGTGAGCCTTGATCCCTAAAGTCTGCCTCTGAGGCTGAAAGCAGCAACCAGTCGTCGAGGTACCTGCTCAGCCTGATGCCCCGCTTGTGTGCCCAGGCCAATACCAGGGCGAAGACTCTCGTGAACACTTGAGGTGCTGTCGACAGGCCGAAGCAGAGAGTTCTGAACTGAAGGGTCTGAGAGCCCCACCTTACTCTTAGGAACTACCTGCTGGAGGGGTGAACGGGAATTTGAAAGTAGGCATCCTTGAGATCCAGGGACATCATGAAATCCCCTTTTCTCAAGGCTGCCATCACCGACTTCGGTGTGTCCATCTTGAAAGGGGTCTTCTTGATGAACTTGTTCAACGCCAAGAGGTCGATGACTGGCCTCCAACCTCCCGTCGCCTTCTCCACCAGGAAGTATCCTGTAGAAGCCTGGAGACGACTCGTGCACGGGTTGTAGGGCTCCTTTACTCAGCATAGCCTCCACTTCTGCTTGTAGTGCTGCTTTCCTCTGCGAGTCCTTGGGAGCCAGCCACTCCGCCCGATGTTCGGGGATCAACGGGGGTGGCTCTGACAGGAAGGGAATCCTGTATCCCACCCAGAGAACTGTCACCGTCCACGGGTCCACTGTGTTGTCCCGCCATGCTTGCCAATAATGTTTGAGGCATCCCCCCACCTGAGGGGTGGGAAGGAGTAGGGGGCCTCTCTCCCTATCTCCTTCTAGGGAGACGGTTGGAACGGCCTCTCCTTGACCCAGAGAATTTGGGCTTAAAGGTGGCTTGAGGTTGGGCACCACCCCTCCTGGAGGGCCGAGGAAATTGGTGCCAGGAGGAGGCGGAAGCCTCCTGCCTAGCCGGGGGCGTCGGCAGGTAGGCCCCATCTGCAGAAGGTCTTCTCACATGGGGTCGCCTAGGTAACTGCTGTCTGGGCTCGGCCGTACTCTTCATTTTGTTGACTCTCTCAGAACCGTATCCCTTCTCCTCAGGACCCAGTTGGCCGTCTGAGTAAGGGACTGAAAGGTACGAAACTTCATAGCCTTACCCCCCCAAGCGGATTAATGCTTGCAGAAAAGCCTGGTTGTCAGGGACTGACAGGTCGTGTGAAAGCTGAAACCCTGCCAACGTACAGGCCCATCAGTCCAGCCAAGAGGTGACATTAACGATATCTTGTGAAGTATCCTCCATCATGGCGGCCTCCGCTTGTGAGAAGACCACTGGTGCGTTTAGGCTGCGCTCGTCCATGTTGCCCTGGTTCAGGGTAGCGACCGCTTCCTACAATGTGCGAGGACCTGAGTGTCGACCGTCAGGCACATAGAATTTCTTCTGGGTCTTGAGACCCGGTAGGAGCTTGAAGGAACCCTGTGCCCTCAACAAATTCTTAGGGCCTGACACAAAACGGTTCACATGCTCAATTCCCAGGGCAATATCAGGTGGTAACGGTAGGGTCAGGGACGGTTCCCGCTGGACAGGACTGTCAACCATCCTGCCCAGACCTGAGAGCCAAGCTTGCTCTGCTGCTGGCTGAGGCTTGTCTAATCTATGGTGCTGTTGGATGAGCGCTAACACCTTACGATAAGACGAGACCTCGTCCGGGGAGCACTCGCCTGAGCCCACAAGCTCGTCCACGATCTGCCCCTCCACGTCGGAGGTTTCATCGAATACGGATGGATCCACGAGCTCTGAGGCATCCCTCCCCTCCTGGGTGGGTGGTGGAGCGGCTGCCTCCATCACTGGTAGAGCCGCCGGAAGGAGGTAGCCGTCATGGGTCTACCCCCTCCCGGGACCATCCGGACAGTGCTGGTCGTTGGTCGCGGCAGCGGTGAATCCCGAAACTTGGCCAAGGCCGCTGCGACGAAAGATCCTGGAGTTGAGCCGCTGGGTCTAACCAGAAGGAGTTCCCGACACACGGGTGGAGCCGCTGACTTACTAGGTCGGGGCAACTGAAAGTGTGCCAACGGCTGCGCCCAACGAGTGGGCGGAGCCGAAGAGACACTGTGCAAGGGTACAGAAGCGGCTCCAGCAGCCACCGAGGCAGACACTGGAGCAGCAACCTTCTTGCTAGAACTACGGTAATATACCTGTTCCTCGATGAAGACTTCTTCCTGTACCTCCTCCTCAAGGACTTCGACCTCTTCCTGATTGGGCTGACGTGGGAGCTTGGTCTTTTCCTCCTAGAATGCTTTCTCTTCCTCCTGGAGTCCCGTCCACTGGAACTGTCTGATGAGTAGGAGCTGCAGGAAGAGTGGTCGTCGGAAGAATACGAGGTTGCTGAGTCGTCCGTTTCGATAACAAGCCTCCTGGGGGTCCTTGGTCTGGAAATCGGGGTCGAGGGTTCCATGAAGTCCGGCGGAAGCGTAGCTGATGGCGCCGGGGGTGAGCAGATGGCGGGTCAAGAGGCGAACCACCCGTCAAATTCCTCCTCCTGCCTCATGGGGGACCTGACGAGAGTCCTAGGTGCTGTCCAAACGATGGAGTCGGGGTCCGATGAGCACGTGGGTCATCTTTCTTTGTTCCAACCACCCCGGGAACCCGCTGAACCTGAAAAACACTGCTCGGGCGTGAGGGTAGGCGCTGATTCGGGCTTCCCCCACACCGGGTCTTCACTTAAGACGGGTCCTGCGGGCACCAGGCCGTCGTCCACTAAACACACTTCCGCTAAACTAGCAGAACCCCCCCTCGTCTGCGAAGGCCCCTTATCCACAGGTTCCCCGATATCAGACTCATGGGGAACGGCAATGGGCCATTTCCCCGAAACGGACTTACCTCGTCCCCTATTCTGGGTAGGGGAAGGTGAAGAACCCCTCTCTGACTGGGCTGAGGGCAACATAAGCGGCGAAACAAGGCCCGACTTCTTCGGAGATCTCTTAGATGCCTTCTTTTTCTTCCTAGCGAACAAGGTCCATTGATGCTCCGGCCAAGACTCGCACTCAGGACACGTGGAGGTCGGGGAACACTTATTCCCCAGACACGAGGAGCATAAGGTGTGCGGGTCGACCTCAGGCCTCGAGAGCCATGCTCCGCAAGACTTACCAGCTTGGGGCCCAAGACACCGACGCTGGGATTCCATGGTGAAAAGTGAACACGCAAGCGACACAAGAACACAAGGGAAAGGTGAGGAACACAACGGGAACACGTGGAACATAAGGCAACACGTGGGACAAGGGATGGAGAACACAAAGGAACACGTGGTACACAAGGTAATCGGACGGGATAAGAGAGAGAGAGCGGCGAGATGTAATCTATGCCGCGACCAGACGCTTACTGACGAGCTAACAAGCGCGGCCTCACGTGCTGACCAGGGGTTGCCCCAGGGCGAGTATCCTTCTGCCCCGGAGCGCACCGACAAGGTAGCCGAGAGAGGGGGAACTACGCAAAATTCTTGGTCGGTGATTAAGGAGATCCAAGATCCTCCTAAGAGAGTAGTTCGAGGTAAGTACTCCGAGTTGGAACAAAGGAACATTATTAAGGAACTATCAGTATTTGCAAATTCTTATGTAAAGCACATGTATGGTTTATAATGCCTGCCTGGTGATACCAAATATGACTTATGAAAGAAAAAGCAAATACACCCACACATATATACCAGGCTATTACCTTAGAATTTGAGCACTTCAACATCAAAATTCTTTCAACTACAGAAAGGCTGACTGCATTGAACAGATTAATATCAAGAATCACCAAAAACTTATTCTTTCACAGGGGTCCCTCCTAATCATCTACCTATTTAAAGAATGTTATAAGAGTTCTAAGCGAGCACAAAAGGATTTAAAATTAAACATCACATGTAATAATTCAAGAACCCCAAATAGCCATAATACTACCCAATCTAACCTATGACCTAACACACACTAATCCAATTATACTAAACTTGAAACATAATACTGTATGGTTGTTCAGAATTTTCATCATTTCCTCGTCTTGTGACCACCATACATAGAATATGAGCAAATCTGCACCGTAAGATTGTGTTATCAGGGGTATTACTTGCTGAACATACGGCAAAATAGATTTATATTTTAGAAAATATATCAACCCCTCAAGGGGATCCATTAAAAAATTGTCCTAAACTACAATAAGCCTAGAGTGAGAAAAAAAAATTTCATGTTTTAAAGGGACTTTTACATAAAATAAACTGTACAGTACATACATTTCCATATGTCCTAATAATAACAGATTTTCCAGTTACAATACCATACATAGAAAAAGATATTCATGAGAAAAAGGAATCATACTATACCTATAATTAACTGAAATACTCACCAACCACATGAATAAAACAGAGCATACTATTAATTATACCATGCTCTTGTGTTCATCATGAACAGTGCATGGATGAGGGTCATCTGCTAGCAAAAGAGTGCTAAGCTGTCACTCTCACATGCTGGCTTGACAACCCCCTCAGCCATAGCTTGTATAAACAGGGCCAACAAAAAGCCACATGAGGCTCTGCAGTGAAACCATAGCCACACATAGATAAAACTATGGTCTCGGATACAAGCAAAACGGCTTATGCATCTCACACCCTCCTATCTCAGGGGCAAGCAAGAGCAGCCCAGGCATTAGAATTAGTTAAACTGATGCATTCATTGAATTTCTTACAGCTCAATCAATCAGCTCAGAAGACTTGAAAATCAAGATGTTGAAATACTGATATCTCCAAATGCCATGTTGATCATCACGTTAGGTTTTCGCGGAATAATATTGTTCTGAAAGCTCCATTACTTTCCTTCACCAATGAACGAACACAAAGATCCAGGTTTTCCCTATGCATTTTGTATGAATATTTCATTGAAGGGCTGGACCCTTTACATACAAAAATAGAGGCCATAGTGAAAGTATCTCTTAATTTTAAACTGCATACTTCAATTACGGACGAAACCATTGTCCACTGGTTGTTTCTCTGAGGAATCACAAGATATCGAAGTTCAATTTAATACGACTATCTCTGAGATGAAGTTTGCAAAATATTTTTGAGGACTTGAAGAAATATAAACTTTTCTTTGTGCAGTATGGTAAACCACTTTAAATAAGTACTTATCAATGGGGAGGGATCTAATACAATAACAAAAATTTGATAATACAAATCATGTCAAAGTTAATTGAAGAAACCACAATGAATGCAGAACTACTTGGTAGTATTTTGTTGCAATTCTAATACAAATATACATAGCGTATGTTCTAAAAATGAACTCAGGATTACAGGAGTAAAATTACTTTTATATGAGATCTACTAAATATTTGCAAAGCAAATATCCTTTCTCCCACCAAGCATGAAATAAAAGGGTAATGTTATTTTTGCAAACTCCAATCAAAGACTTTCTAGCTTGTGAAAGTAGTAACTGGTACTCAATAGTTTCCTTCCGTCACTCTTCCCAACATTTCACTAAATTCACAATTTCTTTGATGAACTTTTAAATGTTGCATTTTAAACCACTGACCAACTTCATTAAAATATCACATTTTTACACTGGTTTCACATTACTTTATTTCTACTCCAGAATGTCAACTTCTTGAGATCAAGACCACTACAGTAATCCATTACTACGCATATCTAAAATGTAAAAGTGCACGGAGCACGCGACATTCTTGATGCGCTTGAAGAAGCATTCAGATAATTTGTTCAGTTCAAAGGAATGGATAAACTCTGGCCCAATGTTCACTTATTTCGGAAGCAATCCAAGCAACGATAATCATCGACACAGATTATGTTGGCATCTATAAGGACCAATGTCCTGCAAAAGGCTGTCCCTTTACATGCACTTCACTATCAAAAAATCACTTAGTCATTTCGTTAATAACTGATACGTATTACTCACTTCTAGGTGGCCGTAACTTCACGGTTTCTTTACCAAAACATTGTCAAAAGTTCTGCTTACGATTTACGGATTCAAACATTAACCGGTAACTCGAAATCACACACAAGCAAGTAATTACAGCTAATTTTATATTCGCAAATACGAATTTCCATGGAAGAAGGTCTACCCATCCATCATGCGGCAAATTCAAACCCTAATCCTACAGAAGGTGTAGGTATGGAAATTATGATTTTCCTCAAGCGACTGTAAACAAACTAAGATTTGCAAGCCATTGAATTTTTCAACCAAAGAAATTAAATTACTAATCCCCATTTCATGAAAGATATTAATAAAATCTGTAAACATTGAAAGTTTAAAAAAAATATTTTCACCATCATGAGTTTAACATTTACGTATTATAAACAAATAAAATTATCCTACATAAAAAATAAAATAAAATAAAGAACCAAAACATCAAGAATGAAAATAATAGTTCTAATCCCAAAGTTACTTCCCTAATAAGGCCTGCAAAACCTTAGAAAAACATGAATTCAACACCTTGAGCCTATAAAACAAGTATAGTACACACCACTGCTCGCAAATTTCTCACCCTCGGTGATGCTGGTCGACGCACGGGTGATCGTTTGCGCGGAGATTTGGGGTGTGGTGAGCGAGGTCTTGGGGACCTTGGCCGCGGAGATCTTGGTCTTGGAGACCTAGGTCTCGGAGTTCGCCGCACCGGTGAGCGAGCCATCCTCAAACGACACTCACCTCGTCTTACCCTGCAATGGAAGGATAAAAATTTAATTATTCTAATATGTTATTTTCATTAGTAAAATAAATTTTTGAATATACTTACCCGATAATCATGTAGCTGTCAACTCCGTTGCCCGACAGAATTCTACGGAAGGGATACGCCAGCGATCACTATACTAGAAGGGGGTGTACTCACCAGCGCCACCTGTGGCCAGGTACTGCAGTACTTCTTGTTGACACCACCTCAATTTTTCCTCGGTCCACTGGTTCTCTATGGGGAGGAAGGGTGGGTCAATTAAATCATGATTATCGGGTAAGTATATTCAAAAATTTATTTTACTAATGAAAATAACATTTTTCAATATTAAACTTACCCGATAATCATGTAGCTGATTCACACCCAGGGAGGTGGGTGAAAACCAGTGTACATGAATATAAGTAAGCTAAGTATCCCGTATTTCATATTATCAGTTATTCAAAATAACAATGAAATTATAAGTACCTGGTAAGAAAGTCGACTTGAACCATTACTCTGCCTTTAATAAGTTCGTCTTCCTTACTGAGCGCAGCGTTCCTCTTAGGAGGCTGAACAACCCTAAGGTGCTGAAGTATAAAGGGCTGCAACCCATACTAAAGGACCTCTACACAACCTCTAACCTAGGCGCTTCTCAAGAACGAATTGACCACCCGCCAAAACAAAAAGGATGCGGAAGGCTTCTTAGCCTACCGTAACAACCCAAAAAACAACAATAAAAGCATTCAAGAGAAAGGTTAAAAAAGGTTATGGGATTAAGGGAATGTAGTGGCTGAGCCCTCACCTACTACTGCACTCGCTGCTACGAATGGTCCCAGGGTGTAGCAGTTCTCGTAAAGAGACTGGACATCTTTGAGATAAAATGATGCAAACACTGACTTGCTCCTCCAATAAGTTGCATCCATAATACTCTGCAGAGAACAGTTCTGTTTAAAGGCCATCGAAGTGGCTACAGCTCTCACTTCGTGGGTCCTTACCTTCAGCAAAGCAAGGTCTTCATCCTTCATGTGAGAATGAGCTTCTCTAATCAGAAGCCTTATATAATACGAAACTGCGTTTTTGGACATAGGCATCGAAGGTTTCTTGATGGCACACCATAAGGCTTCTGACTGTCCTCGTATAGGTTTTGACCTATTAAGATAGTATTTCAGAGCTCTGACAGGGCAAAGAACTCTCTCTAGCTCGTTACCCACCATGTTGGAAAGGCTAGGAATTTCGAACGATCTAGGCCAAGGACGTGAAGGAAGTTCATTTTTAGCTAAAAATCCGAGCTGTAAAGAACATGTTGCTGATTCGGATGTGAATCCTATGTTCTTGCTGAAGGCGTGAACCTCACTAACTCTTTTAGCTGTTGCAAGGCAGACGAGGAAAAGAGTTTTTAGAGTAAGGTCTTTGAAGGAAGCTGACTGGAGAGGTTCGAACCTAGGAGACATAAGGAACCTTAAGACTACGTCTAGATTCCAGCCTGGAGTGGACAAACGACGTTCTTTAGAAGTCTCGAAAGATTTAAGGATGTCTTGAAGGTCCTTGTTGGAGGAAAGATCCAAACCTCTGTGGCGGAGAACTGAAGCCAACATACTTCTGTACCCTTTAATCGTAGGAGCCGAAAGAGATCTAACATTCCTTAGATGTAATAGAAAGTCAGCAACTTGGGTTACAGAGGTATTGGTAGAGGAAACTGCATTGGCTCTGCACCAGCTTCGGAAGACTTCCCACTTGGATTGATAGACTCTACGAGTGGATACCCTCCTTGCTCTGGCAATCGCTCTGGCTGCCTCCTTCGAAAAGCCTCTAGCTCTAGCGAATCTTTCGACAGTCTGAAGGCAGTCAGACGAAGAGCGTGGAGGTTTGGATGTACCTTGTTTACGTGAGGTTGACGTAGAAGGTCCACTCTTAGAGGGAGAGTCCTGGGAACGTCGACCAGCCATTGTAGTACCTCTGTGAACCATTCTCTTGCAGGCCAAAGGGGAGCAACTAGCGTCAGCCGTGTCCCTTCGTGAGAGACGAACTTCTGAATGACTCTGTTGATGATCTTGAACGGCGGGAATGCATATAGGTCGAGATGGGACCAATCCAGCAGAAAAGCATCCACGTGAACTGCTGCTGGGTCTGGAACTGGGGAACAGTACAAAGGAAGCCTCTTGGTCATGGAGGTGGCGAACAGATCTATCGTAGGCTGACCCCACAAGGTCCAAAGTCTGTTGCACACGCTCTTGTGAAGGGTCCATTCCGTGGGGATGACTTGATCTTTCCTGCTGAGGCGATCTGCTGAGACGTTCATGTTGCCCTGAATGAACCTCGTTACCAGTGTGAGGTTTAGACTTCTTGACCAAATGAGGAGGTCCCTTGCTATCTCGTACAGCTTCCTCGAATGGGTCCCTCCCTGCTTGGAGATGTAAGCCAAGGCTGTGGTGTTGTCGGAGTTCACCTCCACCACCTTGTCTAGCAGGAGGGACTTGAAGTTCATTAAGGCCAGATGAACTGCCAGCAGCTCCTTGCAGTTGATGTGGAGCGTTTCCTGTTCCTTGTTCCATGTTCCCGAGCATTCCTGTCCGTCCAAGGTTGCGCCCCAGCCCGAGTCTGATGCGTCCGAAAAGAGATGAAGATTGGGGGTCTGAATCGCTAACGATAGACCCTCCTTGAGAAGGATGTTGGTCTTCCACCACATGAGAGTAGTCTTCATCTCTTTGGTGACAGGAATAGAGACCGCTTCGAGCGTCAAATCCTTGTCCCAGTGAGCTGCTAGATGGAATTGGAGAGGGCGGAGGTGGAGTCTCCCTAACTCGATGAACAGGGCTAACGATGACAGGGTCCCTGTTAGACTCATCCACTGTCTCACCGAGCAACTGTTCCTCTTCAGCATGCTCAGGATGCACTCTAGGGCTTGGCTGATTCTTGGGGTCGATGGAAAAGCCCGAAAAGCTTGACTCCGAATCTCCATTCCCAGGTAAACGATGGATTGGGAGGGAATGAGTTGGGACTTTTCTAAGTTGACCAAAAGACCCAGTTCCTTGATCAAGTCCAAAGTCCAGTTGAGACTCTCCAGACAGCGACGACTTGTGGGGGCTCTTAACAGCCAGTCGTCTAAATAAAGGGAGGCTCTGATGTCCGCTAAGTGGAGGAATTTTGCAATATTCCTCATCAGACGCCTAAACACCATAGGCGCTGTGCTTAGGCCAAAACACAGGGCTTGGAATTGGTACACAACCTTTCCAAAAACGAATCTCAGGAAAGGTTGGGAGTCTGGATGAATAGGAACGTGAAAGTAAGCGTCTTTCAGATCCAACGAGACCATCCAGTCCTCCTGCCTGACCGCTGCTAGGACCGACTTCGTCGTCTCCATAGTGAACGTCTGCTTGGTGACATAAGCATTGAGCGCACTGACGTCCAGCACCGGTCTCCAACCTCCTGTCTTCTTGGCCACCAGAAAGAGACGGTTGTAGAAGCCCGGGGATTGATGATCCCGGACTATCACCACTGCCTTCTTCTGTAACAGGAGCGACACCTCCTGGTGTAACGCTAGCCTCTTGTCCTTTTCCTTGTAGTTGGGAGAGAGGTTGATGGGAGAAGTGGTCAGAGGGGGATTGCGGCAGAATGGTATCCTGTAACCCTCCCTTAGCCACTTGACAGACTGGGCGTCTGCACCTCTTCTTTCCCAAGCTTGCCAGAAGATCTTGAGTCTGGCTCCTACTGCTGTCTGGAGAGGAGGAGAGTCAGTGTTTGCCTTTTGAAGTCTTGGGACCTTTCTTAGACCTGCCCCTGTAAGCGTCTGGACGGGTACTGCCTCGGCTGGGGGCTCTGCCACGAAAGGGCGGAATAAATCTTGTAGCAGGAGTATCGGCCACTGGGGTGCGGTAAGTTCTAGGAACTGAAGGAGCAACCTTAGCCTTACGAGCTGAAGAGGCCACAAGGTCATGAGTGTCCTTCTGAATAAGGGCCGCAGACAATTCCTTGATAAGCTCCTCAGGGAACAGGAACTTAGAAAGCGGAGCAAAAAGTAATTGAGACCTTTGACAAGAGGTGATACCAGTGGAAAGAAAAGTGCAAAGTTGTTCCCTTTTCTTGAGTACTCCTGAAACAAACATTGAGGCAAGTTCGCCGGACCCATCGCGAATTGCTTTATCCATACAGGACATTATAAGCATGGCTGAGTCCTTGTCAGCAGGGGCAGTCTTCTTGCTCAAGGCCCCCAGGCACCAGTCGAGAAAATTGAAAATCTCAAAGGCGCGAAAGACACCCTTTAAGAAGTGGTCTAAGTCGGAAAAGGTCCAGCAGACCTTAGAGCGCCTCATAGCCGATCTACGTGGAGAGTCAACCAAACTTGAGAAGTCAGCCTGGGCAGAGGCAGGGATTCCCAAGCCTGGTTCCTCTCCTGTGGCATACCATACGCCCGCCTTAGAAGTCAGCTTAGTAAGAGGGAACATAAATGAAGTCTTCCCTAGTTGCTGTTTGGACTGCAACCAATCCCCTAACATTCTTAAAGCTCTCTTAGAGGATCTAGCAAAGACGAGCTTAGTGTAGGCCGACTTAACAGGTTGCATGCCTAGAGAAAACTCAGATGGAGGAGAGCGAGGGGTAGCAGAAACAAAATGATCCGGGTAAACCTCTCTGAAAAGAGCCAGGACCTTGCGAAAGTCGATGGAGGGTGGTAACGACTTGGGTTCCTCCACGTCCGAAGAGGGATCATCTAGGTGCGCAGCTTCCTCCTCAGATACCTCATCACCTGAGTGTTGAGAAGCGAGAGGTAAAGTTACAGCGGTGTGCTGAACAGCAGAATCCTGACAAGCGGTTGCATAAACACTTGCGGTCTCATCCTCAAGTCTCTGTTGAAGAGGATGAGGGCTGGTAATGACAAAGTCATGAGGCTGGGATGAAGGAGGTTCTGCGGAGGTTTGAGGAGCAAGTGTGGTGAGAGGCGACTGTATAAAAACCTGAGGTTCAGGCTGCAAAGACTGGTCAAGTAGAGGAGAAGGTGGTAGGTGCATGCGTTGAGGTGGCTGACTCATTGCATGAGGTTCCTGTCTCAAGAGTTGCGCTTGCTTCAAGGGTTGAGGTGGTTGCGCAGTAGCAGATTCCTGTCTCACGAGTTGAGGTTCTTGAGGTGTGAGCTGCGAGAGTTGAGGTGGCGGCTGCGCAGAACGCGGTTCCTGTCTCACGAGTTGAGGTTCTTGAGGTGCTTGCCTCGAGAGTTGAGGATCTCGCCTTGAGGAAAGTGGAGGTAGCAGCTGCGAGAGCTGAGGTGGCTGTCTCAAGGATGGTAGAGGTTGTCGTACCTCAAGAGGTTGCTGCCTCAAGGATGGTCTTACTGCAAGAAACTCTTGCCTCAAAGGAAGAGGAGGTTGTAAGGCATAAGACTCCTGTCCCCATTGTTGAGGAGGTTGTCGCGTGGTAAGAGATTCCTGCCTTAAGGAAGGTGGAGGTTGCTGCACAACGCTGGTAACTGGCAACTCCCAACGCGGTAGCTCACGCATGGAGGTAGCTTGAGGAACCTCAACTTCGTACGTCTGGCAGACTGGACTGCGGTGAGGAGGAGCGCTCGCAGGAGGAGGTGTAACCTTCTCTGCCTGAAACTCACGCATTAAGACCGCAAGCTGTGACTGCATGGACTGCAGCAAAGCCATCTTGGGATCAACAGACGATGAGGTCTGTTGAGGCAAAGCCTTAACAGAAGATGAGGTCTGTTGAGGCATCGCCTTACCTCTCTTAGGAGGTGTGCAGTCACCTGATGACTGCGGCGAGTCAGAGCTAACCCAATGACTGCATCCGGGTTGTTGAACTCGTGAGGTCTGGACTTTACGTTTAAGAGGTCTTGAGACCTGAGTCCAGCGTTTTCTCCCCGAAAATTCTTCTGCAGACGAGGAAAATAAAGGCTCAATCGTCTGAGAGTGGAAGTGACGATCTCTGTAAGATACGCCCGCAACCACCGAGGATACTTCTGTGCGCCGATCAAGGCCTGCCGAACCCTTTTGCCCTTCGACATTGCTTCTCCCCTGGGCTTGGGAGCTTGCAAGAGGTCCCGGACTGGGAGGACGACTGGCACGCACAGAAGAACCCTCACGCACAACACTGACACTGACACTAGCACTCGGCACAGCACTGGCACTACCACTTCCCACTGCACTTTTCACCTTAAGTTCCTTGACGTCCGCCAAGAGGAACTTGTGGTCACTCACTACCGATTCCACTTTATCACCTAAAGCCTGAATGGCACGTAAAACATCGGACATATCAGGCTGAGCACAAATAGTAGGTTCGGGGGTAGCCACTACAGGGGGAGGAAAAGGTTGAGGATCATGGGGTGAGGAATAAAGCGAAGAGCAAGCCGAACTCCTCCTAACTCTCTCTCTCTCTAACTTAGTGGTATACTTAAGGAATCGAACAAAATCAAGTTCCGAAAGTCCGGCGCATTCCTCACATCGATCTTCCAACTGACAGGATTTTCCCCTACAGTCGGAACAAGCGGTGTGAGGATCAACCGAGGCCTTCGGAATACGCCTAATACAAGTCCTACATCGTCTTTGGGGAGGGGCTTGAGAAAGGTCGGACATCTTGAATCAAAGAGCTAGTCAAGGGGGATTCCAAATAAAGCAAAAGATCGTTAACCATTAATCAAATCAATATAAAAGCTATCTAAGCTAACAGACAAGTTTCCAGTATAGCGAAAGCTGAAATCTTAGAGCAATACTTCACCAAAAACCGTGAACAAGACTCCAAAATTATAAGCGTATCCATATAGGTCTTGCCGGAAGCACGACAGAGGAAAAATTGAGGTGGTGTCAACAAGAAGTACTGCAGTACCTGGCCACAGGTGGCGCTGGTGAGTACACCCCCTTCTAGTATAGTGATCGCTGGCGTATCCCTTCCGTAGAATTCTGTCGGGCAACGGAGTTGACAGCTACATGATTATCGGGTAAGTTTAATATTGAAAATTTTCTAACAAGATCTATTGGTCATATGACTATCCTTATTATCATTGTTTTCATCATCCTCAATACTGTATCATTATTCTTGTCAGAATTAATATCAAGTACTATCATGACAAATATTATCATCATTACCTTTACAGTATTATTATTATTATTATCATTATTATTACTATTATTACAGTACAGAACTGTATTACCATTAATATTACTGTACTGTTATTGTCATCATTATTACAGCATTGTATTGTATTATCATTGACACTATTATTATCATCGGTCGCATTACCTGTACTGTTCAGTAATACCATTACCATTATTACTAAAGTACCTACAGTATACAGAAAGGTTTTTGTTTAATTAAATGCTCCCTTATATAAAACTATTGCCTCTCGAACATCTGCTCCTACGGGAATATAGAGACTCTTCATGTACACACTTAGTCTAATGAACACTCCCACAAAACTCTCACCTGTAAGAAAGCACATGCACCTTTATGGCACTAACCTCTTCACATAAGAATGCTCTCACCCTCACCTATTCGTGCATGTGAGCCAAAATCTTAATGTGAATTTTTCAGACTTAGAAGAATCACCTGTTTGCATATGTGGCCCTATGCCCGTTTGTGCATCCTCCTGCTAAAAAACACTTCCATGTCCACCCTTATATGCTTTCTTCTGGCCCTGCATGTTCACTACTAGCAATAACTCCTGCTGCACACTTATCCTTCTGCGTGCATAACTATTTACACCAACTCTTAGGGATGAGTGGACACAATAGCAGGAAAAAAGTCTTTCCCTACAATGATCGAGTTAGCCAGACTAAATTCCACCTTGTCAATGGCAGCAGCTACTAAGCCACATATCATCATTGGAGAAACTTGTTCCTCACAGCAATCTACATCTATGGTCATTTCAATGGTCTCTGAAGACACTGGTTACAGCCAAGCGATTCTCCTCATTGTCTAGTTCCTGTGGAACAGGAAGTAGGATCAGATCTAGACTGGTGGCTGAGAGATGAGAACCTCTTCAATGGGATTCCTCTGGAATGTCCTACCCCCGAGATATTGGTACAATATTTTGATAAATGTAAGCTAGAAAGATAATTTGTAGACTTAGTTGAACCTCAGGATGATTCTTCTACTGATATGTTTATTGAAATGAAAGAAAGTTTCACATCAAAAGGCTTCTCACTGGGGAACATAGTTGTGTAAATGAAGAAGCAAAGCACAAGTTACTTTGGGTTGTGTTGGGTTATTTTTCCTAATCCACAGTAGCCAAAGTTGCTTAACACTGGTAACTTTTTCTGTAATTTTACATTAAATGTACGTTCAGTAACAGGTGTTTATATAAGGTCCGAATCAACCAACCATGAAGGTCCGAATCAGCCTTAATAGAGTCTGAAAGAGCCAGAAAAGGTTCCGAATCAGCACGGCGTGAATCAGCCTCGGTCCGAATAAGCCGTACCTCCCCTTGCCTCTACCTTTTATGAGAGATCTTTAAACCCTAAAATATGGTTTGAGCCTCACGGGAAAAGACTAGGGAGGCCAATTGGGGGCAAAGACTAGGGAGGCCAATTGGGGACAAAGACTAGGGAGGCCAATTGAGGGCAAAGACTAGGGAGGCCAATTGGGGGCAAAGACTAAGGAGGCTAATTAGGGGAAAGACTAGGGAGGCCAATTGGGGGCAAAGACCCAGGATGCTCACAGTTTCCAGTGAGATATTAGAGAATGGCTGACGGTCGCCTACAGGAATAAATATAATTTTCAAAGAAAACGAGTTTTTCTATTGGTATTATTAGAAAATGTGTTGTCCCGACCGGAACTATAATAATACTGGTTTCTCGGTAGCCTAAAGCTCACTTAAAAGCCGCTACTGTACCGACATCAAATTTCTAGCCTTAACCTACCTAATTATTTTCAATATCTGGCATTTTTAAACAAATTTATTTTGCCCTTCCTAAGATCACCGTACATTAAACGGTAAATTAGGGCGTATTGAACATATGTAAGTTCTTATTCGGTACCTGTAGACTTGATTATGCCAAATTTCACAGATAAAACTGGCCAATAGTCATAACTAATCTACAAGAGTTATAATCCCTCTACATACCTTAACTGGCTTCAAAGTTCTGCAAATAGAAACACCCACCGGGGGCTAAGCTTCAAAAATAGGCCCCGGGGGAGATGAGGAACAGATCGATGGCAAAGGGCGTCGTCGACATTACAAGAAAGGGTCGCATACAAACTTTCGGAAATGGTCTTAATTCTTACGTAAGGAATGTATAACGTATTCGTTAACAACGTGGACTTATTCTCTGATAACCAACGTTCCTTTTAAAATCACATAGGATACAACATTGACTTTACATTCATACAAAATACCTTAATATAAACGGCGGACGATTTCACGAAATTGTTATGACGGACGGTCGTCTATCCCGATCAGTGTTGCCAGGTATTTTTACCTAATGTAGCACAAATACTTAAAAAGTAGCGACTTTTAAGTAAAAGTAGCACAAATCATCATTAATTTATAATGTATACGTTGTATATACATTAAATATAAATATTTACAGGATAATACAAATTATTAACGTATTTCTTTTTACCCAAAGTAGCAAAAATACTTAAAAAGTCGCGAGTTTTAAGTAAAAGTAGCACAAATCATCATTAATTTATAATGTATACGTTGTATATACATTAAATATAAATATTTACAGGATAATACAAATTATTAACGTATTTCTTTTTACCCAAAGTAGCAAAAATACTTAAAAAGTCGCGAGTTTTAAGTAAAAGTAGCACAAATTATCATTAATTTATAACTTATACGTTATATATACATTGAATATAAATATTTACAGTATAATACAAATTATTAACGTATTTTTTTTTACCTAATGTAGCACAAATACTTAAAAAGTCGCAAGTTTTAAGTAAAAGTAGCACAAATTATCATTAATTTATAACTTATACGTTACATATACATTGAATATAAATATTTATAGCATAATAAAAATTACTAATTATCATATGTATATTATATGCACAAACAATAATAGCACAATAAAGTTAATCTTTTATCTCAGTCGTCGATTCTGGCTATAAGGTAGTTTCTTTTTTCAAAACTAAATCTTTTATTGCCCTTTTTTAAACAAACTTGAATTATCCCTTTTTAAAACTGAAATTTTCTTAAATCAACTTTGATCTCCTATTCCAGTTTTACAAGATTTATAATGGGCTTTAGTTACGTTTACTCTAGAAAAAGCTGAGACTGTAGAATACAAATTGGCCTACAACCAAAACATTACTTAATTTTTATTGCAAAGATATCTGCCAATCTATTATTATTATTATTATTATTATTATTATTATTATTATTATTATTATTATTATTATTATTATTATTATTATTATTATTATTATTATTATAGAAAAATAGTAGCCCAAATCAAACAAAAGAGCCCAAGTTCAATCAAAAGTAGCCCAATTTGGGATTTGTAGCTCAATCTGACAACGCTGATTCAGGATTCACCCCCAATTCCCCCTACCCATTCCCCCAGACCACTAATCCCCGACCAATGGGAATTCACGAGTCATTTTGTGAGAAATAAAATCTGCGTTCTTTTCAAATTTTCATTATATATTTTTACACTTTTTGATAATAATTTTCATTAATTTCACATTGTGATATTTTGACATATTTATTTATTAATTTATTATAATTGAGTATAATTATATAGGTGAAACTTTCCTTTTATATTAAAATACGTAGTGAAAGGTTCAAGTTGTCAAAATGTTTGTATGTTGGATGAACATTCTCTCTCTCTCTCTCTCTCTCTCTCTCTCTCTCTCTCTCTCTCTCTCTCTCTCTCTCTCTCTCTCCTCTCTCTCTCTCTCTCTCTCTCTCTCTCTCTCTCATGTAATGCGACATGGATTCTGTACCCAGGTTATCTTCGATCATGGACATGGGTGGATAATACCTCCATGGTTCACACCCATGTAACTCAATATCCGTACCTGGAGGGTGAAGTTGCAATAGATACTATGCATGTGTGTCTATATATATATATATATATATATATATATATATATATATATATATATATATATATATATATATATATATATATATATATATATATATATATATATATATATATATATATATACATACATATATATAAGTGTGTGTGTGTGTGTGTAGATAGATAGATAGGTAGATAAAGCCAATTGGCTATATCATAGTTTTAGTTAAGTTTTGATATATGATTTTTTCCCCTTTAGTGTAACTGCTTAGTTCGCTTGATGCCTGTAATGTATTAATCACAAGGAGATTCATAATGGTAATAAATTCATATATGCTAATTATAATTCCATTACCATTCTAAATTAATTGCCCATTTAAGAGCGATTGTATCATAGATACATTTTATATTCTTTATAAATAGATAAATATTCGAGAAACTATTGTCCAAAGGAAAATCAAACAGACACAAAAAGCATTTGAGTTTATTAAGACCTTGATGAAGAAGAAAAACTGCAGATTGATTAAAAGTCATTCATGAGTAAAAGAAGTTTAGACCTTACAACTTACTTGAACTGGGCAGTTTCAAAGAGACCAGCCATTTATGCATGAGATCAGATCCTAAGACACCTCTCCACCCAAGCAATGCCCAAAGAGGCCCAGGCAATGACTGCTGGTGACTCAGCAGATAGGCACTACTATAGACCGCAAGGCTTAAATTCTTGACTACCTAATAAACTACATTTGGACTGGCCCAGAAATACCACGAAAAAGTCTAATTGAGTCTTCCGGTAGAGTTGTGACCCGCTTCCAAGTGTTGGGAAAGAAATAAGAACTTTAGTTGTTAATAGGATTTACCACCATGTGTCCAAGAAAGTCTTGGTAATGGATGGTGTAATGTACATTAAATAATACATTTCTTACTTTAGTGCCCACCTTATGGTAATGCATTATTAGTAATGTGCTATAAGGCTGTATCAACAATGTGGTGGCAAAAAAGTAGTATAGAAATATTTAATTTTTCAGGGATATGTATAGAGATAGAATTGGTGATAAAGGATACTTGATCAAAGTTATATTATAACAGAAAATAAATTTTCCAAATCAAAAACACGTAATGGAGGAGCCGTTTCATAGTAAAAGTATTGTAAGGGCTACTACTATACCTGGCAACATGCATGTTTTCATGTTCTGTCTGTTCGAAGTCTATTTACCAGCAAGTTTTATAAATCGTCCCTAAATAATTCAGGGTAAGTTGTAAATTTATAATAATTATCAATAAAGCTTGTCCCTTTTTAAATTATAATAATACCACCAGAACTGAGGCTTGACGAATAAATGGCTGGAGGCTCCGGAGTTTAAGGAGTATTGGTAAAAGTATAGAACGGTGCAATAAAAGGTTTATAGAAGATAATACTGTTTTTTTTTTTTAATGTATTATGTGGTATTCTGACCCTAAACGTTTTTCATAATGATTCCTGGCAGAAATCCATAGTTTTTGAGGTATGGTGGGTTGACCACCATAACCGAAAAGCTGTGGCTTTGCGCTTGATATCGTCATTAATTACGTTCGAAACACCTTGAAATATACCAGTTTAATTGTTTGATGATTACATTAAATTTTTAAAACTGTTCTTTCTGATTGTCACTATCATTCAAAATCAGTCATCGTAAAAAAAAAAAAATGTGGCCAGTTCCTCCAGAGAGAACAAAATATGGACACCAACTGAACTAAACTTCTCCCCCTAACCTAACCTATAACCTGCGTCCTTACCTACTTACCTAACGGGGATGGCAAACGCTCCCTTGTGACCCTCCTCACACTGCTGTGTTCTTAGTCAGCTGTCATCATACAGGTGGCCGCTATCATACATACACCCCCCCAAATAAGTTACGGGAATCAAAACTAAGAAATAGCAATGAAACAGTCAAAACGCTGGAGATTTTGTTTGCCAGGACTTCTGGACTCATAGTAATTGTGATTTTCCATGCCATTTTCTATGGAGTTGTTGATAGCAGTGTTCATCGAACTACAAATACCTCTTTAATTTATTGAGCTTATGATTTATTGTGTTTTGCTCTGCCGTATGTTCGCTCCATTCATGATTAAATATCATCTCCTTGTTCCTATGTTCTAGCAATTAGAACATGTTTCGCTATATGCGTTAGACCCGTGGGCTAGTATTACGGTGTGCGCAAGAGTTATTTCTGGAAGATGGTGTTCCACATTCCCTTGTATTGTGTCGGAGGCAATTCTGTGACTTGAATAATCGATGAGAAGAGTGATTTTCATTCTCAGCACCATCAATGGGAAAGTGTGTTTTAGTGGTAACAGTCCTAGCAATCGGAGGAAGACCAGTTTAGTTGATTGTAGTTGGATGATGATGATATTAACACACCTCCACCTTTGGACAATGCACAAGTTTAGCCATTTTCGATAATGATGAGCTTCACAAGCTCTTGACATAACTTGTTCCCTTTGTCTAAACTTCAGAAGTAGAGAAGAAGCCTTTAGTCACTTGTCATCACATTACCAGACACCAGGCAGTTGAGACAAGGCCTCATTGAACTAGAAGACATTGAGAAAAGGAAGCTGAACCTGATAATCTCACGCATCCAGGAGGTCAACCAGGACTCATCACAGGCAGACACAAGCAGGATTGAGGGGATGTTTAGAGATGAGTTCAAGCTAATTGTCAAAGTGAAGAAGTCCACAATATTGGGAAAACCACGAAAGGACATACCAAACAGCTGCAGGCTTCTGAAAATTGAACTAGAATCACTAAGTGACAAGGAAGAGATTCTGGCTTGGGCTAAGGAACTTAGGTCAAGCACAAACAAAGGTTATCGTCAGATCTACTTAAGATCAGACTTAACCAAGTTACTGGCATCAAAAATCCTCCGTGCCAGCCTCAAGAAACGTAGGGAGGAGCTACCAGAGAAAAACTGGGTTATAAGGAGGGACCAGATCGAGGAAGCAAGCAGCACCCTGAAGTAAACATACCAGACAGCCATGGTATCACCCCTAAGACAGATCTACTTAAGACCAGAGCTAATCGAGTTACAGGCATAAAAAGTCCTCCATGCCAGCCTCAGGAAACCCAGAGAGGAGCTACCAGAGAAAAATGGCTTATATGGAGGGACTAGATCGAGGAAGCAACCAGCATCCTAAAGTAAACAAACCAGACAACTGTGGTATCACCCCCAAGACAGGCAATCTCAAAATCTACTACTGTAACATTGACAACTCCCTAATGAGCAAATACAACTCTCTCCTTATGCTATACAGCAGCAAGGATTACGATATCATTGCACTCCCAGAAATGAAATTAACTTTGGTCTCTTACCAGACCGACCCATGATGGCAATCCCCGGATTCAATTTGTTCTTTTTAAAATGGTTGTTTGTTAATTAAATGTATTTATTTAGGAGACAAGTGGTACTTGCTTAGGGTATCAATATCACTATGGTAATATGGTTTCATTGAATGCATGCTTTAGAGCAGTAAATCAGTGTTCCTATAGGTTGGAATTCTGGGAATTTTATATATAGGATTTTGTCTCAACTTAAATGTGCTAAAATATTTTCATATTTTTTAGGTTCTTGTCATCCACCAACAATATGGCAAATGCAGACTCACTGGGCAATTTTATAGTTGCTCGCCAGGCAGAAATCAAATCAATAGTTACACTTCTTGGTAAGTTGTATTGCTTATCTAATACTTTAAACCTAATAATTGTGTATATAATAGAATGAAGATTGAAAAATTATTTACTAAAGTACAGTATGCTGTAAACCATAAAATTGAATAAGGGTATTTATAAGTTTCATTATTGGCTATCCTATAATATCATCATAAGGCATAGCACTCCCGTTTTTAGATTAATTTTGTTTGGAAATTGCTGCATTAATTTTGTATAATGATATACTGTATTAATTTTAGAAACTGTATTTGGAAATAATCAAAGTAGAATAGTGCTATGCCTTATGATTATATTATAGGCTAGCCAATAATAAAACTTATAATACCCTTATTCAAAATTTTTCAATATTAAACTTAGCCGGTGATTATATAAGCTGCAGCTCTGCTGCCCGACAGAAAAACTCTACGTTCAAAATACGCCAGCGATCGCTATGCAGGTAGGGGGTGTACATCAACAGCGCCATCTGTCGAGCAGGTACTCAGTACTCAATGTAAACACAGAACTCAATTTTCTCTCTGTCGTGCCACCGGCAAGACCTACTAAATTCGCTGTTGCTTACTGGATTAGTTTTCACATATTTTGGTGAAGTACACATTTCTAGTTACAGTATTAGCTTTCGCTTTGCAGACGTTATCTTCAATACATCCTTGCATTCTTTTATTGATTTTGGATTATTTGTTGACGACTTTGGATAGATTTTGAATTCCCCTTTGACTAATTCAAGATGGCTGACCCTTCTCAAGTCCCTAAATTCAGGAAGTGTAATGCTAGGGACTGTTCAAGGCGTCTTCCGAAGGCCTCTATCGATCCTCACACCATTTGTTCCAATTGTCGGGATAAGACCTGTCAATTGGAAGATCGATGTGAGGAATGCGTTGGGCTTTCGGAATTCGATTTCATCGAATTCCAGAAATACACACGTAGGCTAGAGAGAGATAGGGTCAGGAGAAGTTCATCTCGCTCCGTTGATTTTTCCTCTCCTCATGCCCCACAACCTATTCCTTCCCCTGTAGTGGTTGCTCCTGATCCCCCTTCTAGCACTCAACAACCTTCGATGGCAGATATGATGCGTGCCATCCAGGCTCTGGGTGAGAGAGTCGAGTCATTGGCGAGTGACTGTAACCAACTCATGGCAGACGTCAAGGAGTTGAAGTGTAAGAGTGCAGTGGGTAGTGACAAAGTGAGTGGTAGTGTTGTGGAAAGTGTTGTAGATAGTGTTACGCTTGAGGGTTCGTCTGTTCGTGCCTGTCGTCCTCCCAGTCCGGGACCTCTTGCAAGCTCCCAAGCCCAGGGGAGAAGCAATGTCGTACGACCAAAGGGTTCGAGAGGCTTTAATCAGCGAACAGACGTTCCCTCCGTGGTTTCGGACGTATCTAACCAAGATCGCCCCACCCACAAGAAGACGAGAGAGCCCATTTATTCCTCGTCTGCGGAAGATGTTTCTCGAAAGAAACCATGGACCAAGGTCTCGCGGCCTCTTAAACGCAAGTCGGTCCCTTCCGCGCAAGTCCAACGGCCCAGTTGTAGCCACTGGGTCAGTTTGGACTCGCTGCAGTCTTCCGATGACTGCACTCCTCCTAAGAGAGGCAAAGCGGTACCGCATCAGGCAGTAACACCGTCTGTTGCCGCACCTGCTACTGTAGACCCTAAGTGGTCTTTGCTGCAGACCATGCAGACACAGTTAACGTCATTAATGCAGGACTTTCGTGCGGAGAAGGTTGACGCTGCACCAACCGCTAGCCTACAACCAACCACGGTTGTGCGTCCAGTGGACGCTGAGGCTACCTTCTCCCGCACTCCAGCTGTGAGAGTCCCGCCACCCATGCGTTCCAGTGTACCCTGCCAGCCGCATGTTGATGTTCAGCGACGCACGGAACCTTCCGTTGACGTTCGCGAGTTACAACAACAACCTAAGTTGTTTTGTTTTGACGCGGTGCGTCAACCTCCGCAACCCAGTGTGGTTACCACTACTCGCCCACAGCAGACTAGACAGTCTGGAGTAGACGCTTTGCGCCCCCACGCTGCTATGGTTGTTGCCAGTTCACAGACTGGGCAACAGTTCCATGACGTTGCGTCCGGTTCAGTCACGCATGCACCCGCGCTGCCGGACTCAGCTGACCAGCCAATTCCTACTCCTTTGCCGCTTCCTCCTCAGTATTCAGATGATGGACTCTCTGATGATGACGACGCTGCACATATTGACGACCCGCATACGGACATCGACGAACCCAAGACCACGCAACTCTCCTTGGACTTTAGGAAAGTTCTTGCACTGTTCAGGGAGATGTATCCTGATCAGTTTGTTTCTGCGGCCCCACGCTCTCCTCCATCTGAGTTCGCTTTAGGCACGCAGTCATCCGCGCCTGCCTTTACGAAGCTCGTCCTCGCCCGCTCGTCTAAGAGAGCTTTACGAGTGTTGGGAGAATGGATGCAGTCCAAAAAGCACCTTGGGAAGACAGCATTCACGTTTCCCCCTGCGAAACTCTCTTCCAGATCGAGCGTATGGTATGCCACATGAGAAGTTCTCGGCTTGGGAGTTCCTGCCTCTGCCCAGGGCGACTTCTCAAGTCTAGTAGACTCTCCCCGCAGGCTAGCCATGAGACGCTCCAAGATTTGTTGGACTCCTTCAGACTTAGACCATCTGATGAAAGGAGTGTTCAGAGCCTTCGAGGTTTTTAACTTTTTGGATTGGTGTTTGGGAGCGTTGAGCAGGAAGATCTCCCCTTCTGACAAGGAAACTTCCATGCTCTTTATGTCCTGCATGGACAAGGCCATACGGGACGGTTCCAGTGAGCTTGCGGCTTCGTTCGTTTCCGGGGTCCTCAAGAAACGGGAAAACCTTTGCTGCTTCTTGTCAGCTGGAGTAACACAGTGTCAGAGATCGGAACTTATGTTTGCTCCTCTCTCAAAGTGCCTTTTCCCAGAGGAGTTGATAAAGGAGATTGCTGCCTCCTTGATTCAAAAAGACACGCATGACCTGGTTGCTTCCTCTGCCCGCAAAGCCACCCCTTTGCCTACCGTGTCTAGACCCAGGATGGACACTCCAGCGTCCAGATTCATTCCGCCCTTTCATGGCAGAGCCTCCGGCAGAGGAGGTGCTCGTGCCGAAGTGAGACGTGGGAATAAGAAGAAAGGTACCAAGTCCTTTAAGGGCAGAGTCTGACTGCCACCTTCTTCAGACAGCAGTGGGAGCCAGACTCAAGAACTTCTGGCAGTCCTGGGAGAAAAGGGGCGCAGATGCACAATCTGTGAAGTTGCTCAGAGAAGGGTACAAGATCCCGTTTGTACGCAAACCCCCTCTAGCAACGTCTCCCATCGATCTCTCTCCCAGGTACAGAGAGGAGGACAAGAGACTAGCTTTGAAGCAAGAGGTGTCTCTCTTACTAGAAAAGGGAGCGGTAGTCAAAGTCCGGGACCATCAATCCCCGGGCTTCTACAACCGTCTCTTCTTAGTGGTAAAGAAGACAGGAGGGTGGAGGCCGGTGCTAGACGTCAGTGCTCTGAATGTCTTTGTCACAAAGCAGACGTTCGCCATGGAGACCACAAAGTCTGTTCTAGCAGCGGTCAGGAAGGAAGACTGGATGGTCTCTTTAGACCTAAGGGACGCTTACTTTCACGTCCCCATCCACCCAGATTCCCAACCTTTTCTGAGGTTCGTTTACGGAAAGGTTGTCTACCAATTTCAAGCCCTGTGCTTTGGCCTAAGCACGGCTCCTCTTGTCTTTACGAAACTGATGAGGAATATTGCCAAATTCCTGCATTTAGCGGACATCAGAGCCTCCCTCTATTTGGACGACTGGCTTCTAAGAGCTTCTTCCAGTCGTCGCTGTCTGGAGAATCTAAAGTGGACTCTAGATCTGACCAAGGAATTGGGTCTCCTGGTCAATATGGAAAAGTCCCAACTGGTCCCATCCCAAACTATAGTGTACTTAGGGATGGAGATTCACAGTCAAGCTTTTCGGGCTTTTCCGTCGGCCCCCAGAACAAGTCAAGCCCAAGGATGCATCCAGAACATGCTAAAGAAGGACCGATGTTCAGTCAGACAGTGGATGAGTCTGATAGGGACGCTTTCATCCCTGGAACAGTTCATTGCGTTAGGGAGACTGCACCTCCGTCCCCTTCAATTTCACCTAGCTGTTCACTGGAAAAAGGACAAGACGCTAGAAGCGGTCTCGATCCCCATTTCCGAGAAGATGAAGTCATCACTGACTTGGTGGAAGGACAACATCAACCTCAGAGAGGGTCTCCCCCTGGCTGTTCAGACCCCCAACCACGTTCTCTTCTCGGACGCATCGGACACGGGCTGGGGTGCGACATTAGACGGTCGGGAATGCTCGGGAACTTGGAACTCGAATCAAAGAACGTTACATATCAACTGCAAGGAGCTACTGGCAGTTCATCTGGCCTTGAAAAGCTTCAAGTCCCTCCTTCTAGGCAAGGTGGTGGAGGTGAACTCAGACAACACCACGGCCTTGGCGTACATCTCCAAGCAAGGAGGGACCCATTCTATGACGTTGTACGAGATCGCAAGGGACCTCCTCACCTGGTCAAGAGATCTAAACCTTTCTCTAGTAACGAGGTTCATTCAAGGCAACATGAATGTCATGGCGGACTGCCTCAGTCGGAAGGGTCAAATCATCCCAACAGAATGGACCCTACACAAGGATGTGTGCAAGAGACTATGGGCCACATGGGGCCAACCTACCATAGATCTCTTTGCAACCTCGATGACCAAGAGGCTCCCAATTTATTGCTCGCCAATCCCGGACCCAGCAGCAGTTCATATAGATGCCTTTCTACTGGATTGGTCCCATCTAGACCTTTATGCATTCCCCCCGTTCAAGATTGTCAACAAGGTACTGCAGAAGTTCGCCTCTCACGAAGGGACAAGGTTGACGTTAGTTGCTCCCCTCTGGCCCGCGAGAGAATGGTTCACCGAGGTACTTCAATGGCTGGTGGACGTTCCCAGAACTCTTCCTCTAAGAGTGGACCTTCTACGTCAGCCACACGTAAAGAAGGTACACCCAAGCCTCCACGCTCTTCGTCTGACTGCCTTCAGACTATCGAAAGACTCTCGAGAGCTAGAGGCTTTTCGAAGGAGGCAGCCAGGGCGATTGCTAGAGCAAGGAGGACATCCACTCTTAGAGTCTACCAGTCGAAGTGGGAAGTCTTCCGAAGCTGGTGCAAGTCGGTATCAGTATCCTCAACCAGTACCTCTGTAACCCAAATAGCTGACTTCCTATTATACCTGAGGAAGGAAAGATCTCTTTCAGCTCCCACAATCAAAGGTTACAGAAGCATGTTGGCAGCAGTCTTCCGTCACAGAGGCTTAGATCTTTCTAACAACAAAGATCTACAGGACCTCCTTAAGTCTTTTGAGACCTCGAAGGAGCGTCGTTTGGCTACACCGGGTTGGAATTTAGACGTGGTACTAAGATTCCTTATGTCAGAAAGGTTCGAGCCACTACAATCAGCCTCCTTTAAGGATCTCACTTTAAAGACTCTTTTCCTCGTTTGCTTAGCAACAGCTAAAAGAGTCAGTGAGATACACGCCTTCAGCAGGAACATCGGATTTTCATCTGAAATGGCTACATGTTCTTTACAGCTTGGTTTTCTAGCCAAAAACGAGCTACCTTCTCGTCCTTGGCCGAAATCGTTCGATATTCCAAGCCTTTCAAATTTGGTTGGAAATGAACTAGAAAGAGTCTTATGCCCTGTTAGAGCTCTTAAGTTCTATTTAAGACGAACTAAACCTTTACGAGGACAGTCAGAAGCTTTATGGTGTGCTATTAAGAAACCTTCTTTACCTATGTCAAAGAATGCAGTTTCCTATTATATCAGACTGTTGATACGAGAAGCTCATTCCCATCTGAATGAGGAAGACCATGCTTTGCTGAAGGTAAGGACACATGAAGTTAGAGCTGTCGCAACTTCAGTGGCCTTTAAACAAAATAGATCTCTGCAGAGTATAATGGACGCAACCTATTGGAGAAGCAAGTCAGTGTTCGCGTCTTTTTATCTTAAAGATGTCCAGTCTCTTTACGAGAACTGCTACACCCTGGGACCATTCGTAGCAGCGAGTGCAGTAGTGGGTGAGGGCTTAACCACTACATTCCCCTAATTCCATAATCTTTTTTAATCTTTCTCTTGAAATGTTTTTTATTGTTGTTTTTTGGGTTGTCCGGAAGGCTAAGAAGCCTTTCGCATCCTGGTTGATTTGGCGGGTGGTCAAATTCTTTTCTTGAGAAGCGCCTAGATTGGAGGTTTTGATGAGGTCCTTTAGTATGGGTGGCAACCCTTGATACTTCAGCTCCTAGGAGTCGCTCAGCATCCTAAGAGGATCGCGAGGCTCAGTAAGGAAGACGTACTTAAAAAGGCAGAGTAATTGTTCAAGTCGACTTCCTTACCAGGTACTTATTTATTTTATGTTTGTTATTTTGAATAACTGCTAAAATGAAATACAAAATACTTAGCTCATAATAATGTAAACAAGTAATGCTGGTCTCTACCCACCCCCCTGGGTGTGAATCAGCTTATATAATCACCGGCTAAGTTTAATATTGAAAAATGTTATTTTTATTAATAAAATAAATTTTTGAATATACTTACCCGGTGATTATATATTAAAGGACCCTCCCTTCCTCCCCAATAGAGACCCAGTGGACCGAGGAGAAAATTGAGTTCTGTGTTTACATTGAGTACTGAGTACCTGCTCGACAGATGGCGCTGTTGATGTACACCCCTTACCTGCATAGCGATCGCTGGCGTATTTTGAACGTAGAGTTTTTCTGTCGGGCAGCAGAGCTGCAGCTTATATAATCACCGGGTAAGTATATTCAAAAATTTATTTTATTAATAAAAATAACATTTTTTGTTTTACTGCATATTTGTTTAGTAAATCATTTTTCAATCCTCATTCTATCATGTACACAATTCTATACTGTACTATACATGTATGCAGATTTTTTTTTGTTTTTGACAGAAAATTATGATATATTTTATACCATTTTATTGTGACAGAGGATTGTGATCATGGAAGACGCGCTTTTCAAACCCTCCCTCGTCACATGCAACGCAGACGGGTGTCGGTAAACCCTAGGCGTCTCCCACGTTACTTACGAGAACGGCACAAAAGAGAGGTAAGATTAGGCCTCAGTTAACTTTTCTCTAATCTTTAGTGTTGATTCTTATTTGTCATTCACTAAACATATTTTTTCCTCTTTCCATAACTCCCTTATCTTACAGTATTCCATTTTTCCAATCACTTGAAATCTCACACACACACACACTAACTCTATGATTCATTCATGAAATTTTACATAATTATTTTCCTTTCATTAGGGTGGAAACAATGTTAAAGTCACCCGTCGTCCAAGTAGAAAGTACCGTAGACGTCCTCGCTTACTACTAGAGGAATACAATCGTCGTCAGAAAGAACACGTGTGGCTAGAAACTCATATTTGGCATGCTAAACGGTTTCACATGGGCAGAAGGTGGGGCTATGCGCTACCAAATTCGTCAACTTGCAAAGGTTATAGGGCATCGATGAGAGCTGCCAAAACATCATGCTTGGTTCAGGTAAGTCGAAAATCAATGAATTTCATAATATAAAATGGGTAATTGTATTAAAAGGATAGAATTAGTGAGAGTTTAAAATATGTGACTTTAAATATAGTATACAGACACAAGCAGCTTCAAAGTGTTGACATTGTCTCATTCCATATTTTATACAGTATATTACAGATCTTTTATATCTATGAATCTCCCCTGATGTTCATATTGCTTCTTCTCCAGTAATCAAGTCTGGTTTCTTTGACACTTCCCCGTAAAATTTGTTAAATTAAAAAAATTTCCCTTTTATTTTTTGCTTCACACAATACATGACCTTAAAGGAATAGAGCCCTCTATTGTATTTACTTGGATAACCATGTTGTTGTATCAAGATGAATAGATTCAGTTTACTTTGTCAACTGGCAGTGATTAAACATGCTCTCAGATTGTTTACATATTGCATTTTAAGATGTCTACCATGGTTTACAGTTGCCTAAAATGTGCGAATGAGTTATTTCTGGAAGATGGTGGTCCACATTCCCTTGTATTGTGTCGGGGGCAATTCTGGGATTTGAATAATCGTTGTGAAGAGTGCTTTTCATTCTCAGTACCATTAATGGGAAGGTGTGTTTCAGTGGTAACAGGCCTAACGAGCGGAGGAAGACCAGGTTAGTTGATTGTGGTGGTATGATGATGATATTGATAAGCCTCCACCTTTGAAAAACACACAAGTTCAGCCATTTTCAGTAGTAACAAGCTTTACAAGCTATTGACATCACATGTTCCTTTTGTCTAAACTTCAGAAGTCTCGTGAATCTTCCCTTAGTCTTGATAATTTTGGTCCTTCTCAACCTTTTATTAAACCTAACCCAGCCTCCCATAGGCATTCTAAATGAATAGAGTTTTATACAGTAAGGGTTCTGAACGTACTCTCCGCTCCATAGATTTGTAAAGGCTGCCACAGAGCTTCAAAATCTTTACATACTTTAGTTCCTTCTGCTGCTAAACCCTTTGCATTCTGCAATTTTAGACGCTCTATGAGACTAAACTAGATTTAGAGGCAGAAGACCGAATGAGATGTCTTGATCCTGTATTCTATCATCATCTGAAGTAAGTGCTCATCACTAGCTACATTTTACTTATGTGGATGGCAAACCATATTGTATAATTTGTATATTTTCAATATTAATCTTACCCGGTGATCATGTAGCTGCAGCTCTGCTGCCCGACAGAAAAAACCTACGGGCGGGATACGCCAGCGATCGCTATACAGGTGGGGGTGTACAACAACAGCGCCATCTGTCGAGTAGGTACTCCAGTACTTCTTGTCAACAAAGAACCAATTTTCTCTCTGTCGTGCCACCGGCAAGACCTACTTGATACGCTGTTGTTTCTGGAGTTGATTTTCACGCTTTTGGTGATGTATTCTCTCTAGTTTTTAGCTTTCGCTGTACAGGAGTTATCATCAATACCTTTTCAAGCTTTCATTGATTAGTTTTTTGGATTATTTGTTGACGACTTGGATAGATTTTGGATTTCCCCCCTTTGACTAATTCAAGATGTCTGACCCTACTCAAGTCCCCAATTACAGGCAGTGTAGCGCTAGGGACTGTTCTAGGCGTCTTCCGAAGGCCTCTATTGATCCTCACACCGTTTGTTCCAATTGTAGGGGTAAAGCCTGTCAATTGGAAGATCGATGTGAGGAATGCGCTGGGCTTTCGGAATTCGATTTTCAAGAATTCCTTAAGAATGCACGTAGGCTAGAGAAGGATAGGATCAGGAGGAGTTCGTCTCGCTCTTTTGATTTTTCCTCTCCCCATGCCCCACAACCTATTCCTTCCCCTGTAGTGGTTACACCCGACCCCTCTACTAGCTCTCAACAACCCTCGATGGCAGACATGATGCGTGCCATTCAGGCTCTTGGTGACAGAGTGGAGTCATTAGCGAATGACCGCAATCAACTCTTGGCCGACGTCAAGGAGTTGAAGGAGAAAAGTGCAGTGGGAAGTGTAGTGAGTGCAAGTGTTGTGAAAAGTGTCAGTGTTACGCATGAGGGTGCATCTGTTCGTGCCAGTCGTCCTCCCAGTCCGGGACCTCTTGCAAGCTCCCAAGCCCAGGGGAGAAGCAATGTCGAAGGACCAAAGGGTTCGACAGGCCTTGATCAGCGTACAGATGTACCCTCAGTGGTTGAGGACGTATCTTGCAGAGATCGTCCCCCCCACAAACAGACGAGTGAGCCCATTCATTCCTCGTCTGCGGAAGTAGTTTCTCGACAGAAACGCTGGACCAAGGTCTCACGACCTCTCAAGCGCAAGGTCCCTTCCGAGCGAGTCCAACGGCCCAGGTGTAGCCACTGGGTCAGTTCGGACTCGCCGCAGTCTTCCGAAGACAGCACACCTCCCAAGAGAGGTAGAGTGGTTCCGCAGCAGGCAATCACTCCGTCTGTTGCCGCACCAACCGCTGTAGACCCTAAGTGGTCTATGCTGCAGTCTATGCAGACTCAGCTAGCTTCTTTCATGCAGGAGTATCATGCTGAGAAGGTTGACGCTGCACCCGTTAACTTACAACCTGCCACGGTTGTGCGCTCAGCTGACACTGCGGCTGCCTGCTCCCACACTCCGGCTGTGAGAGCTCCACCACCGATGCGCAGTCGACCCTGCCAGACGCATGTTGACGTTAGCCGACATGCGGCACCCTCCGTTGACATGCATGAGCTACCGCATCAGCAGTGGGAAGGTGCAGTCAAGCTGCCGTGTTTTGACGCAATGCGGCAGTCTCCGCAACCCACGGCAGTCCCCACCACGCACCACCACTCCGCTTTTGTTGTTGCCAGCTCTCAGACTGACCAGCAGCGGTATGATGTTGGATCCAGTGCAGCTACGCATGCACCCGTGCTGCCGGATTCAGCCGTTCAGCTTTCTTCTCCTCCTTTGCCGCTTCCTCCTCAGCATTCGGATGAAGGAATCTCTGATGACGACGAAGCTGCGCATTTGGACGATCAACACTCCGACATGGACGAACCCAAGACTACGCCTCCCTCCTTAGACTTTAGGAAGGTCCTTGCCCTGTTTAGGGAGTTGTATCCGGACCAGTTTGTGTCTGCAGCTCCACGCTCACCTCCCTCTGAGTTTGCTTTAGGCATGCAGTCAGCAGCTCCTGCCTTTACGAAACTCGTACTCGCTCGCTCATCCAAGAGAGCTTTAAGGGTACTGGGAGAGTGGTTGCAGGCCAAGAAGCAACTGGGAAAGACTTCCTTCATCTTTCCCCCGACCAAGCTTGCTTCCAAATCTAGCGTCTGGTATGCCACGGGAGAAGATCTTGGCTTGGGAGTTCCTGCCTCTGCCCAGGGCGACTTCTCAAGTCTGGTAGACTCTCCCCGCAGACTGGCTATGAGACGCTCCAAGATTTGCTGGACCTTCTCGGACATGGACCATCTTTTGAAGGGAGTTTTCCGTGCGTTTGAGATCTTCAACTTCCTGGACTGGTGTTTGGGAGCGTTGAGCAAGAAGACCTCCCCTTCGGACAAGGACTCTGCCATTCTCATCATGTCCTGCATGGACAAAGCCATTCGGGATGGGTCTGGCGAGCTTGCGGCTTCTTTCGTGTCAGGAGTTCTTAAGAAGCGAGATCACCTTTGCTCCTTCTTGTCGGCGGGGATCACACCATGTCAGAAGTCAGAGCTGATGTTTGCTCCGCTATCCAAGTGCCTCTTTCCTGAAGAGCTGATCAAGGGGATTGCCGCCTCGTTGATCCAGAAAGACACCCATGACTTGGTGGCGTCTTCCGCACGTAAAGTGACAGCTTTACCTTCCGTCCCTAGACCTAGGATGGACACACCTGCATCTAGGTTCATTCCGCCCTTTCGTGGCAGAACCTCCAGCAGAGGAGGTACCCGTGCCGATAGTCAACGTGGCAAAAAGAAGAAGGGTTCCAAGTCCTCAAAAGGCAGAGTCTGACTGCCATCGTCTCCAGACAGCAGTGGGAGCCAGGCTCAAGAACTACTGGCAGGCCTGGGAGAACAGGGGTGCAGACACACAGTCTGTGAAGTTGCTCAGAGAGGGGTACAGGATTCCATTCTTGCGCAAGCCCCCTCTAGCAACAACTCCCATCGACCTCTCTCCCAGGTACAGAGAGGAGGACAAGAGGCTAGCTTTACAGCAAGAGGTGTCTCTCTTGCTACAAAAGGGAGCGGTTGTCATAGTCCGGGACCATCAATCCCCGGGCTTCTACAACCGTCTCTTCTTAGTAGCGAAGAAGACAGGAGGGTGGAGACCGGTGCTGGACGTCAGTGCTTTAAATGTCTTTGTCACCAAGCAGACGTTCACCATGGAGACGACGAAGTCGGTGCTAGCATCGGTCAGGAAGGAAGACTGGATGGTCTCGTTAGACCTAAAGGACGCGTACTTTCACGTCCCCATCCACCCAGATTCCCAACCTTTCCTAAGGTTCGTCTTTGGGAAGGTGGTTTACCAGTTCCAAGCCCTGTGCTTTGGCCTAAGCACGGCACCTCTAGTGTTTACCAAACTGATGAGGAATATTGCCAAATTCCTGCATTTAGCAGACATCAGAGCCTCCCTCTATTTGGACGACTGGCTTTTAAGAGCTGCGTCAAGTCGTCGCTGTCTGGAGAATCTCAAATGGACTATGGATCTGACCAAGGAATTGGGTCTCCTGGTCAATATAGAAAAGTCCCAACTCGTCCCATCCCAAACCATAGTCTATCTAGGTATGGAGATTCGGAGTCAAGCTTTTCGGGCTTCTCCGTCGGCCCCCAGAATCAGTCAAGCCCAAGAATGCATCCAGAGCATGCTGAAAAGGAACCGATGTTCAGTCAGACAGTGGATGAGTCTAATAGGGACACTTTCATCGCTGGACCAGTTCATCGCGTTAGGGAGAGTCCACCTCCGTCCCCTTCAGTTTCACCTAGCTACTCACTGGAGAAAGGACAAGACGCTAGAAGCGGTCTCAGTTCCTGTATCCGAAGAGATGAAGTCTGCACTGACGTGGTGGAAGAACAACATTCTTCTCAACGAAGGGCTACCACTGGCTGTTCAGACCCCCGACCACCTTCTCTTCTCGGACACATCGGACACGGGCTGGGGTGCGACACTGGACGGTCGGGAATGCTCGGGCACGTGGAATCCGGATCAAAGAGCACTACACATCAACTGCAAGGAGCTACTGACAGTTCATCTGGCCTTGAGAAGCTTCAAGTCCCTCCTTCTAGGCAAGGTGGTGGAGGTGAACTCCGACAACACTACAGCCTTGGCGTACATCTCCAAGCAAGGAGGGACTCATTCGATGACGTTGTTCGAGATCGCAAGGGACCTCCTCATCTGGTCAAGAGATCTAAAGATATCGCTTGTAACGAGGTTCATTCAAGGCGACATGAATGTCATGGCAGACCGCCTCAGCCGGAAGGGTCAGATCATCCCTACAGAATGGACCCTTCACAAGAATGTTTGCAACAGACTATGGACCCTGTGGGGTCAGCCCACCATAGATCTGTTCGCTACCTCGATGACCAAGAGGCTCCCGAATTATTGCTCACCGATTCCGGACCCAGCAGCAGTTCACGTAGATGCCTTTCTTCTGGATTGGTCCCATCTAGACCTTTATGCGTTCCCCCCGTTCAAGATTGTCAACAAGGTACTGCAGAAGTTCGCCTCTCACGAAGGGACAAGGTTGACGTTGGTTGCTCCCCTCTGGCCCGCGAGAGAGTGGTTCACCGAGGTAGTGCAATGGCTAGTAGACGTTCCCAGGACTCTTCCTCTAAGAGTGGACCTTCTGCGTCAGCCGCACGTAAAGAAGGTACACCCAAGCCTCCACGCTCTTCGTCTGACTGCCTTCAGACTATCGAAAGACTCTCAAGAGCTAGAGGCTTTTCGAAGGAGGCAGCCAGAGCGATTGCCAGAGCAAGGAGGGCATCCACTCTCAAGGTCTACCAGTCTAAATGGGAAGTCTTTCGAAGCTGGTGCAAGGCGAATTCAGTATCCTCAACCAGTACCTCTGTAACGCAGATAGCTGACTTCCTTTTACACCTAAGGAAGGTCAGGTCCCTATCAGCTCCTACGATCAAAGGTTACAGAAGCATGTTGGCAGCAGTCTTCCGCCACAGAGGCTTAGATCTTTCCAACAACAAAGATCTACAGGACCTCCTTAAGTCTTTTGAGACCTCAAAGGAGCGTCGGTTAGCCACACCAGGTTGGAACTTAGACGTGGTTTTAAGGTTCCTGATGTCAGCAAGGTTCGAACCGCTTCAATCAGCCTCTTTTAAAGATCTCACTTTGAAGACTCTTTTCCTCGTTTGCTTAGCGACAGCTAAAAGAGTCAGTGAGATACACGCCTTCAGCAGGAACATAGGTTTTACATCTGAAACGGCTACATGTTCCTTACAGCTTGGTTTTTTAGCTAAAAACGAACTCCCTTCTCGTCCTTGGCCCAAATCGTTCGAGATTCCAAGTCTGTCTAGTTTGGTTGGAAACGAACGAGAGAGAGTACTTTGCCCAGTAAGAGCTCTTAAGTACTATTTAAGACGTACGAAGCCATTACGAGGACAATCAGAAGCTTTATGGTGTTCTATTAAGAAACCTGCTTTACCGATGTCGAAGAACGCAGTTTCTTATTACATCAGACTTTTGATTAGAGAAGCCCATTCTCATCTGAATGAGGAAGACCATGCTTTGCTGAAGGTAAGGACACATGAAGTTAGAGCTGTCGCTACTTCAGTGGCCTTCAAACAAAACAGATCTCTGCAGAGTGTAATGGATGCAACCTATTGGAGAAGCAAGTCAGTGTTCGCATCATTTTACCTTAAAGATGTCCAGTCTCTTTACGAGAACTGCTACACCCTGGGACCATTCGTAGCAGCGAGTGCAGTAGTAGGTGAGGGCTCAACCACTACATTCCCATAATCCCATAACCTTTTTAATCTTTCTCTTGAAATGCTTTTTATTGTTGTTTTTGGGTTGTACGGAAGGCTAAGAAGCCTTTCGCATCCTGGTTGATTTGGCGGGTGGTCAAATTCTTTCTTGAGAAGCGCCTAGATTAGAGGTTGTGATGAGGTCCTTTAGTATGGGTTGCAGCCCTTCATACTTCAGCACCTAGGAGTCGCTCAGCATCCTAAGAGGATCGCGAGGCTCAGTAAGGAAGACGTACTTAAAAAGGCAGAGTAATGGTTCAAGTCGACTTCCTTACCAGGTACTTATTAATTTTATGTCTGTTATTTTGAATAACTGCTAAAATGAAATACGGGATACTTAGCTTCTAATGTTAACATGTATGCTGGTCTCCACCCACCCCCCTGGGTGTGAATCAGCTACATGATCACCGGGTAAGATTAATATTGAAAAATGTTATTTTCCTTAGTAAAATAAATTTTTGAATATACTTACCCGGTGATCATGAATTAAAGGACCCTCCCTTCCTCCCCATAGAGACCCAGTGGACCGAGGAGAAAATTGGTTCTTTGTTGACAAGAAGTACTGGAGTACCTACTCGACAGATGGCGCTGTTGTTGTACACCCCCACCTGTATAGCGATCGCTGGCGTATCCCGCCCGTAGGTTTTTTCTGTCGGGCAGCAGAGCTGCAGCTACATGATCACCGGGTAAGTATATTCAAAAATTTATTTTACTAAGGAAAATAACATATTCCCATAAATTCAGAGAGGTGAATAAAGTTTCAGTTAATTTGTATTGTTTTCAACATGCTTCAACAATACTGTACTGAAACTTGTGAAAGCCTTGACCAGATTGGAATACAGTACATGCAGAAAGAGAACAAGACACAAATGCGGTTCGAGAGAACCTATTTTATCTCCAGCCGTGTACAAAGAAAATCTGTTATATGATTCTAATTGAAAATTATGGTGGTTAAGTACAACAGATACCTTCTTTATCTAGCTGATATTGACTATGTTGCCCTAAGATTCATTTGGCTGTTTGATGTGCTTTCTAGGTTGAACTTAATACACATTCAAGTTCGTTACTGCAATGAAGAGAGACATACAGGAGATTTATATGCTTAAACATTATTTTTAAAATGCCTCAAAGTTCATAACATGCCAATACACTTTTTATTAGTACTTGCTGAGGACAAAAGAAAATTTCTTATACACAATATAAAAAGTAGTTAGAGCTAGATTGTGAATGTGGATGTCTGCTGAAGCTTCATAAACATTTAAGTAATACATTGCTTCCTTCCCATAATAATTAAATCCTCTTCATTTTGAAACATGATGCCACTTTGACATTATTTTGTTTTTGTTTTGGCCGCGAGGGCATAAAACCAATTAGAATAGCCCCAACGTATCCCTGCATGTCATAAGAGGGGATTAAAAGGGACGAGATGAGGGGGCTGGGAACCCCCTCTCCTGTATTTACAATCCTGTGAGACATCATCAGAGAGGTGGAGCTGGGGGGAGAGTGACTGCTCCCCGCACTCTAGATTTGGGGTGTTTGAATGTGCGTGGATGTAGTACGATAGAGAGTAAAAGATGTGAGATTGGAAGTATGTTTAGGAATAGAAGGATGGATATATTGTCCTTGTGTGAGACGAAGATAAAAGGGAAGGGTGAAGTGATGTTTGGTGAAATGTCTGATAGAGTGTCTGGGATTGAAATGGGAAGAGCAAGAGAGGGTGTGGCTTTATTGCTAAGTGAATGGATGGCAGGTAAATTAGTGGAATGGAAGGAGATATCATTTAGGTTAATGTGGGTAAGGGTTAGGTTGGGTAGGGAATCTTAGGCCTTTGTCAGTGCATATGGGCCAGGTTGTGAGAAAAGTGAAGAGCGGATTGAGTTCTGGAATGGATTAACTAGGTGTGTAGAAGGACTGGGTAGAAGGAATTATGTAGTTGTCATGGGTGACTTAAATGCTAAAGTGGGCACAGGAGAGGTAGAAAGTGTCATTGGGAAGTATGGCGTACCAGGTGAAAATGAGAGTGGTGAGTGACTGGTAGATATGTGTGTTGAGCAAGAGATGGTGATAAGTTCTAGCTTTTTCAAAAAGAAAGATAGAAACAAGTATACATGGGTAAGAGTGGCAAATGGAAGAGTGGTAGAAAGGGCCTTAATGGATTGTGTGTTGTCAACTAAAAGAATGTTTGGAAGACGTGCATGTGTTTAGGGGTATAGCTAACGGTATGTCTGATCATTTTTTGGTGGAAGGAAAATTAGTTATAGCAAAAGAGCGGGGGAATAGAGCAGGTGGATGTAAAAGGGAGCTAGTGATTGTTGAAGAGCTAATAAAACCGGGGGTAAAAAGTAAATATCAAGAAAGGTTGAAAATGGCATATGACGAAGTGAAAGTAAGAGAAACTGGTAATTTAGAGGAGTGGAAGTTAGTAAAAGAAAATTTTTAAATATTAAACTTAGCCGGTGAATATATAATAGCTGACGTCTCCGACGGCTCGACAGATTCCCAAAAACTCGCGAGCGATCGCCGTGAAGGTTGCGGGTGTGACCACCAGCGCCGACTATCGGCCAGATACCGCATATACTTGTCAACATCTCCAGTTCTTCTCTGTCAGTCTTGTCGACAAGTTGGTTCCACTCGCTTTATGACCTCGAGTTTTCTACCGAATTGGTGAAGTACTTGGTTTTGGTTTTATTCCTTTCGCCGTGTTGGATTATTCGATACTATCTTCAAAAGAAATGCTTTTGAAAGGAGAGGAAAAGTGTTTTGCCCTTGCTTTTTTTTTTTAATCTGGTTTTCCCATAGAGAAAAGATGGCCGACCCCCCTCAGTGTACGGAAGTGTGTTTAAGGCTTTTAGTAATTATTTTATCACTTTATAAATTATTGTTGATATTTATAGATTTTCCTCTATATACTTTATATTTTATATCTCACCCGCCTTTATTAGGCCTCTTCGATTAGCTTTCCATTTATACTAAACATCAAGATAAATTTTATGTTTTGTTTATATGCGGCCTTTACCTATTCCTTGTAGGCGGTCCTAACTTGGAAAACGAAGTTAAACAACGTTGAGCCCATTCAACTTTTATTTTTGTTAAGTTTAAATCAGTTGCTCCGTAAGAGTTATGAGATGAATTTTTTTTAGAAAATATTTTAAGAAATATATTCTTTGAATAGTCTTCGTGCTGTTTTTTGCAAAGATGAACTAACGTTTGGTTTATTTATGCTACGCAGTTTGCGCTCTATCGTTACGATAGTTAAAGAGAGAATCACGGTTTCACTTTGCAGAAAGAGTAAATCGATTTTGACGTTTTGTTCATTCTTCTTTCAAACTGAAGTGTTTTAGATACTAATTTAAAGGAACTTGTTAATTTTCAATTTCTTAGTCCTTTCAGTTTTTTCCTTTGGTCAAATAACCTGTTATTGACGAAGGGTGAGTGGGCCATTCTCTTGTGTGTGACAAGAGAGAGAGAGAGAGAGAACGATCCGATCTTTATTCTCGTCCCAAGTCTCTGTACAAGGAGTTTGGGAGCGAGTAACGTTGTTCTCGATTCAGTTTTTTACTCTCGTCCCAAGTCTCTGTACGGGGAGAGAGGATAAAACGTTTTAGTTTTTATTCTCGTCCCAAGGCACTGTACGGTGAGAGATTGAAAACGTAGTCCTTAGTGAACTAGTGTTTAGTCTCCTCCCCAGTCACTGATCTTTTTAACTTTATATATTTCCGTTTTATTCGATATATATGTATATGTTTATTGATTTTTGCATGTGTGTTTCATTTTGTACTAATGTGCTTACATTATACAACTCATTTCGCAATTCTAACCTTTTGATGTAAGGGAGAATTGCGTGCTTCAGGTAGAAATTAGTTTTATTCATGCCTAATGTGAAATTATTGAAAAATACGATATCAGTGAAGTAAGTGCAAAAAACATGTTCTGTGTTGCGACCGAGGGTTCGTCTGTTCGTGCTTGTCGCTCCCCTAGTCCGAGACCTCTTTCAGGCTCCCCTGCACCAGGGAGAAGTAATGTCGTAGGACTTAAGGGGACGAGAGGCTTTAACCAACGTACAGACGTTCCCTCTTTGGTATCGGACGTTTCTCGTCAAGATCGCCCTTACCATAAGACGTGTGAGTGTTCTCCTCGTCATCCGAAGACTTTTCGCAAAAGAAACCTTGGCGCAAGATTTCTAGACCCTTGAAGCGAAAGTCAGTCCCCTCAGGACAGGTCCAGCGTCCTGGCTGTAGCCATTGGGACAGCTCTGACCCTTTGCAGTCGTCGGAAGACTGTTCGCCTATTAAACGCAAGCGTAACTCGGGGTCCGAGGGTCGCGGTAAAGGCAATGTTTTGCCAACACAGACGTTACCGTCGTCTCGGCCCGTTCCGACTCCCGTTGATCCTAAATGGGTTGTCCTGCGGGACAGGCAGACTAAGCTTGCCTCCCTTATGGAGGAGTATGACGTTGAGCAGGTTCACGATGATCCTTCGCTTTCGAGTCGCCGTTACGCTGAACGAGACTCTGGCCGTCAGCCGCCCAAACGAGTATTTACTCGTCCGTTTGACGTTAGTGCTGACGTTTTCTTGTACTTTGAAACGTGATGTCAGTAGTTTTTCACGTCAGTCACGTGACATGGTTCCTCCCTCGCTGCAGTCTCGTGTTGACTTTCAGCCGCTGCTGCAGTCTCGTGTTGACGTTCAGCCGCTGCCGCAGTCTCGTGTTGACGTTCAGCCGCTGCTGCCGCAGCCCCAACCTGACGTTCGCCGACCGGCTCCGTTGCCTCGACGTGACGTTGAGCATCAATCACCGCAGTCAGAGGTTGTTTTGCCTGCTTTGTCTATGCAGTCAAGGCAGTTCCGACGTGACGTCGAGCGTCAATCAACTTCAGTTGTTGTTGTTGGTCAGTCACAAGGATTTCAGTCCTTTCAGCAGCGGCGTGACGTCGCTTCTTCTACTGCTACTGCTGCTCTTTTGCTTGTCGACATTGCCTGTCAAGCGTTGCAGCCGCGGCAGGTCTCTCCTTTTCATGAGACTCGGCAATTGTCGGACGAGGTTCCTTCAGATGAGGAAGTTGCTGATCCCCCTCCAACTGATATTCCTTTGGGGACTTTGTCAGACGGAGAGGAGCCTAAAGCTGCTCAGCCCTCTATGGACTTTAAAAAAATCATGCTGATTTTTAAGGATCTTTTTCCGGACCATTTTGTAACTGCTGCTCCTCGTTCGCCTCCGTCAGAGTTTACGCTAGGCCTAGCTACTTCGAAGCCTTCGTTTACTAAGCTAGTGCTCTCTCGCTCTTCTAAGAGAGCTTTACGTTTGCTAGGCGACTGGTTGATCACCAGGAGGAGTTTGGGGAAGACAGCCTTTGCTTTCCCTCCTTTTAAACTGGCTTCTAGAGCGAGCGTCTGGTATGACACGGGAGAAGTTCTCGGCTTGGGAGTTCCTGCCTCTGCCCAGGGAGACTTCTCAAGCCTCGTAGACTCTCCCCGTCGCCTGGCCATGAGACGCTCCAAGATTTTATGGTCGGCTTCAGAGCTAGACCATCTCCTGTTAGGAGCTTTTTCGAGCGTTTGAAGTTTTTATTTGTTGGATTGGTCCCTGGGAGCCTTAAGTAAGAAGGTCTCTCCAGCTGTCAATGTATTGCTGTACAATTATGTCATGCATGAACAAGGCTATCAGGGATGGCTCCAATGATCTGACAGCCACGTTCACTGCAGGAACAAGGCTATCAGGGATGGCTCCAATGATCTGGCAGCCACGTTCACTGCAGGAGTACTTAAGATGTAAGTGCGCTCAATGTGTTCATTGTCAAGACAAACTTCACGATGAAGACTACCAAATCTGTCTTGGCAGCAGTAAGGGAAGACGACTGGATGGTCTCTCTCGACCTTCAGAATGCATACTTCCACATCCCGATTCATCCAAACTTTCAACAACATCTGAGGTTTGTGGACGGGAAAGTAATGTACCAATTTCGAGCACTGTACTTCGGCCTCATTCCTGCTCCTCTTGTTTTTACATGACCCTTGCAAAATGTAGCAAGCTTTCTACATTTTTTGAGGATTCAGAGCCTCCCTTTATTTTGACGACTGGCTAATCAGGGCGTCGTCATTATATCGCTGTCTGGAGAGCCTCTAATGGACATTAGACCTAACCAAGGAGCTAGGTCTCATAGTGAACGTAGAGAAGTCGTAACTTACAGTACCCCATCCCAGACTATTCTCTATTTGGGAATGGAGATACAGTGTCTGATTTTTCGAGCCTTTTCGTCTCCCACAAGAATGGAACAAGCTCTGTTAAAAGTCCTTCACTTGCAAGAGAAAAACAGTTGCTCTGTAAGAGTTTGAACTAGCCTCGTGGGAACTCTTTCATCGCTGGAGTAGTTTATCTCTCTGGGGAGACTCAACCTATGCCCTCTCCAATTTCACCTAAACCATTGGAACAAGGAGAAGGGCTTAGAGAGTATCTCTTTCCCAATCTCCAACTCAGTCTAGACATGTCTGTCTTGGTGGGACAGCAACATCAGACTTTGAGAAGGTCTTTCTCTTGCGATCAAGAACCCAAACCATGTGTTGTATTCAGATGCATCGGATTTGGGTTAGGGAGCTCCACTGGACAGTCTGGAATGCTCGGGTCTTTGGTCCACGGATCAGAAGGAACTCCATTTAAGGCAAGTAACATCCCTCCTTTGGCGAGATTTGTGTAAGGAAAAATGAATGTCTTGGCGGACTGCCTCAGCAGAAGAGGACAAGTCATCTCCATGGAGTGGACGTTGCTCTAGACTGTGTGCGAGAAGCTATGGATGACATGGGGTCAACCCACCATAGATCTTTTTGCGACCACTGACAAAGAGGCTCTCAACTTACTGCTTTCCAGTTCCGGATCCAGAGGCAGCCCACATAGACGCTTTCCTGCTGGACTGGTCTCACCTGGACGTTTATGCCTTTCCACCTTTCAAGATCCTAAACAAGGTGCTGCAGAAGTTCACCTCTCACGAAGGGACCAGGTTGATGTTGGTTGCTCCACGCTGGCCCGCGAGAGAGTGGTTCACAGAGGTACTTCTATGGCTGGTAGACGTTCCAAGAAGTCTGCCGTTGCGGATGGATCTCTTGCGACAGCCTCACGTAAAGAAATTTCATCAAAGCCTCCCCACGCTTCGTCTAACTTCCTTCAGACTATCGAAAGACTCTCTTGAGCTCGAGGGTTTTCGAAGGAGGCAGCTAGAGCGATCGCGAGGGCTAGAAGATCCTCTACCATCAGGATCTATCAGTCGAAATGGGAGGTATTTAGAGACTGGTGCAAGTCCTCCTCTATTTCCTCTTCCAAGTGCCTCTGTAGCGCAGATTGCAGATTTTCTGCTTTATCTGAGAAACGGTCGCTCCCTCTCTGCATCCACCATTAAAGGCTACAGAAGCATGTTAGCTTCTGTTTTCAGGCATAGGGGTTTGGATCTTTCTAATAACAAAGATCTCCAAGACCTGCTTAAGTCTTTCGAGACTTCCAAGGAAGTCTTATTTCGACTCCTGCTTGGAACTTGGACGTGGTCCTACGGTTCCTTATGGTAAACAGGTTTGAACCATTAAATTCAGCCGCCCTGAAGGATCTTACCCTCAAGACACTTTTTTTTTTTTTTTCTTTTTTTTTTGGTGTGCTTGGCTTTGGCTTAAAGGGTTAGTGAGATACATGCTTTTAGCAAGAATATCGGCTTCTCCACTAATAAAGCAGTATGCGCTCTTCAACTTAGTTTTTTGGCCAAGAATGGACTTCCGTCTCGTCCTTGGCCTAAATCATTTGATATCCCCAGTCTTTCCGAGATTGTGGGGAATGAAGTTGAAAGAGTGCTGTGCCCCGTAGAGCTCTTAAATTTTATTTATCCAGATCTAAACCGCTGCGAGGTTGTTCAGAGGCTTTATGGTGCTCCGTTATAAAGCCCTCTTTGCCCATGTCTAAGTATGCGTGGTCTTATTTTATTAGACTTTTGATTCGGGAGGCACACACTCACTTAAGTGAGAAGGATCGTAATTTACTTAAAGTCAAGGCTCATGAAGTCAGAGCGATAGCAACTTCAGTAGCGTTTAAGCAAAATAGATCCATTAAAAGTATTATGGACGCGACCTTTTTGAGAGACAAGTCGGTATTCGCTTCATATTACTTGAAAGATGTCCAGACTCTTTATGAGGACTGCTACACACTGGGACCATTCGTAGCAGCGAGTGCAGTAGTGGGTGAAGGCTCTACCACTACATTCCCTTAATCCCAATATCCTTTTAATCTACTCTTGAAATTTTTATTCTTTTTTTTGGGTTGTACGGGAGACTAAGAAGTCTTTCGCAATCTTTTTGATTTGGCGGGTGGTCAAAATGTTGTTTCTTGAGAGCGCCCAGTTTAAGGGTATTGATGAGGTCCTGTTATAGGGGTGTTCGCCCTGGATATAACAGCTCCTGGGAGTCTTTCAGCATCCTGTGAGGATGGCTGGGCTTCGTGAGGAAAGCAGACTAATGAGGCAGAGTAATATTCAGAGTCTGCATCCTTACCAGGTACCTAGACTTAAGTCTGTTTTTTGAATAGTTGTCAAAAACTCTTGAGCATATACGCCTTTATTGTATTAATACTGGTCTCTACCCACCACCATGGGTGTGAATCAGCTATTATATATTCACCGGCTAAGTTTAATATTTAAAAATGATATTTTGATTATAAAATAAATTTTTGAATATACTTACCCGGTGAATATATAAATTAAAGGCCCTCCCTTCCTCCCCGATAGAGACCTAGGGGACTGAGAAGAACTGGAGATGTTGACAAGTATATGCGGTATCTGGCCGATAGTCGGCGCTGGTGGTCACACCCGCAACCTTCACGGCGATCGCTCGCGAGTTTTTGGGAATCTGTCGAGCCGTCGGAGACGTCAGCTATTATATATTCACCGGGTAAGTATATTAAAAAATTTATTTTATAATCAAAATATCATTTTGTTGGGATTGCAAGTGATGTGTGTGGCAAGAAGTTTGTTGGAGGCAGCATGAGGAAGGGCAGTGAATGGTGGAATGAAGGAGTGAAGGTAAAAGTGGAAGAAAAAAAAGAGGGCTTTTGAAGAATGGATGTAGAGTAATAGTGCAAGATATAGAGAGAAAAATGTGGAAGTAAAGCGCAAGGTAAGTCAGGCAAAGAGGGCAGCTGACCTGAGGTGGGGTCAGGGATTGGGTCGTTCATATGAAGAGAATAAGAAGAAGTTTTGGAAAGAAGTGAAGAGAGTAAGGAAGACTGGTTTAAGAATTGAAGAGACAGTGAAAGATGGAAATGGAAGGTTATTAAAAGGAGAGGAGGCAGGGAAAAGGTGGGCGGAATATTTTGAAAGTTTATTGAATGTTGAGAATAATAGGGAGGCAGATATAATTTCTGTTGCAGGTGTTGAGGTGCCGGTGATGCGAGATGAGAATGAGAGAGAGATAACAAGAGAGGAAGTGAGGAGAGCACTAGATGAAACGAGAGTAGGAAAAGCATCTGGTATGAATGGTGTGAGAGCTGAGATGTTGAAGGAAGTGGGTGTGACTGTACTTGAATGATTGGTGAGATTGTTTAATATGTTTTGTGTTGTCAATGGTACCAGTAGATTGGGTTTGTGCATGTATTGTACCACTATATAAGGGTAAGGGAGATGTGCATGAGTGTTGTAATTCAAGAGGTATGAGTTTGTTGAGTGTAGTTGGAAAAGTGTATGGTAGAGTACTGATTAATAGTATTAAGGATAAAACAGGGAATGCAATCTTAGAAGTACAGGGTGGTTTTAGAAGAGGTAGGGGTTGTATGAATCAAAGTGACGGAGAGACAGAAATTAAATGTGTTTGAGATGAAGTGTCTAAGGAGTATGGCTGGTGTATCTCAAGTAGATAGGGTTAAGAACGAAGTGGTGAGGGTAAGAACGGGTGTAAGAAATGAGTTAGCAGCCAGAGTGGATATGAATGTGTTGAGGTGATTTGGCCATGTTGAGAGAAAGAAAAATGGCTGTCTGCTAAAGAAGGTGATGAATGCAAGAGTTGATGGGAGAAGTACAAGAGGAAGGCCAAGGTTTGGGTGGATGGATGGAGTGAAGAAAGCTCTGGGTGATAGGAGGATAGATGTGAGAGAGGCAAGAGAGCGTGCTAGAAATAGGAATGAATGGCGAGCGATTGTGACGCAGTTCCGGTAGGCCCTGCTGCTTCCTCCAGTGCCTTAGATGACCGCGGGGGTAGCAGCAGTAGGGAATTCAGCGTAGTGAAGCTTCATCTGTGGTGGATAATGGGGGAGCGTGGGCTGTGGCACCCTAGCAGTACCAGCCGAACTCGGTTGAGTCCCTTGTCAGGCTGGGAGGAACATAGAGAGGAGAGGTCCCCTTTTCTGTTTCATTTGTTTGATGTCGGCTACCCCCCAAAATTGGGGGAAGTGCCTTGGTATATGTGTATGTATGTATAAATTTTTGGTACAAGGAACTTTATTTCCGTAAATCTTCTAATGTTAAAATAATTGATTGTAAGGGTTCCCTAGTTGGTCAGTGTTTCTATTAGTAAAGAACTGAATTATTCATTGGTTTCAAAATTATTTCATATTTCTTTTTTCACATTGGTTCTAAATTTACAGGATGTGTCTTATATGGGCTGTATAGAATTAGAAGGAACTCCAACAGCACTTATTGCAGGGTTAACACGAATTACTCAACCATGGGATCTGACAGCTATTACCATTCCAGAGGTGCAAGAGGGACGTCAGTGGGAGAGGGTCACTTTTTTTAAACCAGATATGTGAGTATCATAGAATATCTTATTACTGTATTTTTTAACCAATAGTTTATCTGTGATGTTAATTGATTTAATTCGTTGTGTCAAAACATGAATACAAGCCGTGGTTTTTTTAATTGGAGCTCCTGTTAAACAACCCAGGTTTGTATAGTTATGAAAAATAGAAATTACTGTACTTCCAAATTTGTCTTTTTACATAGATTATAATTCAAATATTGCTTATTATATGTACACGTTTTTATTTATTTCTTTTTCAAATTTAAACTCTAAGGCAGTTGTAGATTATTTTCTTCAAAGTTTTGAAAGAATTCTTGAAGTTTAAACAAGTTTCTTACAATTTTTCAAACTTTACAGGCAGCCTTATGGAGCTCTTAGTGATGTAGATATTATGTGGTTGCCTGCTGTACCGTGTCATCCCAATAAACCATCAGAAAATGTAAGACTCTGGATTTGGGTTCACCCATCAGCTCATCATCATATTGTTCAGGCAATAACTGAATTATTTAACCTTGTAAGAGTCCACAGTACCCCTGGCATTGATTCTTCAGATTCCAAAGATGAGAAAGAGAAAGATAAAGTTGGTGATGATAAGGACCATGTGAGTGATAAAAAGGATGATAGTAAGGGGACTGAAGGTGTATCACATGTTAATTCTCCTCTTGGAAAAATTAGTAGTGAAGGGATTCTAGTCAAGGAAAATGGAGTGAAAGGTACTCTTAAAAGGAAAAATGAAGAAAATACAGATAGACATCCTGCAGGAAAGAGATTTAAGGATGTGAATGGAGCCAAACTGGCACTGAAAAACATACCATTTGAAAGAACACCCAAGTATCACAACTCATCTGGCATATCTATGACACTATTGAAAGACACCCTATGTAGATTTCGGCTTACTGGACCAGAGGCTATCAGCGTTTTAAAAGCTGCATTAATCCCTGCTAATTTGCTAGTTGGAAACATAGATAACAGCAGCGAACCAAGTGATGAAGATCGAATTAATACTAGTTGGTGGAAAGACTATTATCAAGATGAGGACAAAATAGAATTTCACAAGTCCCAAGTTGAAGCATGGAATGGATTAACTACATCAAACTTGAAGAAGCGAATGGTTCTTCCACTTACTGTTCGCGATCCACGAATTACCTTGCCAAAGAAGAAGACACCCATTCAACCAGCCAAAGGTAGGATGCTTTTCATCTTTTTGTTTATATGCAGCAGTATTGGGAAGGCTACATAATATTGCTGAGTTATTGTAGTAGTTAATTTAGTTTCATGTTTCTTGATATTTGTGATTTATTTCATATCATACAGTTTTGAGGGTATTTTTTTAATAGTGCAACATAATAGAACTGTGATAAGTTCTTTTAGAATTTTACTGCATTCGTAATTCTTAAGTATTTATTCTATTGTTGGTTTCATGGAAGTGATTACCTATTTAGATTTGTATCCTATGCTTTAGCCAAAGATACAGAATCAGATTTTGTTTTTTTATTTATGGTTTAGCAGTTTTGATCATAATATTGAGTAATGTTTATTCCCTGTTACAAATAAGGGTTTTGCAAGATTATGCATTTATAGTTAAAGCTTGGAATAACTCAGTATTTTCCCTGAGCATTGGGAAGTACAGTAGTAAATATTTGGTTGCAAAGGTATCAGATTAAAGTTAGTAGAGTTTTGCAGAGTAGGTACAGTAGTTGAAAAAAAATTAAATAAGAAAAAATAAATTTTTCAATATTAAACTTACCCGATAATCATGTAGCTGTCAACTCCGTTGCCCGACAGAATTCTATGGAGGGATACGCCAGCTATCACAATACTAGAAGGGGGTGTACTTACCAGCGCCACCTGTGGCCAGGTACTCAATCATTTGTTGTTGACACCTCCTCAATTATTCCTCTGTCGTGCTTCCGGCTAGACGTTCTGGGATACGCTTATGGTCTTCGAGTTTATTCACGGATATTTGGTGAAGTATTCTCTCAGATTAACGGCTGTCGCTTTACTGGAATCCTTCTTATATTAGCTAGATAGCTTTTATATAATACTGATATAACGGTTAATGAATTTTGCTTGTTTTTGGATCACCCTTTGGCTAACTCTTTGAAACAAGATGTCTGACGTTTCGCAAGCCCCCTCCCATAGACGATGTAGGTCTTGCAATAGGCGTATTCCGAAGGCCTCGGTAGATCCTCACACCGCTTGTTCTGACTGTAGGGACAGGCCCTGTCTATTAGAAAATCGATGTGAGGAATGCGCCGGACTTTCGGAATTGGAATTTGTCCGTCTTTTAAAATATTCATCTAAGTTAGAGAGAGGTAGAGTTAGGAGAAGTTCTTCTCACTCTTCTATGTTTTCCTCACCTCATGATCCCCTACCTTTTCCTACCCCTGTAGTGGCTACCCCCGAACCTACTGTGTGCCCTCCGCCTGATATGTCAGTTGTTTTGCGTGCTATTCAGGCTTTAGGCGATAAAGTAGAATCAGTGGTAAGTGACCATAAGTCTCTGATGGCCGAAGTTAAAGAACTGAAGGTCAAGAGTGCAGTGGGTGGAATTAGTGCTAGTGTCGGTGCAGTGCCAAGTGCTAGTGGTGCCAGTGTGGTGCGTGAGGATTTTTCTGTGCGAGCCAGTCGTCCTCCCAGTCCGGGACCTCTTGCAAGCTCCCATGCCCAGGGGAGAAGCAATGTCGAAGGGCTTAAGGGTTCGACAGGCCTTGTTAGGCGCACAGAACTATCCTCGGTGGTTGTGGGCGTGTCTTCCTTAGACCGTCACTCCCACCTGCAGACGATTGAGCCCGTCTTATTCTCGTCCGCTGATCAACTAGCAGGGAAGAAACGTTGGTCTCAGGTCTCGAGACCGCTTAAACGTAGAGTCCAGTCCGCGAGTGCTCAGCCAGGTTGCAGTCATTGGCTCAGCTCTGACTCGCCTCAGTCATCTGTCGACTGTACTCCGCCCAAGAGGAGTAAGGTTCTGCCAAAACAGAGCCCGACTGTGACTTTACCTCAGTCTGTTATCGTTTCTGCCGATCCCAAGTGGACCCTGCTTCAGTCCATGCAAGCTCAGCTTTCGGACTTGATGCGTGAGTGTCGGGCTGAGAGTGTTGCACCTCCTCCTCCGCCTACACTCCCTCCACCTGTTCTCGCTCCGCCTGTGCTCGCCCCGCCTGCACTTGCTCCGCCTGGTCGCAGCACCATCTGCCAGGCGTACGATGTTTGTGTTCAGCCTCAGCCTTCTTTAAGGCAACCCTTGCTTTGGGATCAGGAGAGTTATTCCACTCTTCCTCCGCCTCCCCTTGCTGCTCCACCAGTGGTGCAACTCTCGGTTGGGGTACAACAACCTCTCCCCTCCGTGAGTCTGTCTGCTCAGCCATCGCTGCAGCGAGCTCAACCCTCCTCAAGGCAAGCTCCTCTACACCCTGGACTTGCGCCTCAGGAGCCTCAGCTTGCGAGAACTTTACCTTGTTCTGCGCAGCCTCAACCTCATCATGCTCCGCTCATCTCACAGGAACAGGAACGGACTACTCCGCCTCCGTCCTCCGCTCAGCTTGTGCAATCCTTGGGTTCAACCTCTCTTGCTAGGAGTCAACCTCCTTCACCCATGCGCCTGCCTTCTGCTTCGTCTGTTGTTCAGCCTTTGCAGTCTGAGCCTCAGGTTTTCCCTCAACAGTCCCTGGAAGAGGAAACCTCTGTTATTGTTCCTACCCGTTCTGACTCTGCGGTTCAGCATTCTGGTCCGATCGCTTCGCTACCCTCTGCTGATGAGGTGTCGGATGATGAGGAGGCACACCTTGATCCCTCATCAGACGTGGACGAATCTAAGCTTTCTCCATTGTCGATTGATTTTCGTAAGGTCTTGGCTCTACTCAGGGAGATTTACCCAGACCACTTCGTCTCTGCTATTCCCCGCTCTCCACCATCTGAGTTTTCGCTGGGCGTACAACAAGCTAAGTCCAACTATACTAAGCTTGTCCTAGCTAGATCCTCCAAGAGGGCTTTAAGGATCTTAGGGGAGTGGCTGCAGTCTAAACAACATCTTGGCAAGACTTCCTTCATGTTCCCTCCAACGAAGCTCGCTTCGAAAGGTTGCGTTTGGTATGCCACAGGGGAAGCACCAGGCTTAGGAGTACCTGCCTCTGCCCAGGCTGACTTCTCAAGTCTGGTGGACTCGCCTCGGAGAACTGCTATGAGACGCTCGAAGGTTTGTTGGACCTTCTCAGACCTGGATCATTTTCTGAAAGGGTTGTTCAGAGCATTTGAAATGTTCAACTTTCTCGACTGGTGCCTGGGAGCCCTCAGCAAGAAAACCTCTCCTGCGGACAAAGATTCTGCCATGCTAATTATGTCCTGCATGGATAAGGCCATCAGAGATGGATCGGGTGAGCTAGCGTCGTTATTTGTATCAGGGGTGTTGAAGAAAAGGGAACAACTGTGTACCTTCCTTTCCGCCAGCATTACACCTTGCCAACGGTCACAACTCCTTTTTGCTCCACTCTCAAAGTTCCTCTTTCCCGAGGAGCTAGTTAAGGACTTGTCGGCTGCCCTGATACAAAAGGACACGCACAATCTTGTAGCCTCATCGGCTCGTAAGTCTAAGGTTGCCACCTCAGTCCCCAAGACTTATCGCTCCCCAGTGGCTGATACCCCGGCTACGAGGTTCATACCGCCCTTTCGTGGTAGAGCCCCCAGCCGAGGAAGCTCCCGTCCAGACTCTCACAGGAGCAAGTCTAGGAAAGGATCCAGGACATCTAAGGGAAAGAACTGACTCTCAGATTCTCCAGACAACAGTAGGAGCCAGACTCAAGATCTTCTGGCGAGCCTGGGAGAAGAGAGGTGCAGACGCACAGTCTGTCAGTTGGCTGAGGTACGGTTACAGGATTCCATTCTGCCTCAAACCACCTCTGACCACATCGCCCATCAACCTCTCTCCCAACTACAAAGAAGAGGACAAGAGGCTAGCATTGCAACAGGAGGTGTCGCTACTTGTGCAGAAGAAGGCAGTGGTTATAGTCCGGGACCATCAATCCCCGGGCTTCTACAACCGTCTCTTTCTTGTGGCCAAGAAGACAGGAGGTTGGAGACCGGTGCTGGACGTCAGCTCTCTCAACGAGTATGTCACCAAGCAGACGTTCACGATGGAGACGACCAAGTCGGTCTTAGCAGCGGTCAGACAGGAGGACTGGATGGTCTCGTTGGACTTGAAAGATGCATACTTTCACGTTCCCATTCATCCAGACTCCCAACCTTTCCTGAGATTCGTTTTCGGAAAGGTTGTCTATCAGTTCCAAGCCCTGTGTTTTGGCCTAAGCACAGCTCCTATGGTCTTTACTCATCTGATGAGGAATGTAGCGAAATTCCTACACTTATCGAACATCAGAGCCTCCCTCTACCTAGACGACTGGCTGTTGAGAGCCTCCACGAGTCGTCGTTGTCTGGAGAACCTCAATTGGACTTTAGACTTAATCAGAGACCTAGGTCTATTAGTCAATATAGAGAAATCTCAACTCATTCCCTCCCAATCCATTGTGTACCTGGGAATGGAGATTCAGAGTCAGGATTTTCGGGCTTTTCCATCGGCCCCCAGGATAAACCAAGCCTTAGAGTGCATCATGAGCATGCTGAAGAGGAGCAATTGCTCAGTGAGACAGTGGATGAGTCTCACAGGGACCCTCTCATCACTGGCCCTGTTTGTCGAGCTAGGAAGACTCCACCTCCGCCCTCTTCAATTCCATCTTGCTGCTCATTGGGACAAGGGCTCGACTCTAGAAGCAGTCTCTATCCCTATCAACCAAGAGATGAAGACCACTCTCCTGTGGTGGAAGCACAATCTCCTTCTCAAGGAGGGTCTATCATTGGCCATCCAGACCCCCAATCTTCATCTCTTCTCAGATGCATCGGACTCGGGCTGGGGTGCGACCTTGGACGGACGGGAATGCTCAGGAGTATGGAACAAGGAACAAGGATTACTCCACATCAACTGCAAGGAACTGTTAGCAGTTCATCTAGCCCTGTTGAACTTCAAGTCCCTCCTGCTAGGCAAAGTGGTGGAGGTGAATTCAGACAACACCACAGCCTTGGCTTACATCTCCAAGCAAGGAGGGACCCATTCGAGGAGCCTTTACGAGATCGCAAGGGACCTCCTCATTTGGTCAAGAGGTCTAAACCTCACTCTGGTCACGAGGTTCATCCAGGGCGATATGAATGTTTCAGCGGATCGCCTCAGCAGAAGGAATCAGGTCATTCCCACGGAATGGACCCTCCACAAGAGTGTGTGCAACAGACTTTGGACCTTGTGGGGTCAACCTACCATAGATCTGTTTGCCACCTCCATAACCAAGAGACTTCCGCTTTATTGTTCCCCTGTTCCAGACCCTGCAGCGGTTCATGTGGATGCTTTTCTTCTGAACTGGTCCCATCTCGACCTGTACGCATTCCCTCCGTTCAAGATAATAAACAAAGTTCTGCAGAAATTCGTCTCGCACGAAGGGACACGGCTGACGCTGGTTGCTCCCCTTTGGCCTGCAAGAGAATGGTACACAGAGGTACTTCAATGGCTAGTCGACTTCCCCAGGACTCTACCTCTAAGAGTGGACCTTCTACGTCAACCACACGTAGACAGGTTGCATCCAAACCTCCACGCTCTTCGGCTGACTGCCTTCAGACTGTCGAAAGATTCGCTAGAGCTAGAGGCTTTTCGAAGGAGGCAGCCAGTGCGATTGCCAGAGCTAGAAGAGTTTCCACTCGTAGAGTCTACCAGTCTAAGTGGGAGGTCTTCCGTAGCTGGTGTAGAGCCAATTCAATATCCTCTACCAATACCTCTGTGATCCAAATAGCTGACTTCCTTCTACATCTTAGGAATGAGAGATCCCTTTCAACACCTACGATTAAAGGATATAGGAGCATGTTGGCCTCAGTTCTCCGCCACAGGGGTTTGGACCTGTCTTCCAACAAGGACCTTCAAGACATTCTCAAGTCTTTTGAGACGTCTAAAGAACGTCGTCTTTCCACTCCAGGCTGGAATCTAGACGTAGTCTTAAGGTTCCTTATGACATCTAGGTTCGAACCTCTCCAGTCAGCTTCCTTCAAGGATCTTACCCTCAAGACTGCTTTTCTCGTTTGCCTTGCAACAGCTAAGAGAGTCAGTGAGGTTCATGCCTTCAGCAAGAACATTGGTTTCACAACCGAATCTGCAACATGTTCTTTTCAGCTTGGATTCCTAGCAAAGAACGAGCTTCTTTCACGTCCTTGGCCTAGATCGTTCGAAATACCTAGCCTCTCCAACATGGTAGGTAACGAACTAGAGAGAGTTCTTTGCCCTGTCAGAGCTCTCAAATATTATCTGAAGAGGTCTAAACCTATTCGAGGACAGTCAGAAGCCTTATGGTGTGCCATCAAGAAACCCTCGAGACCCATGTCCAAGAATGGGCTTTCGTACTATATAAGGCTTCTGATCAGAGAAGCACATTCTCACTTAAAGGAGGAAGACCTTGCATTGCTGAAGGTAAGGACCCACGAAGTAAGAGCTGTAGCTACTTCGTTGGCCTTTAATAAAAACCGTTCTCTGCAGAGCATAATGGATGCAACCTATTGGAGGAGCAAGTCAGTGTTTGCATCATTTTATCTGAAAGATGTCCAGTCTCTTTACGAGAACTGCTACACCCTGGGACCATTCGTAGCAGCGAGTGCAGTAGTAGGTGAGGGCTCAGCCACTACATTCCCTTAATCCCATAACCTTTTTTAACCTTTCTCTTGAATACTTTTATTGTTGTTTTTTATGGTTGTTACGGTAGGCTAAGAAGCCTTCCGCATCCTTGGATTTGGCGGGTGGTCTATTCATTCTTGAGAAGCGCCTGGGTTAAAGGTTTGGTAGAGGTCCTTTAGTAGGGGTTGCAACCCCGTGTACTTTGGCACCTTTGGGTTGATTCAGCCTCCAAGAGGAACGCTGCGCTCAGTAAGGAAGACGAACTTTAAATAAAGAGGCAGAGTAACGGTTCTATTCGACTTCCTTACCAGGTACTTATTATTTCATTGTTATTTGAGATAACTGTTATATGAAATATGGGATACTTAGCTATCCTTTAATCTTGTACACTGGTTTTCACCCACCTCCCTGGGTGTGAATCAGCTACATGATTATCGTGTAAGTTTAATATTGAAAAATGTTATTTTTATTAATAAAATAAATTTTTGAATATACTTACCCGATAATCATGATTTAATCGACCCTCCCTTTCCTCCCCAGAGAGAACCAGTGGACCGAGGAATAATTGAGGAGGTGTCAACAACAAATGATTGAGTACCTGGCCACAGGTGGCGCTGGTAAGTACACCCCCTTCTAGTATTGTGATAGCTGGCGTATCCCTCCATAGAATTCTGTCGGGCAACGGAGTTGACAGCTACATGATTATCGGGTAAGTATATTCAAAAATTTATTTTATTAATAAAAATAACATGTTACTGTCTTCCATCGTGTTTACAGCTATCAGGGTTACTAATATGATCAGTGTTACCTAAGATATATGAAATGCAAGTAAATGATGTAGGAATTAGGAAATTTATAATAAAATAAGGGGAAATTTCATATGGATTGTGATATTTTCAGGTACAGGTAACTATATATAGTATGGGAATAAGTTGGTTTGATTAAAGGTATAATTTTGTGATCGATTTCAACCAAACAATAGCTCTCAACAACTTGCATGGCTGGTGTCTTGGCTGGAGGCAGAGGGGGAAAACCATGGGTGGGGGAGAGCTACACAGCTATGTCTCACTTTAGAGAATGTTTCCTGTGTGATCTGATCACATATGCCAACATAAAAGTACTGTACAGTAAAATACTGTAGCCCTTACATAATCACGAATAAACACTACTGTACAGTCACAAGTGTCTCAGTTTGGGGTGGTGTGAAATGTGAGGATAGCTGCATCTCTAAGGTGGATGTGTGAGTGGTTGAGAGTAATGCCTCGCCTAGAATATGGCGCCATTGGGTAATGAGAGTGGTGTGATTCTGCATAGTAACATAAAAACACACTAAGATAGCCCTTACACAATCAGGAATAAAGGTTAAAATCCAAAAGTCTTCATTGGTTGGCTCAAGAAGGAAGGAGCAATGGCTAAAGTCAAGGGGAGGAGCTTTTTAATGAAATGTAGGAGTAATACACACGTGTGGTACTATTTGGTATGATGATAACCGAATGATTTTAACTTCCATGGGGTTTATATTTATAAATGACGTCTCAGGAATGCCGTATACTATTGTACCTAGCATGTTTTGATGATCTGCATACATCATCGTAGTGAAAGGGTTAAAGTTAAACTTTCCAACCCAACCTCCCCTCTCAGTCCTGAGCCGATGGTCAAAAGTGAAGAATCTTTGACAGGTAGTCAGGTGGGGGCTACTCGCGTGTTCGTACCACCTGTCTTTAACTACCCTGTTAATGAATTCAGCTGCTGTTCCAGCTTCGCTGAAGACAGCTGTATTTTAAAGGATTCAGTTTTGTAAAGCTAGAGAAATTACAAATTAATTTTGAAATTTGTTACATTTAAATCAGTGCTAAAATTTTAGTTTATTTAAAAGGTTCTATTCAAAGTATTTCTATTATACAATTTGGTTATAGGTATAAAGAAATATAACAATTGGTGATGAGTGTAATGTATTTAATGTTAGAATATTGAATTTTTTAATGTTTCTTTCAGGTAAACCATTTGATTGTACATCATGGCCTGCAGACAGTCCTGTGTATTCAAGTGAACTAAGAGACAAAATCTCATTATCCAAGGAACCAGATTTTGAAATAAACAAACGACGATCTCAGTTCTTAATCCCAGGTTCTGCCTTGCCTGAAATTCCAGAGGAATCAAAATTACCAGTACTTTTACTCTCAAGGCCAAGTACCCATGCAACTGGATATGGTAAGTAGCTACAGATACATGACTCTTTCAAGTCTAGTTTGGTATCTAAAGTGCAGAAAAAAAAGTCTGATTATATCAGCTGTGCAATGATTGATCATCAGATATTTCTATTCCTCTTGTTTTGTTGAAGTTTTTATAGTTTATATAGAAAATATTTATTTTAATGTTGTTACTGTTCTTGAAATATTTTATTTTTCCTTGTTTCCTTTCCTCACTGGACTTTTTTTCCCTGTTGGAGCCCCTGGGCTTATAGCATCCTGCTTTTCCCACTATGGTTGTAGCTTAGCAAGTAATAATGATAATAATATTTATCTTTTTAACTGTCTGGGAAATTAAAATGCAATGCTTATGTAATACAAAAACACTTTTTCTATATACAAACTCTTTAATCATAAGTTACTTTTATGTGTCATGGGATGATCTCTAGTTGCATCAATAAAAATTCAAAACAATCCCCCCATCTGACCTGACCTGGTCTGTGGCTCTTCTCTAGCCTCAATCCGTTGAAATACTCGGTAGCTTCAGCATTTTTCTTTAGACATCTCAGCGTTGCTCCTCTTTGTACGAAAATGTGTAATGTTTTTGGAAAAAGGAATTTTAAAGTGATGGTTTAGATTTTTGAAAATAAATGTAAAAGTACCAAGTACCTAAGATTATTTTAGAAACGTTATTTGTCTCATTGTTGGAAGAGAGATGGGCAGTTGTCCCCTCTTCCACTTCCACCAGGCAACACTGCTCACTGGGTTACCTTGATAAAAAGGAAAGGCCCCTCCCCTGCTCCGCACATGAATTTCTTGAGTTAGAATTGTGTGACCTCTTTGGTAGCAAAAATATGATATGCTTCTTGCTCTGGCCTAGCTTTCCTCTCTTATGTCCCTAAAAATCCTCCATTATCTATGGAGGATACACCATCTAACAGGATAGAAGAACCTCATCTGGCTCCTCTTTCACTAGCTGGTTCCCATGACTTGTGATCAGCCTTCTTGGTTGACTAGAAAGTGCAAACATGATCCTCTTTATTGAAAAGATGTTTGGTGTAAATGCCATTGAAGATTAATAATATTTGGGAATGGTAGGATGAGATGTTAATTTGGTCGGTTGTGGCATAAAAATATTTATTCACTGACTGACATTTGGTCTCAGACAAGAGGGAAAATTTCTAGCCATGGCAAGTTTTGAGGTGAACGTCAAATTTGAGCAAAGGATGCCCTTCATTGTAGAATTGGTAGCCTTAGAGGTTAAATTCTCTCCCAATTCCTTGACAGGAGATTCTTTCATACATTCCTTTGTTACTTCCTTCCTTGGTGAAATTATGTTGTTAATTACATTTGTACAGCAGTTCTTAATTCCTTCGAGAATGCTTGGAGTGCCTTGTGTTTGTTAGCTTCGACTGATTGAGTGAACATGTTCTGTGAATCATGCACTTTGAATGTTGTCCTAGAGCTTTGATCCATAATTTGAATAAGTGATAAAAACACAACTTTAACATCAGGATGCAAATAACCTTGGTACGGAGGATGTGCTGGAACAATATCTAAAAGAAGTTACAGAAAAAGAATATCATTCTGACTGAAATATTTTTTCACTTTGGGAATTAGTCAAGTTCAACACCAAACTTCAAACAAAGAAATTTGTGAATGTAGTGCATTACTGTTGTGATGCAATTTTTGCACCCACTTATTTAAAAGGTGATTAAGCATAATTTGGAGCTTTTCAAGCTTTTTGCCTTTTAGCATTAGTAAGAGATATTATACATTAGGTAGTTTCCCTTCTAAATTTTAGATATTATGTTTTTTGGAAGGGTCAAATCGTCCCTCCCTATATTGGTGTTAGAGGCCCTTTGTTGTGACTGACTTGAGGTATTTGTGTTATACCTCTTTCAATGGAGATGGAAAAGACACCAGTCTGTATTGCACCCGTGAAATTGTCTAATGGGGGGAATCAAACTTCAGGTGAGCTATGATCAAGTTCTTTACTACTGAAATTGTAGTTCAATTTGGAGGGTACCGTACATTTTTTTTCTTAGACCACTTAACCTTCAATTCCTTTGGATTTCAAGAGATTAGGCGAACTAAAACCAAATGAAGGTTATGAAAAAAATAATTTCGATTAATGAAATATTTGAATCTCCTTCCCTCCTCTATATTGATAGTGGTTAAAGGTCCACGAGTATAGTGGGTAATAACATTCTGGATGCTTGCAGTTGTTAAGACGAGAGTTTTCAAGGTAGGGAGAGGAGATGATGTCACAGGGTAGATACAAATGTACATGATAAGGCAAAGGTTTTGATTCCATAATACTTAATGTTGGAAGCACATGTTTCTGAAGAGTTATAGCATTTGGAAACCTGGCAAATATTGAAATAGTCATTTTGATATAAATAGTTATTATATATAAAGGTCAATGAAATAGATTATTATTTATAAATGATACTTTAACCGGGCCACTGCATGATTTTAATAGTCTTTAAAAATATAGTAAAAGACTTTACTTTAAAACATTTAAGATGTTTGAATTTCAAAATGTTGAAGCACAAGAGAATTCCAAACCTTGACAATCAAGATAAACATTCAACAACCCCCAGAGAAGGATCCTTAGGTGATTTCAAGATCTGAAATTAGTTATTTATTCTGTATGAATTACAGTGATTGAATTCTGTTAGGAAAATATTTCATTGAGTGTAACATTATTCAGATTTGTAATATTTTTTACAATTGAATTTTTATTCTGTACTGTTTAGATGTCTCATAATCATTTTGTTTTCCAGGTGCAGGATTTGATGTTGTATTGTGTTCAGGTTGGGGCATGAGTGTTTGGTTACCTATTGTATTAAATGGAGGGGTTGCAGGTGGCCAGGAAGCAGAAGCAAATCTCCTCATGGAGTTTTTAACCCCACAAACCCCAAATTTACTCCCAGATACACCATCGGGCAGTTATTATTCTGATGTTATAGCTCAGGAAAGACGAGTTGAGTATTTCAAAAGGCCTCCTACATGTAGATATAATTTTATCAAGCTGGGCATTCAGTATCCTTTTAGTTCCCCATGGCTAAGGTTGGTGCAAGACTGGAGCAGGGGAGTACAGAATGTAGTTGCTTTAAGAAATCCTGACCTTTTGAAATACATGGCTACTCGTGTGGGTGATGCTTTTGACTTTGTGAGACGTAACAAAGGGAAACAGAAATGCACCGATGATTTTGCATCAGTTGGCAGCCCAGCAGAGTCTATGGACCTTGTCATGGATGAAGTTAATGAGAGTCTTCAGGATTATAGTGTGATGAGTAAAGGGACGGACAAAACTGATGAAAACCAACAAGTGGATATGTATAAAGATTTGCAGAAGGTAGCACCTGGTTGCGTAGTGAAAGTGAAGATAATTTTAGATGAGAAAGGTTCTGTAGAACCTTCTGCTATGATTTTTTTTCCTCGAGAAGAAGATATGGGGAACAAAGTTAAGAGTGAAATTTTAGAACCAATGCATACTGACAGTCAGCATGAACGGCGGGCGGAATTGAAACGAGAGCATGAGCGGATCAAAGTAAGTTGAGGATTTATTTCTGTATCTTTCATCTGGTTCTCTTATTCTGTTTATGTGATGATTATGTATTGGCCGCATGAGCGGTTGAAATTTTTTTCTTTTGACCTGAGGCTTATTTGATATTTTTTCATGATTTGACCCTGTGGCCGCGGGGGCATAAAAAGAATTAGAATAGCGCCAACGTTATCCCTGCGTGTCGCAAGAGGCGACTAAAAGGGACGAGACGAGGGGGCTGGGAACCCCCCTCTCCTGTATTTACAATCTTGTGAGACATCAGCAAACAGGTGGAGCTGGGGGGGGGGAGAGTGACTGCTCCCCGCACTCTAGTTTTGGGGTGTTTGAATGTGCGTGGATGTAGTACAATAGATAATAAAAGATGTGAGATTGGAAGTATGTTTAGGAATAGAAGGATGGATATATTGGCCTTGTGTGAGACAAAGATAAAAGGGAAGGGTGAAGTGATGTTTGGTGAAATGTCTGGTAGAGTGTCTGGGATTAAAAGGGGAAGAGCAAGAGAGGGTTGGCTTTATTGCTGAGTGAATGGATGACAGGTAGAGTAGTGGAATGGAAGGAGATATCATCTAGGTTAATGTGGGTAAGGGTTAGGTTGGGTAGGGAATCTTAGGCTTTTGTCAGTGCGTATGGGCCAGGTTGTGAGAAAAATGAAGAAGAGCGGAATGAGTTCTGCAATGAATTAACCAGGGGTGTAGAAGGAATTATGTAGTTGTCACGGGTGACTAAAATGCTAGAGTGGGCGCTGGAGAGACAGAAGGTGTCATTGGGAAGTATGGCGTACCAGGTGAAAAAGAGTGGTGAGAGACTGGTAGATATTTGTGTTGAGCAAGAGATGGTGATAAGTTCTAGCTTTTTCAAAAAGAAAGATAAAAACAAGTATACATGGGTAAGAGTGGCAAATGGAAGAGTAGTAGAAAGGTCATTAATGGATTATGTGTTGATAACTAAAAGAATGTTTGGAAGATTGAAAGACGTGTACGTGTTTAGGGGTATGGCTAACGGTATGTCTGATCATTTTTTGGTGGAAGGAAAATTAGTTGTAGCAAAAGAGTGGGGGAATAGAATAGGTCTATGCAAAAGGGAGCTAGTGAGGGTTGAAGAGCTAATAAAACCGGGGCTTTTGAAGAATGGCTGCAGAGTAATAGTGTAGAGAAGTATGAAAAATATAGAGAGAAAAATGTGAAAGTAAAGCGCAAGGTAAGTGAGGCAAGAGGGCAGCTGAGATCTAAATAATATGAAATATGATCAGTTAGTTGTCCATTTACATAAGCATAATAGAGAAACTTAAGTCCAAAATAATATGAAATATAATTATATACTCAGTTAAATAAACAATAATTATGATAATGGTAAACTGTCTGATTCCATTTATTTGATGAAGTGGTGGACGATCGTACCTTAGTGTGAGAAAATGACCTATTTACCTCTCCTGGCTTTTGTATTTTTAGTTCAGCTACTAAGCTTGCTTCTTAGCATTTAGAATAATTCAACTCTTTATGAAGTATTCACAGAAAAGAATTGGACAGGGATTTTAACTTTGAGTTCTTTACCACACAGACCGTCTCATTGTACTTTATGCCGCAAGGGTAAGCAGAGTCATATTTTTGCCTTTGATAACTGTTTTGTTACTTGTAGTCGAAGGAATTGTAACCTGCCTGACGTATATGACAAATGTACAAATTGGTGTCTCAGTGAGAGATAACTTTATGGAAACCATATGACTACGTAGCTAAAAAAATTTCAAAGCAAAGATTAGAGAGGGTTTTGTGGATCAATCAGTTTTTGATAATCCCTCTAAACCTATAGCTTGGTTGACAAGGTTTTTGGAGGTGTAGATGACTATGTTAATAATTTTGGAGGTTTGAAGGCTACTCATGAATGGCAGAGACAAGGGACGGTAACAATGACCTTGCTAGCAGTACAATGCCCTTGAGACTGACCATATCATATGATCAGCACCCAAGCCCCTCTCCACTCAAGCTAGGACCAGGGAGGGCCAGGCAGTGGCTGCTGATGACTCAGCAGGTAGACCCCTAAGCTCTTCCAAACTCCCCATCCTTAGCTCACAAGGATGCTGAAATTGCTCACACTACGAGAAACTATCAAATTTTTGCAGTATCTAGACCCCAGTCTGACAGACAGCCAGGCAGGGATATTTCCAATAGGCCCCCACAGAATGTTAGGTGAGCAATATGGCCTTTCTCCTTCCCCTGTGAGACCTTTCCTAACAGGGTCGGTGACCCTTGATGCATGTTTCTGTGTCTGAAAATGTTAGGGTCTGTCAACTTTAGAATTGACACCATAGCGTCAGGTCTTGAGAGTGTAGCCTATCAACTAGGCATTCTAACCTTTCTTTTCAGCTCCCACAATCTTGATTTGGGTCTCCTGATTCCATTTTCTAGTGAACCCACCCTAACAGGTTCTGAAGTGAAGTTTTACTCCCCTGTGGGATGTAAAGGGTAGCGACGATGGACGTTGCTCCGATCAGGCTGGAAAATGGGAAATCAGGTGACAGCTGATTCCTCCTTACATTCTTCCTTGAATGGAACAAGCCCTTTTAGGAGACCTCCTAGTGTCCTTTTACACTGGACAAGGGTTCGTTATGGAGGGTTGTGAGAGAGAGCAGTGTGCTCCAGCTACATGGTGGAAGTCCATGTTCTAGCTTCTCGTTCCTAACTTGTAAAATACACAAACAGAATCCAAGATAAAAGAGTTGTTCAGGACTGTAAATGCATTACCCAGTTCCTCCGACTACTGTTTTTGAATAAAAATGCTATACTGTATTTATTGAAGACCTGGGTGCAAAATATTTTCTACTCCTGGAAATTATAACTCATGGTGCAAAATATTTTCCACTCCTGGAAATTATAACTCATGATGATTTTAGGAATACAGTATGGCTCTTCTCAAAATTTAATAAATACAATTTTTGTCATTTGAAAACATACTCATCACCATAATAGAAAGTGGTACAGCTTTTGTTACGACCAGATTGAAGAATTAATGTGGGTCTGGCATCATTGTATGGTTGCATCATTTACCCACCAGCGCTTTGGTGGATTAATGTTAGGATTTACATTCCTGCTCTGCTCTTGGTTGCAAGGATTTTGTCCATTATTGACCTTCCTCCAGTGCTTTGTGTGATACTTCTCCATACTTTCCCATCCCTTGTGATTTCTTTTAGTTTGCTCCCTTTGTGGACAAAAGGATAGTCTCATGGAGTCTTAGATTCTTCTATTGAGTTCTTGCTAAATGTAATCTGAATCAGAGATAGAATAATGGTCTAGGAACGGATACATTATCAACTTCTTAACTCTGTCTGAAGACCAAGCGCTAATGATCAATCTTTATATGTTTTGATACTGTGACAGCATCTCAGTTGAGTAACAGATCAAGGTTTACATAGAATTATTTGAATAAGTTATGTTTAGTTCCTAAGATTTTTTTTACCTCTTGGACAGTGGTAATAGAAATATATTTAAGTAATTTATCCCTAAGATATTTTTGTGTGGCCTGTATTCAGTTTTATCTCACATTGATTGTGGAAATTACTTGGTGGTATGTTAGTCAGTTTTCGTAGAATACCAATGAAATGATTTTAACATTATGGAATGTTAAGCTTTATGCTTTTTTTTATTTCAGAAAAGAATACTTGGTTTGAAGAGAAAAACCAAAGAGAAAATAGATAAGGGATTTGGCTTGGGTGGTTTCGTTCATAATGAGGGTAACTTCAAAAAAATAACTGAGGCAGCTCTTCAAAATATGGAGGATAACAATAAGGTTTGTAATATTTCTTCTTTTAGCTAAATACAACTACTAGTTATGTACAGTTTATGAATTTTTTACTGAAATAATCTAACTTTTTCAATGATTTTATTTAATAGACAACATCCATGTTTTTTATTCTACTTTTTTCTCTTAATTTTGATCAGTCTTGTTCAGTATGAGATTCTTCTGTCAAAAATTTTCAAAAGATTTTGGATTTATCTGCGAACCAGAACACTTCCACTAAACTAAAGTAGTGCTCTTTTGTAATGTATGCGTGAAACAGGAAAATACGGTAGAAAACATCCAGCACTGTGCAGTACTGTATAATATAATTTTGGGTTTTTCCTATGCGGATATAAACCCTCGTAATTTAATTGGTCAGCTCTGGTGCAGCTATTGTTATGATCAGATCGAGGAATTATTGTGGGTCTGGTAACATTTTATGGTTGCGATTTGTTTGTAACGATTTTTTTCGTTACTGATCTTCCTCCAGTGCTTTGTGCGATACTTTTCCTTACTCTCAGAATGAGTGTTAAACGTCATGTGTTTATGCAAATCTGCAACAGCATTGAAAGTCACCCTTGTGACACCTTCATGAGCCGAATGGAAATTGATCCTCATCCTTTTTGTGCTAGAGATGCAAAGTGAACTCACCTTGTGATATTTGCCGGGAGTGCTCACCTTCTCAATGGGAGAAGTAGATTCTTGGTTGGCCAAGGCACCAGCCACCCATTGAGATACTACTGCTAAGAGTGTTATTGAGTTATGTGACTGGCCAGACTGTAATACATTGGATCCCTATCTGGTTATGGCTCATTTTTCCTTTGCCTACACATATACCAAATAGTATGCCCTATTCTTTGCACATTCTCATCTTTCATCATACGCCTGACAACAGTAGGGTAACTGAATTGAATAATTGCTCTTCACTCAAGGTTTTAACAACTGCTCTGCAATCGTTCAGTTACTATTTTCCCTTGGTAAGGGCAGAAGAGACTTTTTAGCTATGGTCAGCAGCTCTTGTAGAAGGACACTCCAAAATCAAGCCATTGTTTTCTAGACTTTGGTAGTGCCATAGGCTCTGTACCATGGTCTTCCACTGCTTAAGGGAAACACTCCGGCACACTATTCTATCTTGTTTCCTTACCTCATTGGGCTGTTTTCCCTGTTGGAGAGCTTGGGCTTATAGCATCCTGCTTTTCCAACTAGGGTTGTAGCTTAGCTAGTGGTAATATTGATGATAATATAACAGCCGTAGGAAAAAGAAGGCTAAATGAGATCATTCCCCTTCAACAGCTTCTTTCTTAAAGGGAGGCATAAAGCTTAAACTTTTTTTTTCCAATTCTGAACTTCTGTCTAATCTTTAGTTATCAGTTTCCTGAGATGCTTATAACAAAGGATGGGGACCGATCTTTTGTGCACAAGTTTATTGATGTAGTCTCCTGCCCTTCTGAGCAGGGCTGAGAATACCACTAGTTATCATGACCCTTTCCTAAGAGGGAATTAGCGAGACATTATTCTCCTGGAAAATTCTCAGCCCTTCCTGTTACCTCATGGGTTCTACAGGTTCAGCTTCTCCTAAGAGGTAAGTACAGTAGTGAATCATCATTCCCATAGAAAATCTTTTGGACCAAAAGGTCTACAGAATACATCTATGCTTGTGCTCGCATGCCATCTGAACGCACCACCACCTTTATGTATCCTCCTGTTAGCGTGTTACCTGAACACGCCTCCGCCATTACACAACATCCTGCTAAATGTGGGCCTGCCATTACGCATGTCTATTTCCAGGGCTTTGCCTTCTCCAGTATATCCTTTGGAGGAATGTAAAGGTACAACAGAGATTAAATCCTGCTGTTGGACTATGAAAGATTGGACAAGAGGGAGGAACGGAAACAGGAATGGAAGTAGGTTAAAAAGTGGATGTAGCTAGTGGCACTAGGATCAACTTGGAAATAGTATACCAAGAGAGAAATTTTGTCCGGTAATTTGATCGGAAAAGATTAGAAAGTTTTTAACTATGGTGTTACAGAAGAGTCCTTAGGATAAGCTGGATTGAGAAAAAGACTAACGTGGAAGTTCTACAAAAGATCAATATCGAAAAAAGATTACTTGACATTTTGGATGAAAGAAAACTAACTTTTATTGGACACCAGGTTCGGAAACACAATACTCTGGAAAGAACGCTACTAATTGGATCAGTCTATGGTACAAGAACGAGAGGAAGGCCTAAAAATAGATTGAGTGACAATATCAAGGAGATGTGCGGGCTAACGTTGGTGGAGTTGGAAAGGAAGGCTCAAGACCGGAATGAATGGAGAAGTTTTGTGCAGAGGGCCACGGCCGTTCGACATCGAACACCCCGTACTTGATGATGAATTTGACCCAAAACTGTCCTATACTAAATCTTGATCAAAGGCCTAGACATGTTGGTAGTAACGCTACTTTTATCAAATTTTTGAAAGATTATTACTTATTATTAGATATTTTACCTCCATAATTTGGTTTTAGTAAAGAAATTAGGTCTTGTTTTGTAAGTGGCATCACTAAATATTTTTTCAGACAGATTTCTTAAGGGTTTGTTCTCCCACTTATTTTTTTTTTTATGTTGATTGAAGGGTGACCATATGTGCATAAGGTAGGTAAAGAGGTTACCAGTTAGTCACACCTTACACAATTTTTACTTATCAGATTTAAAGCTTTTAAATTTTTTTTCTTTGTATTGAATACTACAAAATTTGTAGCTTATCCAGTTTAAGTTTTGATATCAGTTCAAAACTTGTTATAGGATGTTATATCCCTCAGAATGAACTCGTATTTGGTTTGTTCAACAGCAAGATGCTCACTCTCTTATACATAATTTTTCTGGTACACTAACTTTTAGTGAAAATATACTGTAGTATGTTGAAACTAAAAAATATATCTATTAATTTGAAACTCTTCTTTCATTGCAGGACATATTTGCAAAGCACAGATCATACAACAATGATATGGAGGAACTGTGGCTAATGAGAAGAGATGATGAATTCCAGTGTTGTTCTCTTAAGATAGTTGGTTACATAACCCATGGAAATTTCAGCATGACAATTGGTCGAGGAGCTGGCATTGGTTGGGTAGCTCTTAAACCTTTACTCGATTATCTTCTATTACATAATAAATCCCAGTCATCTAATGATGCAGAATCTGATATAAAGGCAAATTCTGTTCTCATTAGGAATCCCTCTAGTTTGAAGTATTATTGGGGGAAGCTTTTCATTGTTAAGTAGTATTTTGTTATCACATTTTCAAATAAAATGAATTTTAACTACAAGATGAAAATTCTCTTTTACATTTTTCAAATAGTGTCTAGTTTCATAAAGATTTATTTTTTCTTTTATTTAGAAAATATTTTCTGTGTGCAATAGATATTGTAGTCGTGTTATTGTTCTACAGTAGAACGTGGGATTTGTTGACATTTAAAGGAAGCTTGATTTAGAAATATTCAATGAGTTTATCCATACTTAAAATTACGGGTAAGGATTGTAATACAAAGCAGGAAAAAAAATTAATTTCATTTAATATCCAAAATGTTGATGAATAATGTAGAGATAATCTTAAAACCATTAAATTTAACCAACATAATGTAGATTATCTAGATTAAGCCTGATACAAGAAAAAAAGAAAAAAAAACAGTAAGATAAAAATGAAATATGGTTATGCAGTAAAATTACATATAAACTTTTTTTGTACAAACATTTGTAAACCATTTTCAAGATTAATGGAAGGACTTATAAATTTTCTTTTCTATAAAACCACTTTCACCACAGCAAAACTATGATTATAAAGGCACTGTTTCTCCCTAAATTCTTCTTAAAATTACTTACAGTATTTATATGATTGCTTATTTGTTGAATGAATGGATGAGCTAAGTTAATGAAGCAAATTGCGATGAAAATTATGTATATAAAGATATATAGCACACATATAGAGGGTAGAACTGTAATGTATATAAATACACATTTATCAGCTGCTTGGATTTGATCCACCAATTAATAAGCAAGTCTTTTGAAGATTGCACAGTGCAACAAAACAAAAAATCCATGTCTTTGTGGATAAAGCATATTAATAACGTCCAGTATAGTAACTAATTACCAACGTACTTATGTTTTAAAAAGTACCACCATATTTGAAAACCGAAGAGCACTTTTGAAAAACAAACTACTGCACATACACAAAAAAATTACTGACTAGATCTAATAGAAAATGTGCTGTAGAGCATAATATGGTAATTTAGTTTTTCTATCTCTGGAAAGAATAACATTCTCAAATTAGAATAAATTTAATTATATTTCTGGGTCGACCTGTGACGGCCGGTGAAAAGGGTCCTTCTTTACACTTTCCTGATATAAATCTTCCAAATATACCAGAGAAAGATAAAAGCATGGAATGCAGAGGTTACTACCCTCGCGCGAGCACCTTGTGGGTGTCGTGTATACATCAGGGGCGTGTGAAAACCACTATTCACAGGCAAATTAGAATAAATTCAATTATATTTTTAATTCCAAGCTCAAACTATTTTTATTACTAAGTTGCTAGATTTTGAAGATTGATAACTAAAAACATCGGATATACAGTTCTAAAGTCCCATTACTGTAATTAAATGACAGGTTTTACCAAATTAAGGAATGCAACATGGGTCTTCATGCGTCCATAGAAATATTTCATAGCTTTAAAATCAAGGCCACAAAGATGATCCTAATTACTTAATTTTCTTTAAAAATGTTCTCATATACAGCAGTAACAAACTAATGTTTTATGTAGAAATTGTCACTGTGATTGCATTCCATCATCATGAATTGATTGCCATGCAAAGAAAAATCAGTTTAATCTTTCAAGTATTCTGCCATCACCGAGAGGCATAGAATTAAAGTGTCCTTACGGAAGGAAAAATCCAAGCCTTGAGGAAGTTGAGGGTTCTGATTGTAGATCTCTAAAAAACATACTCTACAGCCTATACTGTATTCATGACAAGGAAATGCAAAAAGTTCAACACCTAACAAGTGAAGCAACATACCATTATCTAAGCTTGGAGTACTATACTTTTATGAAAAGCAAAAGAGTGAAGTAAAGTCCTACTTGAGAATGCCTAATATAAATATATGGCTTAAAAATTACTCCCTTACAACACCATACCTAAATTGGCAACAAATTCCATGACAAATAAGAACTCTCTTCACTTGAAGGTTACAGTTTTTTTTTAGTGTGATGGTGCCCTTATTTACAGGGTCTGGTTTAAATTTTACACAACTATGTCTTTGTACTCGCTGATTAACTAGTGCTGTTACTTATAATCACAATAATTATAATATACATCACTAATGTCAGGCAGTTTAACCTGACCCCTGAATTAATATCCTCATCTTAAACCAATTACAGAAAGTGACACTAAGGGCAAACTAAAATAAGTATGAATGGAACCTTGCCACTTTTACATATACAGAACAAGAGATGAAATCAAATTCCTTTTTCTATTTAATGCACGGTCTTTAAATACAGAACAAAAAGGACATTCATGAAGAAATATATGCCAACATGGAGTTTGGTTTATGAACATATTAAAAGACTGGAAAAATACTCTCTAAATGACAGTACTGCCCCCTGTATGGAAGAAAAAAAAAACCCTTGGAAAATTATTTCCTTTTTCGTGAGCAACAATTTGAATTTTTTTTAGTTCATTTGATGACTTTGTTGTTTTCTTAACTAAAAAAAACTTGTAAGAACAAACTATGTGTACTGTACCGTATATTTTCAACTAAAAACCTAGTTCCAGCTTTTAAACTTAAAAAAAAATCTGTTAAGCAGTTAACCTTCAAAGAGCAATGTGAAATCATCTCGTGAATGGTATTCGCAGCTACCTTTTTTTTATTAATATAATTTTGTAACTACTATTGACAAGGGAAGTTGCCTACTTACCTCTACCATATAAGAACCTCAACAGAGGTAGATTATACTGAAGAACTCAAAAATAAGTAAGTTGAGAACCTCTAAGATAGAATTAAAGGACGTTCACAAAATCAAAAAGTAGATGACTTGTCATGAAAACTGAGAATTCTTTAGGCAAGACAATTACTTGACAAGGACTTCCACAGACATTTACAGGACTTGGTATAAAAATATCTGACAACAAAGAGAAAATTTTTTATACATGTTACTCAAAATAAGTATATATCTTATGTATTCATTTTGCATTTATCACACACAACAATCAACATATCTATTTTGCATTATAAAATCAAATCAATGCACATCACAATACTAGCCTCTAGAATAACTTTTTCTTCTCAAATTAATGGATTTTTCACCACTCCATGCTAAATAAATACACAAATATATTCTGAACCTCATATTCAATGTTGCTTGCTTTGTTATTTTATCAACCAGAAAATTGCATAAAGGATCGTGGCAGTAAGTATTCAAAACTTCTGGTTAAATGGGGGTAGAGCAATAAATTTCCCAACTTAAAAGAGAAACTGTTCAAATGAATTAAAAGACATCCTAAATATTCAAAATTCTTCCTAGTTAAAAATCGATTAAACAACTTGTTAAATATACAAGGCTAACTGGCAGTGACTAATTAGAGTTGCACTATTTAAAACCATTCAGAACATCAGTACAAAATACTGTAGAATACAAAAATGTTCCAAAGCATGTAGTGACTTTCCTTTGAACATTAATAATTAGGAAGATCTGGAAGAAGAACTTTTTTCATCCTGGCAGATGGTTCATCCTCCTCACTCTCTGATTCAGATATATTAGCACTGTAGTAGGCTGGGGTCTTGGAGGAACACCGTGATGAACACAAATAATGCATGAGAGGGACACGGTACATCCCACAGAAGTCGACGAATTTTATGTGTTCTACACATGATGAGAAGTACATTCCTGGTAAAGACAAAGAACATTTTAAGAGTGAGTTATATCTTTCCAAGCTATACAACCCAAGTCCTTTAAAATAGGAAATGTCTTCAGCAGAGCCGGTATGGTCATCAAATTCGTTAACAAGGTACTGTAGTTCATGACAGGTGGTCCGAACGTCTGAGACTTCACATTTAACATTTACCTTTGGCTCATGGGTGGTAATGTTGGAAGTTTAACTTTAAATGACAGTAGTGTAGTTTACCAGCATTGAATCACATCCAAGGAGTAACGGTCTGGCAGCTACATCCCCGAGAGAGGGGAGGGAAAGATGAAGGAGAAGATACAATCATTCTAGCTTTCATTCCAGACTTATATCTTAAATTCCAATGCTGTACAGAATCCCTTCTTTCCAGCTAGACCCTTCTTAATTTTCAGATCGGTTGTCTTCGTATTTAAAATACTTAGACTCCGAAACTAGGCATAAGCAAATCTGCTCCCTGGGAGGAAAAATTCGGAACTTATGCCAGCTTAATCGAACGAAAACAAAGAAATACAAATGTTTTCGTCTTTTCTAAGGAATCTCGGCCATAGGAAGGAAGTCTCAATTGCCAACTTTGATCCTTGACTGTGGTCAGGAAGTTCGTATGAATGGCCTTGATTTTGGTGATGCCTTTGACTGTGTTAATCATGAGGCCCTTGTCTTTAAACTCAACAGTTGGAAGCAGATGGGTCTCTTCTCAGCATCATCATTGTATTTTTGAGTACAGTACTACAGTACATTGCAACGAATTGTTGATGGGCACCATAGTATCTGGTGTTCCTCTGGGTAGTGTACTTGGCCCATTACTTTTCATACTATGTATATATTCATATGTGCTTTGACCTAGAAAAAAATGCTTGTTGTATCTGCAGATGATGCTACACTCTTTGCATCAATTCCATCTCCTAAATGTAAATCTGGGGTTGCCGAATCCCTTAATAGAGATCAAGCTAAAATTAGTACATGATGCAAATTATGGGGCATGACGTTAAACCCTAACTAAACTGAAAAGTATGACTGTAAGTAGGTCAAGGACAGTGGCTCCTCAACATCCAAATCTTAGCATTGATAATGTTTCTTTAACTCTGTAAGATTTAAAATTTTAGGGGCTATTCTTGACCGCAAATTTACTTTTGAGGAACAAATTCCGTCTATATCTTCTTCAATTGCACAAAGAATTGGTTGTGATAAATCTATTCTGAAGAAGTGTTTCATTTCATTCATTTTGCCTTGTTCCAAGTACTGTTCTTCTGTCTGGTTTCCAACTGCTGAATCTTTAATTTGTTGAACAAGGCTTAGCTCTTTCTTCCCCTTCAAAGTATATGTCTGCCACGCTCTGCGTATTGTGAACAATTGTGTCCCCAACAAAAGAGAGAGAGAGAGAGAGAGAGAGAGAGAGAGAGAGAGAGAGAGAGAGAGAGAGAGAGAGAGAGAGAGAGAGAGAGTGAGTGAGTGTGTGTGTGTGTGTGTGTGTGTGTGTGTGTGTGTGTGTGTGTGTGTGTGTGTATCTACAGTCAGTTTAGCCATGAACTGGTTGCAGCATCCACCCTTTCCCCCAAAAAAACACAACCAACATTCGCTTTCCAAAAATTAAAAGAAAAAGATAAAAACTTTTGGATTGGTCACAACTGTAGGTAAAAGCCTTTAGATACATCACAACTGCATGTGATAGCCTTTGGATACGTCACAATTATACGTCTGTACTCATTGCGGACAAAGACAAAAGCGAAGAGTCTGACAGGCGGGTGGGTAGGACTACTCACCCATGCACACCACCTGTTTATTATCTCATTAACAAATGCTTTGGCTGTGCCAGCTCTGCTGAAGACATTCCTTATTTTAAAGGACAAAAGGTTTCTATATGTGTAAGAACATAAAAAGTTTTTAATATTATATAATAAAAATCCGGAAAGGAAAACATACCTAAAGAGGCTAAGTCAAAACTGACTACAGTGCTGTACTATTCTATAGGTAAAAGATATCTGTACATTTAAAAGTACTTTAATACATTTCACGTTGCAGAGTAATCTATAAATTGAATGTTCTGACTATATATGTAAGTTACCCATCAGTTTTACTGCAGTCATTCTAATTACTATAAGATATGATAAGAAGTATACTGTTATAAAGTCACTGATAAGAGTGACAAAAAATTATCAAGCAGCTACCAAATGACTATATGCACTGATCTACTTGCAAGGTACCACAATATGAATAATATTTTATTTGCCTTACAACCAATTACAGTATTTTAATTTAGAAATCTTGTACTCACCTTTACACTTAGGATTGACGCATCTATGGCCATTGCTTAGGTAATGTATTAGAGACTTTGGAAGATCTTCTTCAGTATAATGGAGTTTCTTCAACTTTATAACTCTGGCTGCCAATTCTAACAGTGATGGGGGGTTGTACATCAGTTCTCTTGCGCATGAATTTACAAATCTCGTAACTAGGGGATTGTCTCGGAGACTGAGCTGAAAGAGTAAACCACCAAAAAATACAGGTTTAGATTGCAATGTAAAATTTTTCTCAAATAAATTTATATTTTCATACACCTGATTTTTATAATGCTTTTCCTTCTTAGCTGTTTAAATGCCCATGTCTACCCTAAACTTTAAAAACCAGTTTTCTTTCCTTGTAAAACATCTCAATCTGTAGTTAAATTAAAGAGTTAATCTCTAACTTGATAGCAACTATGTACGAGTGGGTATGCCCCAGTTTCTTTGTTTCTTCTTGGGTATGCCCCAGTTTCTTTGTTTTTTCTTGGGTATGCCCCAGTTTCTTTGTTTTTTCTTGGGTATGCCCCAGTTTCTTTGTTTTTTCTGTCTCAAACTTTAATCCAGTTCACTAGCCACTTGACATCACTAGTCAAATGATCAAGCATAGAAATGATAAATTAAAATTTCATTTATTTAAATAAACTCCTCCCATGTTCACAGTGCTAACTCCCACACACTGATGAAGGTAGGTTAGTGAGGGAAAGTAATGTTCTAGATTAATAAACTGTCAATTATAAACCTGAGACTTGCCCAGTTCAAAGTAACCAATTATAAACAAAATTACATTTGTAATCAATCGAGATTCCAGATTTGGTTCTAAGCATTTTCCCCAATATCAAACTAATATCAATTACTTACTGTACATAGTTTAAGTTTAACTTTGGCATACTTTATTTATAACTGAAAATAAGTCAATAATTCACAAGTATATTATTTACTAATTTTAGTTCATAAAGTTTTTTTTTTAAAGAAAATCACCTACCTCTATTTATTAAAAATTAAAGTATCTAATTCTTCCAAAACACTACTTAGATTGTTGGATACCGTAATTTATTCATAAAAGTTATTTAGGAAAGACTTAGAACTAGCATTATTAATGCAATGTCCAATACAGTAATACTCCACCTTACGCCATTAATTGGTTCCTAGAGAACCGACCTAAGGCAATTTGTCGTTTAAAGTTACTGATGTTTCCCACATGAAAAAGTACTTATAATTTAGTATAATTTTCTAGAAATTACATAACCTGACTACACCAACTATTATCTTACGATGTAGAAACCGAAGGAGCGTGGATTTTATTTTTATATTTATGTCAAGCTAATGTATAGCAGGGTATTACTGTAGTGACAAAAGATAATGCTATTATGAGCCAAGCTACAACCCTCATTGAAAAAGCAAAAGGCTAAAAGCTTAAGGCTATGCAGGTCCAGCATTGCTATCTTTTCTCTCAATGGATGCTTGTGCACTATTTTCTTAGCAGAATTTTCATGAAAGGTTTTGAAATACAGTACAGTACTTAATAATGAAAAATATGAAACAAAAGAAACTATTACCTCTAGCAAGCCTCTCAGCTTAACTAAGCCGACAGGAAGACAGCACAAGTTGTTGTTGTGTAGCAACAGTGATCGCAGGCTAGTGAGGCTTGCAATTGACCGCGGTAGATTCCGTAATTGATTCTCACAGAGAATTAAAGCTTGAAGTTGGTGAAGCTCTCCAAGCTCATCAGGTACATTTTCCAATAAATTACCACCAAGATGAAGTACATGTAAACTGCAAAAGGAAAATTGTAAAAATAAAATGGCCAGATTAAAAAAAACTACTGGGTAATTATATAAAGGCAGCAGTAATAATAAAGTACTGTAACCTACTGTAAGAGCATCGTTACCCTTTCAATTTACTGTATTTTTTTCTCACTACATTTTGTTCACGGCAATATCAAGACATTAGTCTTGCTTTAAAGGCTACAATAAATTCAAATTATTTTTAACTGAAAATTATCAGCATAACGTTTTTATGAAAACGGTCAGGTGCAATAATGTAGAATTTGGTTACTCATATCAACAAATCAGTGACACTAGACTATCATATAAATCAAGATATCATCATTATCACATTCTTCTACTTTTCATCCAACCATTTTTGCTCACTGTGACTTTTAGTGATTACACAAAGTGGGAAATTTCATTAAAAAAAAACTCTGGTTTGAAAAGCTAGAAAAAATACATATTACTTTTAAAATCTAAAACATGTTTCCTGCTCGTATTGAAACCTTCTGAACTTTAAAAAGGAGACCGATTCATTGGTAGAAGGAAGTACCCTACATCCAAACTGAGAGGCTCTTTTCTTCCTTGGACATGTCATCTTCCTGGATAGCTTACAGGGCTGAGGGAGGCAAAACCAACACTCTCCTAACAGCTAATAGTAAGGATGTAGAAGCTGTTAGGACATCCCCAATATATTGACTTAATAGGACATCCAACCAGCGTTAACGTTGTGGATGCTGCATTCCCTTGAGAACCAGAATGGGAGAGAAGAAAAGCTCATTCAGCCTCTCCTCGAGACTTACGCCGAACATGTTACCTTAGATAGGATGCATACCAAGTCCCGTGAGGGAGCTAGAAGTGTTTCACAACTACTGAGGAGCTACCTCACGGACCAAGAAAAAGGGATCCAAGGGTTTGTGGGCAATATTGTTAAGGTGCAGAGATGAAAAGGTGGTGCGAGACCTCAAGCTCCAAGTATGATGACGGTAAACCTGAAGGCTACCTATACCACCAGGCTTGCGAGTTTTTAAGATGCATCTACAAGAGAGAAGCATCACCAAATCTGTAGGAACAGTGTTTGGAAAATTCCTTCTTGTTCTTTCTAGGGGAAATTAGACGGCTGCAAAAAAGGTCTGTATGCTCATATGATGAAAATTCACTTCACCACATGCCTACCTTTCAGTGCATTATGACTTGCAAGTGAGAGTGTTCACCCAAAAAAAAAAAAAAAAAAAAAAAAGTAATACAATACAAATGTAAGAGAAGATCAAACAGTCTAAAGAGCAGTGCGACACTACAGTATACCAATTGCAGTCTAAAGATAAAAGTGGCTATTCTGTCACAGTTGTGCGGGTGGGGCTCCCCCTTCACTCTACCTGTCATTAGCCAAATACCTTGTTAACAACTCAATACCCATTCCAGTTCTGATGAGGATATACAGTATCCCAATTTAAAAGAAAGAAAGGTGTGCATTTGCATCGGAACTACCTCTTAGTTTCACACTATAGAACCTTAGATATTTGGATGTAGGGAAATTGAAAATACAACCAAGTGGTTCCTAACAATGATGGTAAAAAGATGATCTGTTAGAAAAACATATGGTTAATTTTTGGACACAAAGTTCATACTACAGTATCCCTTTAACTGTCAACCTACAGGAATGAGAGAGTAACAATTGAGCAGGGAGAGGAAACAGTTTAACTTTAGCCAGTCTGAAGTAATGAAATTCATTTGCCCTAACCTGATTACTGAAACACATATGGTTGAGCAAAACTTGTAAAATTTCTATAACAAACGCTAAAAGGTTGTTTCGCCCAAAGTCATTATGCTCACTTGGCGGAGTCAGTTTGCCCACTCTGATACGTAATAATAATTACGAACGAGAGAGAGAGAGAGAGAGAGAGAAAGAGAGAGAGAGAGAGAGAGAGAGAGAGAGAGAGAGAGAGAGAGAGAGAGAGAGAGAGAGAGAGAGAGAGAGAGAGAGAGAGTGTGTGTGTTCCAAAATGTTAATACAATATGATTTATGAGTTTGATAGTAGTGACCAAAAGAATATTTCATAAAAAAATCACATCTCTGGTGAAGAAAATGGGAGTACAAGATCTTTTTAAACCAGCATCTGCCATAGTTGATGAGGTAAGTCTCTGGAAAATAATAGAGATATTCTCTAAACGTTTGTCTGTCTGTATCTATGTGTGTTTGTGTGTCTATGCCTGTCCGTCTGCTTTTATGTGTTATTAAGATAAGTGTTGGCGCACTGACTTGACTTTTGAGCAAACTGACATGGATGAATTGACCGTAATTCGTATGGGGGTATACACATCCAAAACAAAATATTCATAAACTATAAGTTAAACATTCTGAATGATATAAGGTCCATGGCAATCTTTGATGAGAAATAAACAATAACCGCCTTCCTCCAGACTACCCCATCACATAATTTCTGGAGCCTTTGTATGTCAGCAGCCAGTTCCTCCCTTGTGGATTATAAATGGACATCAACTAACTTGTACTTTCCCCCCAACCTAACCTAAAAGCCGTGTCCTTACCTACTTACATAACGCCCACCTGTGAACCCCCTTACACTGCCGTATCCTAAATTAGCCGTAATCATACATGCAGATGGCCGCCATCATACATACACCCAAAACAAAATATTCATAAACTGTCAGTCAAGGATTTGGAATGATATAAGGTCCATGGCAATCTTTGAGGAGAAATAAACAATAACCACCCTCCCACAGACTACCCCATCATATAATTTCTTTAATGGTATGGTTAGGTTAAGTACCAACTCTTGACCCAATTTCCTACAAATGCCCCCATAAAGCAGTAACTCACCCTTGCATGGTCTTAACATCGGAGAGAATTTCGGTGATTTGGTTGTTCCCGAGGTACAAATACCTCAAGTTAGTCATCTCGTACAAAAGCTGGGGGAACACGGTGAAATTATTGCCACTGATGTTCAATTCTCTCAACTTGGATAACACAGGAAGATCTTTGGGAAGACCATCATCACTTAAACTGTTATTCTTAAGATATAAACTTTGTAGTTCGGGAAGTTGCAAAATGAAATCGTTGATGTGCGTGAGACTATTATTGGACAGATCTATGCTCTTTAATTTGGAAAACCTAACAATTTCAAAAGGTACAGTCAACAACATATTGTTATGGAGATACATTTTGTTTGTAACTCTATCGTAGAGTTCGTGTTCTTCATCTTCGTCGTGATATTCACTAGAAAAACTGATATCTTGGGTGTCACCGCTTATCCTTGGCCGTGTTCCCCCTTCACTGTAACCACTACTTGACGGTCTGTTGGTATCATTATTACCAGCAGTTGATTTATTTCCCCTCAAACTTTCTTTGGTATCCTGTTCTCTGATGCTGTTTTTCAAATGGACACTTAACGTTTCATTATCAAGCATTAAATACGAAAAGTCCAACGACAGGGAAGATTTGTCACCATTTGTGGCATCTTCATCGGAACTTTCTGATGAATAATACATGGCTGGTTTTAGATCAAAATGTCGTTTTAAGAATAAAATTTTAGGTTCAGTGTCATCACATGGCGAGATTTTAATGCCACACACTCAACTCTGGCGACAGATGTTAGTTACCAGGCGAGTTACATGACACTAAACTCGTAGCCAGCTAAGCCAGGGCTGTTTTTGCCATATATACCTCAGGCCTCGGTAGTAACTGGACTGGATTTGTTTGTTTACGTCATTGCAATGGGTATACATCTTTCCTTTTTTATTTTAAAGGGAATTTACATATATGACTAGTATTCAAATGATTATCTGAATACGTCTCCATTTTATTATCTTTTATTATACTTTTGGCCTTTATTTAGTATCAAATCTGTTTTTCTGCATCTCTTGATCTAAGGTGGCACATATATTACAAAGGTGGTTACCCTTGCTGTTCACGTGATAGGATAGTGACAACCACAGAACAAAAGTTACAAAACCTTCAAGGTTTTGGGGAAATTGCCGAATATCATAATAATGTAGTTTATTATGGACGAATACTGAAGGAAAATATTTTTATCCTACAATTTAGTATGGTGTAGTATATCCTATGCCATGTCCTCGCTTTAATTACTTGATTCTTATTATGGATAAGCTTGTAATGGTGGTTTATGGTGCCGTGTGTAAACTTTAAAAACCGTTTGCACTTGGCATGCATGCAAGGTGTTACGTGTGCACAGTTATTAATCGGCTTTGCTTCCTAAGCCTACTATATAATCATAAATATCTTGCCTTCTAAATTAAAAGACGTTTCAGGTATTAGCGGAAAATGTGGAACAATTTATCGACAGTTTTTCCCCCCATTTTGCCGTGATTATCTTATCCTTGCAGGACTTACATGGGTTGATTGTCATATACATTCTTGAGTTAGAGTATTATATAGCGCAATCCACGATATCAACTTTTTCGTCGATAGGAAAATCTTGAACTTTTCGAAAGCCTCAACATCATCATTCCTTTGGATGTCTAGTAGGAGCTGCTCTACAATCATTTGAAAGTTTGAGAGCTACCAGTAGTTCATTTGCATCTATGCTCCACTGACTTAAATCGCCCATAACTGTTTTCGTGTCGAAACTTTTTTTATTTATTTATTTATTTTTTGTGGAGTAGGAGCTGTACGATACGTAGCAATTCTCTTAAGTAATTTGGATGCCCGGTTTTGATAATTCGTCGCACATATTCTAAATTCTATTCAAGTTTAAATAGGCTGCAATAGTTCATTCAGTGCATAGTAAATCCTTTCTCGGGCTATGACACCTGATATTAACCTTGCCCATCACTTTATTAAGCTTTGTAATTTTATAAGTTGCACTAAAGTAGGTACCGTAGGTTATTTTAGTTCAAGGGCTGCTTTTCTGGTCCTATACTGCTGGGAACCCTACTTTACAGGACCTTCACACTCATTTTATCGCATGCATTCCAAGGCATTCGACATTTAACACCGCATATTGGCCGTTTAATGTCAAATCCACATGATCGGAGGACTTAGAAAACAAGGCTTCATTTTCCCCTTTGAAAGCCTTGATATCTTACTTGTTACTTGTTTTGGGTTTAAATCCAACCCTCCACTGAAGTCGAGTGAACTACTTCTCGGGCGGGTCCATATTAATCATCTAACGAAACATTTTCATTATAACTTATACAATTCTTTGATTGTAGCATCTTCCAAATCATATGATCTTGTGAAAAGTAATGTCTTTAGTTTCTTAGTATATTCAGTTATTATGTCTAGTGGGAGCTTATTGTAGTCTTGGCGTTGCAATAGACAGGAGTATAGGGGTCGGGTGCCTAGTGCAACCTCTCAAATGCCTTTTGTCAAAGGCATCCTCTTCCGCCCACCATCTCTCCATATCAATACCATCCTTCACCTTATCTCGCCATCTACTTCTCTGCCTCCCTCTCGATCTCCACCCCTCCCCCCACTCACGCCACTCCTCTAACAGGTTCCACCCAAGCCTTCCTCACTCCCTACCCATCATCCATCCTCAGTATCTTAGTCGTGGCACTCTTACCACATCTGTAATCTTTACTACGCCTGCCATTTTTCTTATTTCAATATTTTCCAATTTTTCAATATTTTCCAATATTTCAAGCAGTGATATTCTCACAATCCACGTCAGCATTCTCATTTCTGTTCTCTCAAGTTTTTGTGTTGGGACCCCCGCGTTTCTAATCTATACATGGATACTGTTCTTATTACTGTGTTGTAGATCTTGACTTTTAGAGCTTATCCTAAACATAATGCATTCTTCTAACCTGAAGCGGAAAATGAAAGAAAGACTTCAATGTAGGCTACAGTTGTTTATTTATATCTAACCAAACAGTTAACACATATCCATCAAATGAATTTATATACAAATGTTTTCATTGAATGGTTTGAATTTTTGGCGTGTAATTTTTTTTTTCTTTTTAATTTAGCTGTTAACAGATTTGATTTATGTCGCCAATGCGTTTCTAATAAGTGATATCTTCGACGGTTTACGAGGTAAATTTTTATTATGTTTTTTATGTCAAAATTTCGGCCCCAAACTTTGTATATTATTGTCATTATCTCTTTTTTTATATAAATTCATGGTAACACATACTTAATCCTCACACAATTCTTGGTATAGCTTATTTGTAAACATTACAACTTTCTTAAGTTTTTTTCTAATCCACACCTCATGAATAATCATTTATAATATCTGTTTATAAATATTAATTCATTTATTTATCTATAGATTTGATCATCTATCTAATCTTAAAGAACCATCCACTTGTCCACATCGTTATTACTGACGAGAAAGAGTTCAAGTATAACAGATTTTTCAAGGTCTTAAAAATGTTCAACATTAGTTGCAGAAGTCGTTCAACTGGCAGATTGTGAGGTGCCAAGTGAACGATAATTTCCAAGGTTGATGATTCCTGTGAGGAGGGCACGGACTATGTATCTTTATCATTTTGGCGCTCAGAACTACATTTGTCTTATCATTTAGTATTTGTTTATATTGAGCGGTCACAGCGTACCACTGTTCTTGGAAATGAGTGAATGTTGTGGTTTACACTCCGGTAGAGGCTATCTTGAATAATACATTAAACAAAGTAGTTTGCTCGCGGCTTAAGTCAACAAAGATGTCATGTATTTGTGAGTCTCTGATATACAGTACTACAAGGGCGACTGGTGTAACTTTTCATTGCATGCCTTTCATGCATAGAAACAATCTCTCTCTCTCTCTCTCTCTCTCTCTCTCTCTCTATCTCTCCTCTCCTCTCTCATCTCTCTCTCTCTCTCTCTCTCTCTCTCTCTTGTAAAGGCAGGTATGTTAGAACTTCGCCAAGAGATTTTTTTTATGGCTCTCAGTCTGAAATAATGTCATTTGTTTGATTAAGATATAGATCTGTAATGGGCCCGTTTACTAAATGCTGTTTCAAGTTAATTTTTATCAATGATTGTAAAAATAGAATTATTTTTGTGGTAGATAATTCGAATGAAATCATTTGGAAGTAACATGGTGACTGAAATACTGGTTTTACCCATACAGTTAAATTTAAAGAACAAATTCTAGATTTAACGGGAATCTTGAAAGGGAGATGTATTAAATGTAATATGAAATTAAGTTCAAACTTAATGCAATTTTGTTCGTGAGTGTAACACTACTCTTTATTTAAGGATTATTTGCTATTAATCTTATGTCTTAATTTTCTCTTTTATGATTTATTCTTTACTTTTCAAGGTTTTTTCTTTGTTCAATGGTCTGTTTTCCCAACTGCAGCTCATGTAGGCATTAGATTTTCCATCTACGGTTACTCCATGGAAATTAATGATAATTAGAATTATAATAATGAAAAGTATGACTCATAACAATAATACTGATTGCCAGAATATTCACGAATATCATTCTCAGCTGATAGGAAATGAGGATGTAAGAGGAATGAGGGCATGAATAAATTGGTTAGAAAATAGAAAACCCCAGACTCGCCTACCGTGGGTCATGACCGAGAAGGTTAAATGTCCGTATCTTTGGGTTCGCATGTTGCCATACAATCCAGTAATGATTGGCAATGTATGGCAAAAACACCAAGTTCTTTTGTGTAGGCCACGGTTAGATATAAAAGACCTTGGTGTAGGCCTACTTTCGATATTAATGATTAAAAATAAAGAGAATTATTCTGGTTTATAATACCACTTTAAGTATTGCTGAGAGAGAGAGAGAGTGAGAGAGAGAGAGAGAGAGAGAGAGCGAGAGAGAGAGAGAGAGAGAGAGAGGATGAGAGAGAGAGAGGAGAGAGAGAGAGAGAGAGAGAGAGGACATTTTCGTCATGCTCACGGAGCCGAGGGACACGTCGCGTGTAAGGACATGTGACAATATCATTCGGGTCGAGGAACTTGGTCAAGTGGTTTGATAGTTTCTGAGGGTCGTCTCGTTGGGAGGATAATGGAATGGCCTGGTTCCTCTACGTGAGCGCTCTCTCTCTCTCTCTCTCTCTCTCTCTCTCTCTCTCTCTCTCTCTCTCTCTCTCTCTCTCTCTCTCTCTCCTCTCTCTCTCTGTTTTGTTGTTATTCGAAAGAATTTCTTTTGTTATTCTCGAAGTTTGATAACCTCTCAATGTTATGATATTGATAATTTTTTTTTTCTTTTTTACCAATAACAGAAATAATCTTAGATATTCATAAGTCACTAATGTAACCCGAAGTCACATTCATCCTGACAGGAGGTTACTGTAAGTTGTAGGTTGCTGCAATAATTGCTCTTCTAAGATTCTTTACTTCTTTTTGTATTTAAGATTGTTATCGATTCAGTTCAACATTGAAAGAGGTGAGGATGGCAGGTTCATCCTTGTCAAGATTCTTGGACATGATGTGTCCTACTATGCGAACGGCATCTTTAGGTTTATTTCAGAAGCTGGTCCTCTGGTCCTTTAATGGTTTTAATTGAATATTCTTTTATTTTTATATATGATAGATGATATCGGCGTCAATGACCTTATATGTCAGGATGCCAGAAAACTAAATCAATCAATCAATCAACATTGATGTATCGTTTTTACAATGTATAATTCAAAATGAGGCACTAAGAACCATATTGGAATGATAGGAGTGTTTTTCTTTCAACTTCTTCCCTGTTTGAGACAACACTTATGCCTAGGCCTACTCTTTATCGTCTATAACGTTTGGATCTCCCAAACGTTCCCTTTGGACGTCTGAATCTTCTTTCGTACCGTTATCCTACATTAAAGGGTCGGTTGCCTGATGCAGCCTCTCCAATGCCTTCAATCAAGGCATCTTCTTCCACCAAACCTCCTCTCTCCATATCATCCTTCACCTTATCTCACCATCTTTGCCTCCCTCATATTCTTCTCCTTCTAACAGGCTCCTCGCAAACGTCTGAATGAAATTTGCAAGTCGATCCTTCACAAGAAATCTGGAGAATATATGGTCAATTGTTTTACATTCATTAGAAACTTCGTAGGATCTAGATTCTATTTAGAGCAAGGAGCTGTTTCAGAGGAATCTCTATTTGTATTTGTTTTTTAATGGGCAAGCTATATCTCAATTTCTCCTCAATGTCATATTTGTTCTTTTCCTTGTTCTATCTTCTTTTAGCTTTCATTCATTTTGCACACGACTTATGTTTTCAGATATTTCCTTATTAGCTATATAGTAATTTCAGTCTATCGTTTGTTATTATTTGAATATGGAGGTCAGTTGCATTTTTTAATTTATGTTTCAGTACTTCCACAATCTGACAATTTTGTACATAGACCTGACAAGGCAATTGCCAAAGATACGTTCAATGACCTCTCTCTCTCTCTCTCTCTCTCTCTCTCTCTCTCTCTCTCTCTCTCTCTCTCTCTCTCTCTCTCTCCAACAGCTCACTTAACTTCCTGAGGTAAATGAGCTTAACATTTTGATAGTGGATTTAACTTTCCAAAAACATTCGAAATTTTTCAAATAGAGTAGCTTATAATGAGTAGATGATTTGATGTAACTTTGCTATAACTTTACTTGCTCTAAGGACTGTTTTCCTAGTCGCATGATGAGAACTCTCCTTTTTTTTCTGTTTATAAACTAAGATTGTTCTTTTCCAAAGATGTAAATCCTGTTTTGTTATATTATCTGTTCAATTATTTATGAATTTAATGTTTTAGTTTAGACTAAGCTTCATTTGAGTGATTTCCTTTGGGTATTCATATGACTATTTTGGGTGTACATGCTCTTCAGCAATCTGTTGGTTTTCATTGCTATTGAAATTGTGAATTTGTGAGAATCTAGCTTTTGTTTTGTTTGCTGTGGTGACTGTTTGTAGCCAATTATCAATCTAACGAACTTCACTATATCTCTCTTCTATATATTTATCTATTAACACACACACAGATTTATAGATTCGACATGAAAAAGCTTAAATTAAATTTATACTTCTGCAAATGGCTTTTTTCTTTTTTTTTTTTTTACGGAGACCATGGCAAAACTCGTAGTTGAGAACTCTGGTTTTGTGTATTTTTGGTGTAGGAATAGTTCAAGAAATTATAGAGACATACCAACTGTCTATTACATCTATTTGTGCGAAGAATTTTATTCATACTGTTTAATTTTGAAATTTTTAGTTGCGATAATGAATGCCACCGATAGGAAAATCTCACAAGATTTTACTTTAAACCAACAATTGAATGAATAATAAGATCGAAGATAAAACATAAAACTAAAACGGTGATTTATTTAGAAAATTATACATTATACGACAATGACTCATTGTGATAAAGTTTCTTGGATTTTTGCCCCCAAAATAAAGGGAAATAAAATTCTGACAAGACTCGAATGCTCAGCCACGCCAGTCTCCACCGGCAACTGGTTTAAAATAGTAGAATAATGTTATTGTGCTCCAGAAAACTTTACCTCTGTGGAAAAACTACATTATATTAGAATGCATATGAATTGAAGGTATGCATTACTTGATCACCATACATAAACGCCTTAATGCATTGGTACACGAAGTAAATATATACGTCTAACTATAGCTGACGGTAGGACTCCGGTTTTATAGCGGTAAGCTCACCTTCCGTTTTTGTTTACCTTTTCAATATCATGGATGATCATTATCTTCCCATCAATCCGTTTTACGAATGTTGCTAAAGGTGTGGTATATCAAGTATTAGATATATTCAGAATCCTCACTTTCAAGTTAGTTTAAATAACACTAAATTGTTTACCTCCACTTATTTACTCCATTCTAAGCTCTTCCCTATTGATGTTTTGTGAACCAAGTCCAAGTGTTCTTTCGCTAGTATTTACTCACTTAAGGGTCTTTGCAGAATACCTTCTGCCCCATACTGCACTTGCTTTATATCCTACTATACGTCTATTACTAAAAAATTTTTCCTTGTTGTCCAGCCATTTTGAACTTTTACTTCATATTGCTACTGCTAATTGTTAGGTTTTCAATCAGTTACACTTAGGCAAAATAGTCTAAATTAATAAGTCCAATTCTCCGTAATATTTGCTTTTGTCTGTCTTAAGTAATGCTTGGGATACGTGAGATGTTAATGTTTTTTTTTGTTTTTCATGCTTGTAATGAGAGGGGTTTAACCGAGATCGACTGTAGGTCTAGGTCCACTTTAGCATTATGGCCATGTCACACTAGCACTTTTTCTTGTCACCGTTTCACACCTTGCTAGTACAATTTTACAAACAAGCTAATACTGGTCCCTTAGATCCTGAAAATACATGATTTAAATTTGCATATTTTCCCTCTTGCAGCATAAACCTTTAAAAATATAATTCCCTACTTGTAATGAGAGTTGTGTATAGTTTATGGCCTAGTCAAAATATAATCTAGTCAAATGTCATCGAAATAGCAAATCCCATAACCATTTCTTTATGGATACAGACAGGCAAGCCATATTTATGTATCTTGCTACCAGATTTTATAGAAAGTAGCCACTATAAGTCCATTTCTTTTAGCGATGCATATTTGCACCGACTCACGGCGGTGGCCTTTTAGCTCGGAAAAGTTTCCGGATCGCTGATTGGTTAGAATTATCTTGTCCAACCAATCAGCGATCCGGAAACTTTTCCGAGCTAAAAGGGCACCGCCGCGAGTCGCTGCAAATATGCATCGCTAAAAGAAATGGACTTTTTTTTTTTTAGTGTTCCCAAGTCACAGATATCAATGAATTCGCTCGTGTATGCACGGGAAACGATATTATGCTAGTGTGGTCTCAACAGACGAGAATGTAGCTGACTAGTCCACTAAGTAAGAAACATGCATATCTATGGCACCTTGGGATGCCTTTACACCTACAGTAATTTTTATTATAGATTTTCTATTTTTTTAAAGATTGTCTGGGGTTTCCAGCCATACACGGACTCAGCAAATTTAAAGCCAGTAGGCCTATATATAATATCATTTGGTGTCATAAAGATGCCATTTTTTTTTCTTAATGCAGGAAGCAGCTTGTAAGGAATAAATCAAGCATTATGTTTCGTATACGTGATTAAGTGGATTGATAAATAAAGTTGTGATTATAAGACAGTTGTCAGAATGCCACAGCTTTTTCTTTAAATGATTAGTGCTTTCTCAAGGCGAAGCTCAACCTCTCCTGAAAGGATAAAAGCTGTTTTGGGTTCTCTGGGGGACACAATTACTGGAATGAAAATTATTGAGAGATTTCTCACCACTGAAGGATAAATAGATGTGTAAATGTTGAAACTAACCCTCTTTTTACAAAATTATAAAGTAATACTCTGTTATTAGAATATGTTATACAACCTAACTCGTGTAGTATTTCTAGAACATCAGTAGTAAGCGACGAGTACTATTGGCCACTCTGGCTACGTTTCCTTCAGGAACGTGCCTGTAAATGTGTTTTTAACTAAGCTATTGTTCCACACACGCAGCTCCAATATATAGTAAAGTGAGTGTTTGACTATATATATATATATATATATATATATATATATA
>NC_090755.1:62011354-62041354 GCF_036898095.1 Palaemon carinicauda
TTAGAGTCCAGCTCAGACTCGTTAGTGCCTTTAATGTCTGGAACCTTACCATCCTTGTGAGCTAAGGTTGGCGGTATGGCGGAGCCTATAGGTCTATCTGTTGAGTCATCAGCAGCCATTGCCTGGCCCTCCCTGGTCCTAGCTTGGAGGGAAAGGGAGCTAGGGCGCTGATCATACAATATATGGTCAGGTCTATAGGGCATTGTCCTGCTTGCTATGGTATGGGGGAGCCTATAGGTCTGTCTGTTGAGTCATCAGTAGCCATTGCCTGGCCCTCCCTAGTCCTAGCTTGGAGGTAAAGGGAGCTAGGGCGCTGATCACACAATATATGGTCAGGTCTATTGGGCATTATCCTGCTTGCTATGGCAATGTCACTGTCCCTTGCCTCTGCCATTCATGAGCAACCTTTGAACCATTGAGGCCCCTTGTGTCAATAGGCGTAGGAGGAGATGATAATGAACTGGTATTCCCCAAGATAAATGAAGCCCACTTAGAAGCAAATTGCTGACGGAACAATAAACAAAGGAATGAATCTAAAAAAGAACTTGGTGGATGTGCGAAGGGCGACTTATCTTTAGACTGATAGGTTAAATGCCATATCACTGTGACATTACTAGCGTACGCGACCCGTCAGAATGACGGGTAAAGTATCTAGATAGATATGCACACACTGAGTCAACCCTTCTCACCCGCTCCCCTTTATTATTTAATTCGAGCCATTATTTACAAGGAATGAGGCTAGAAGGCCACTAACTTGTTAAATAATGTTTAACAGTATAGAATGTCGTTAAGGTTTTCTGTCCTTCCGAACTCCATTAAAGAGTATTATGACTTCCATCGGTTTCTTTGTTTACACACGAACATACATACACACACACACACACACACACACACACATATATATATATATGTATATATATATATATATATATATATATATATATATATATATATATATATAATCTTATATTGTATATATTTTATATACGTATTTATGTATATATGCACAGGAACTATTGTTCTACGATGGCTAGAATTAATGTAAAATCATAACTATGATTTATTTAAACGCACATAACAATCATTTTATGGTTTCGTAACATTGCAGAGATAATTGCAAAAGCATAAGTTTCTTTAGATAAAAACAGTACTGAAATACCACTGTTGGTAACAGTACGCATATGAGTCTATTTTAAGCTATTGACAAGTCATGCTGCTTGAAGAGGTTACACAAGCTCAAATAGTTTATTTGGATGATTTTAATTCAGATATATATGTTGGAGAGTGCTTTACTACACAGGCTACAGCATTCTCGACTGTATTTTTTTATAATACATCACAGAGCTACATTGCTGAAGTCGAGTCAATGTTATCTAATGATTTATCTTAATTTTGGTTCGGTTGTCAATACCAGCCTCCATTCACATTTAGTCAAAAACATCTTCAAATGACGCTGAAGAATCGAAGACTATTTTTTTAATATATCACAGAGCTACATTGCTGAAGTTGAGTCAGTGGTATCTAATGATTTATCTTAATTTTGGTTCGGTTGCCAATACCAGCCTCCATTCACATGTAGTCAATAACATCTTCAAATGACGCCGAAGAATCGTAGATTGTGATTTCATCGAGGTATTTGACATCAGTAAGAACAGGAGTAACTGTTAGACGAATAACCTCCAGACTATGAGACGAAATAGGTCCGGTGTATTGTGCTATTCACTTCTCCGTGTCTGACCTTGGTGGCGAGAAACTTGACGGGTAGCCTCTTCCTGCTCAATATTTATCAGGTTTGCTATTTGTTGAACGATTCTTAGATGGCAATAGCTTACCTGATTACAGATTTTGATAAATACAAATCAGTTTCATTATAAGAAGTTTTTTTTTTTTTTTTTTTTTTTTTTTCTTTTCTTTTTTGTAAATAAATGGAAAAGAAAATGCCCAAATATAAGTAGGTAGTAGCCACCCATTGAGATACTACCTCTATAGAGTTGTGGGTCCTTTGACTGTCCAGACAGTACTACATTGGATCCTTCTCTCTGGTTACGGTTCATTTTCCCATAGCCTACACATACACCGAATAGTCTGGCCTATTCTTTACACATTCTTCTGTGTCCTCATACACCCGACAACACTGAGATTACCAAACAATTCTTCATCGATATAGGGATCAACTACTGCAATGTAATTGCTCAGTGGTTACTTTCCTCTTGGTAAGGTAGAAGGGACTCTTTAGCTATGGTAAGCAACTCTTCTGGGAGAAGTACACTCCAAAATCAAACCATTGTTCTCTAGTCTTGGGCAATGCCATAGCCTCTGTACCATGGTCTATCACTGTCTTAGGGTAGAGTTCTCTTGCTTGAGGGTACACTCGGGCACACTTTTCTATCTTATTTCTTTTCCTCTTGTTTTTTTTTTATTTTTTGTAGTTTATATATGAAAGATCTATTTTAATGTTACTTTTCTGAAAGTATTTTATTTTAATTGTTAATTACTTCTGTTGTAGTTCCTTATTTCTTTTCCTCACCGGGCCATTTTCCCTGTTAGAACCCTCGGGCTTATAGCATCCTGCTTTTCCAACTGCGGTTGTAGATTAGTAAGTAATGATAATAATTATAACAATAATAATAATAATATAAACGGAAAAGAAAATGCCCCAAATATATGCAACGAAGGTTGAACGAAAGAATCGTAGTTTCAATTTGCTTGTTTTATTTATATGGATATTTTGATTTTAATTGTTTAATTCATTCACACATATACATACACACACATATACATACATTATATATATATATATATATATATATATATATATATATATATATATATATATATATATATATATATATATATGTGTGTGTGTGTGTGTGTGTGTGTGTGTGTGTTTATAGTGTACCTGTGTCTGCGTGAGTATGCATTCATATTTTTATCGTGTCTGTGTAGTGAGTGTACATTTATGAAAGGTTAACAAACCGGACTTGCACAATTTAGATTAATGAAAATTATAAGAACCTTATTTAACACGCACACACACACACACACACACACACACATATATATATATATATATATATATATATATATATATATATATATATATATATATATATATATATAAATATATGTGTATATATGTATGTGTGTGTACCTTAAATCACAAGTACACGCATTTTAATGAGAAGGTCCAATTGTGGACTTTGCCCTTAGATATGTGTGAGATAGTGTTTATAATCAAACGTCTATTTGAGTCTGGTTGTATAACAGCAAATTTTCTCAGGTTGACATTACTTGCCATTTATATTGCGTATTTTCTTATGATACTGTTTTACGTAATAGAAAACAATGCTGGTTTATTCACTTCTTTGATATTTTTTATCATCTGATACAAGAATAACAGTTGAAGAATGCCTTTTCATACACTATTTAAACCGCTTCAGACGATTAAAAATGGCCTTACACACATACACACACACTCATATATATATATATATATATATATATATATATATATATATATATATATATATATATATATATATATATGTATATATATATATATATGTATATATAGTATATATATATATCTATATCTATATATATAATATATATATATATATATATATATATATATATATATATATATATATATATTTATATATATATATATATATATATATATATATGTATGTATGTATGTATGTATGTATGTATATCTACATCATCATCCATTGCTAGTTCTCTGCAGAACAAAGACCTCAGGCATGTCCTTCCACTCGCGTCTGTTTATTATTATTATTATTATTATTATTATTATTATTATTATTATTATTATTAGCCAAGCTACAACCCTAGTTTGAAAAGCAAGATGCTATAAGCCTAAGGGCTCCAACAGTAGAAAATAACCCAGTAAGGAAAGGAAACAAGGAAATAGATTAAAAAGTCATGGCTACCTTTCTATAAACAACGAATTATAACAACTCGCTACACTAGTCATGACTACATTTTTATTATGAATAATAACAGCTTACTATTTTAGTTATGGCTACTTCTCTATAAACAACAAAAAAAAAAGAAGAAAAAAAAAAACTAACTGCAAATGCATTGTTGCCATGGGCTCCCGAGCCACACCGAGCGTAGACCGAGGCTTATGAAGCTCCTTAAGGTCACACACCCAAGCATTCATCGCAATGCTTAATCATGCTTCTCATGTTACAATGCGGCGCATTGAGTTTCTACTGCATGACACGGGCGTACATTTACATCTGGTTCAAATTCAGAGTATTCATTGTGTGAAAGAAGTGAAAATTATTATTATTATTATTATTATTATTAATTGCTAAGCTTCTAGTAGGTTGGAAAAGCAGGATGCTATAAGCCCAGGGGCTCCAACAGGGAAAATAGCCCAGGGAGGAATGGAAACAAGGCAAAATGAAATAATTTAAGTACAATAGTAATATTAATTTGAACATCCTATATGAAATATAAAATCTTTAAACAAAACAAGAGGAAGGGAAATAAGATAGAACAGTGTGCCCGAGTGTACCCTCAAGCAAGAGAACTCTAACCCAAGACAGTGGAAGACCATGATACAGAGGCTATGGCACTACCCAAGATTAGAGAACAATGGTTTGATTTTGGAGTGTCCTCCTAGAAGAGCTGCTTAGCATAGCATGAGCATGTTTTTATTTTTTTCGTGTTTGGCAGCTAAGATACCTCTTAACCCCCCTCCCCACCTTTCCTAACTACAAAGGGGTACCCCTTCTTGCGAGGTTATGACTACTCCCTCTCCTCCTACCTGAGGGACGAAGAGAAGCTCAGTAAATTTTGGGAGTATCTCATGTTGGTAATAGGGAATTAGGCCCTGTATAAACTCTACGGAGGTTTCACATGAAATATTTTTAAATGGTGCTAATGATTTTAAATCTTTAGTAATATATATATATATATGTATATATATATATATATATATATATATATATATATATATATATATATATACACATATATATGTGTGTGTATGTGTCTACTTTATATATATATATATATATATATATATATATATATATATATATATATATATATATATACTGTATATATATATATATATATATATATATATATATATATATATATATATTTACATACATATACACACACATACATGTATGAGCGTTTATTGTAAAATATGCATATTCTTATGTGTTATAACGGCCAACTTTAATGATGCATGAGTATATAGATGACGAGCAAATTTTTCATAGTTGATTATTATGATCCATTATACTTCAAGTCACGCGGGTCAGTCATCAATTTAATTTTCTTCTAATGTTCATTAGTGGCCTGCCACCTTAGTGGTGGTGGTGGTGGTGGTGGTGGTGGGGGGGGGGGTTTGAGTGCAGGTGCACTGTAGGCCAGTGTAGGCATTACTTAAAGCGCCTGTCACATTTAACCAGATTGCAATTAGGAAGATTCTCTGTTATTTAATGTCTGAATATTATTTAGCCATACTTTTGTAATCCCGAAGTAGTAATGGTAATATAGTAGGGTGAGGCAATTTTGGACTCCTTTTTAGTAAGCTTTGTACAAAATCTATATTAATAATTTATGACCAAATACCAAACATGTTTCCAAGAGAGGGAGGTTTCATCTTTAAAAATGGCTTGTTTCCTAATCATCAAAGAATTAGAAATTCTCTTATTACAGTAATAAAAAAAATATCTCAGAGGCGAGGCAATTTTGGACACGTCTGTATCTCCGTACGCTCAGTTGGGCAAACTATGATAATTTGTGGTCCCTATCAATATAGATATACTAGAAAAAAATTATTGACTTACATAAATTTTTGTGTCCGTAATCCAAGATTGTCCAATTTTGCCTCGCCAAGAAAAAAGTGAGAAGTTTGCCTGTCCAATTTTGCCTGACCAGGGTTTTGAAAACTGTCCAATTTTGCCTTACTATATGAATATGTAAATCAAGCTTTGTATTCGAGCACACAAATATACTTTTATGTATAGATATGCATATATGTAATCATAAAAATTCAAAATAAGACATAAGGGGTGCAGTAAAAGGGGTGTCTGCCTAAGGTGACACCCTGAGAGTTACATTAAAAAAAAGTTTCTTTCTAGCTCGATGGTTATGATATGATTTTCAAAAAGTTATTTAAGACTGGGGACACTCTTAAAGCTGTTGACACTCAGGGGGTGAAACCTTAAAAAAATTGACCAAAACATGGTAACATCCTCGAGAGGGGTGTCAACCCAAATGCTAGAAATATCCAAAAAAAAAAAAAAAAAAAAAAAAAAACTACTATATACATTGTTCCTATAATAATTCACATATCCAAATGAAAATTTCAGGAATTGAAATAGAATATATTTTCACTGTTCCTGCTAATTTCCATGTTGATAACTGTCATGTTGCCTTTTTGATATGGTGTTAAATGGAGCAACATTAGAGTGAACAGCATGATAGATACATCAAGGAGGGGCAAAGCTGATCCCATGAACAATATTCGTCCTAAGTTGTACCTATCCATTTTATTCTTATCATTGTTACCTCATACTATGAACGAGCCATCAAAGAGATACTTTTACCTACAAAAGAAAGGGATACAATCGAAGATTTAAGATAAAAAGATGAAATGAAGAAAAATAAAAGGAAAAACACAAAGAGAGATAGAAACATGACAAATCATGGAAATACAAAGCAACCAAATATCTCTCGATTCTTTAAGAAAAAATGTCTGCAAACACTAATGTAAATACAAAGAAATCTAAATTGATCAGGGTAATAAATAGTGATAATTGAACTGCTAGGATAGTCCCGATAGTGAATGATAAGGATTTATTTATACCTAAAATAAAAGAAATAAAAAAGAAATTCAAATTATTTTGGAGGATATTAAGGATCGTCCATTATTTTGCATTGGTAGAGCAACAATAGGTTTTTAGAAGAAGGAGGCTAAGTGACTCGCCTTGAGCTAGATGCTTGAAGCCACTGCCCACATATCATCATCATCATCTCCTCCCACGCCTATTGACGCAAAGGGCTTTAATTAGATTTCGCTAGTCGTCTCTATCTTCAGCTTTTGATTCAATATTTCTCCAATCACAATATCCTACTTCATGCTTTATAGCCCTGAGTCTTCCAACTCTTCTAGTGCCTTGTGGAGGCCAGTTTAAAGTTTGGTGAACTAATGTCTCTTAGGGAGAACAAAGAGCATCCCCAAACCATCTCCATCTACCCCTCACCATGATCTCATTCACATGCGGCGCTCGAGTAAGCACTCTTAGTTTCATTTCTAATCCTGTCCTGTCATTTAACACCCAATATTCTTCTGAGGGCTTTGTTCTCAAATCTACAAAATGAGTTTCATTAATATACCAAGATTCACGACCATACAGTAACACCGATCTCACTAAACTGATATACTGTATAGCCTGATTATTATATGTAATTTTAGGCGACCTGATTTCCAAATTTGACTTAACCTATTTTGAGGCTCCTTACTTTTAGCATTAGAGGGTCTTTGACCTCTATTTTGAGGCTTCTTACGTTTAGCATTAGAGGGTCTTTGACCTCTATTTTGAGGCTCCTTACTTTTAGCATTAGAGGGTCTTTGGCCTCTATTTTGAGGCTCCTTACGTTTAGCATTAGAGGATCTTTGACCTCTATTTTGAGGCACATTACTTTTAGCATTAGAGGCTGTTTGACCTCTATTTTTAGGCTCCTTACTTTTAGCATTAGAGGGTCTTTGACCTCTATTTTGAGGCTCCTTCCTTCTAGCATTAGAGGGTCTTTGACCTCTATTTTGAGGCTCCTTACTTTTAGCATTAGAGGGGCTTTGACCTCTATTTTGAGGCTCCTTACTTTTAGCATTAGAGGCTCTTTGACCTCTATTTTGAGGCTCATTACTTTTAGCATTAGAGACTCTTTGACCTCTATTTTGAGGCTCCTTACTTTTAGCATTAGAGGGTCTTTGATCCCCATTTTGAGGCTTCTTACGTTTAGCATTAGAGGGTCTTTGACCTCTATTTTGAGGCTCCTTACTTTTAGCATTAGAGGGTCTTTGACCACTATTTTGAGGCTCCTTCCTTCTAGCATTAGAGGGTCTTTGACCTCTATTTTGAGGCTCATTACTTTTAGCATTAGAGGGTCTTTGATCCCCATTTTGAGGCTTCTTACATTTAGCATTAGAGGGTCTTTGACCTCTATTTTGAGGCTCCTTCCTTCTAGCATTAGAGGGTCTTTGACCTCTATTTTGAGGCTCCTTACTTTTAGCATTAGAGGGTCTTTGATCCCCATTTTGAGGCTTCTTACGTTTAGCATTAGAGGGTCTTTGACCTCTATTTTGAGGCTCCTTACTTTTAGCATTAGAGGGTCTTTGACCACTATTTTGAGGCTCCTTCCTTCTAGCATTAGAGGGTCTTTGACCTCTATTTTGAGGCTCCTTACTTTTAGCAATAGAGGGTCTTTGATCCCCATTTTGAGGCTTCTTACATTTAGCATTAGAGGGTCTTTGACCTCTATTTTGAGGCTCCTTACGTTTAGCATTAGAGGGTCTTTAACCTCTATTTTGAAGCTCCTTACTTTTAGCATTAGAGGGTCTTTGACCTCTATTTTGAGGCTCCTTACGTTTAGCATTAGAGGGTCTTTAACCTCTATTTTGAGGCTCCTTACGTTTAGCATTAGAAGGTCTTTGACCTCTATTTTGAAGCTCCTTACTTTTAGCATTAGAGGGTCTTTGACCACTATTTTGAGGCTCCTTCCTTCTAGCATTAGAGGGTCTTTGACCTCTATTTTGAGGCTTCTTGCGTTTAGCATTAGAGACTCTTTGACCTCTATTTTGAGGCTCATTACTTCTAGCATTAGAGTCTCTTTGTCCTCTATTTTGAGGCTCTTTACTTTTAGCATTAGAGGCTCTTTGACCTCGGTTTTGAGGCTCCTTACGTTTAACATTAGTGGCTCTTAGACCTATTTTGAGGCTCCTTACTTTTAGCGTTAGAGGCTCTTTAACCTCTATTTTAAGGCTCCTTGCTTTTAGCATTAGAGGGTCTTTGACCTCGATTTTGAGGTGCAGTATCTCCTGCATTAGAGGCTCTTCGACCTCTATCTTGAGGCTCCTTATTTTTAGCATTAGAGGCTCTTTGCCTTGTATTGTGAGGCTCCTTACTTTTAGCATTAGAGGCTCTTTGACCTCTAATTTGAGGCTCCATACTTATAGCATTAGAGGCTCTCTGACCTCTATTTTGAGGCTCCTTACTTTTACCATTAGAGGCTCTTTGACCTCTATTTTGAGGCTCCTTGTTTTTAGCAATAGAGGGTCTTTGACCTCTATTTTGAGGCTTTTTATGTTTAGCATTAGAGGTTCTTTGACCTCTATTTTGAGGTTTCTTACTTTTAGCATTAGAGGCTCTTTGACCTCTATTTTGAGGCTCCTTACTTTTAGCATTAAAGGCTCTTTCACCTCTATTTTTGGGCTCCATACTTTAAGTTATTAGAGGCTCTTTGACCTCTATTTTGAGGCTCCTTACGTTTAGCATTAGAGGGTCTTTGACCTCTATTTCGAGGCTCCTTACTTTTAGCATTAGAGGGTCTTTGACCTCTATTTTGAGGCTCCTTACTTTTACCATTAGAGGGTCTTTGACCTCTATTTTGAGGCTCATTACTTTTAGCATTAGAGGCTCTTTGACCTCTATTTTTAGGCTCCTTACTTTTAGCATTAGAGGCTCTTCGACCTCTATTTTGAGGCTTCTTACGTTTAGCATTAGAGGGCCTTTGACCTCTATTTTGAGGCTCCTTACGTTTAGCATTAGAAGGTCTTTGACCTCTATTTTGAAGCTCCTTACTTTTAGCATTAGAGGGTCTTTGACCACTATTTTGAGGCTCCTTCCTTCTAGCATTAGAGGGTCTTTGACCTCTATTTTGAGGCTCTTTACTTTTAGCATTAGAGGCTCTTTGACCTCGGTTTTGAGGCTCCTTACGTTTAACATTAGTGGCTCTTAGACCTATTTTGAGGCTCCTTACTTTTAGCGTTAGAGGCTCTTTAACCTCTATTTTAAGGCTCCTTGCTTTTAGCATTAGAGGGTCTTTGACCTCGATTTTGAGGTGCAGTATCTCCTGCATTAGAGGCTCTTCGACCTCTATCTTGAGGCTCCTTATTTTTAGCATTAGAGGCTCTTTGCCTTGTATTGTGAGGCTCCTTACTTTTAGCATTAGAGGCTCTTTGACCTCTAATTTGAGGCTCCATACTTATAGCATTAGAGGCTCTCTGACCTCTATTTTGAGGCTCCTTACTTTTACCATTAGAGGCTCTTTGACCTCTATTTTGAGGCTCCTTGTTTTTAGCAATAGAGGGTCTTTGACCTCTATTTTGAGGCTTTTTATGTTTAGCATTAGAGGTTCTTTGACCTCTATTTTGAGGTTTCTTACTTTTAGCATTAGAGGCTCTTTGACCTCTATTTTGAGGCTCCTTACTTTTAGCATTAAAGGCTCTTTCACCTCTATTTTTGGGCTCCATACTTTAAGTTATTAGAGGCTCTTTGACCTCTATTTTGAGGCTCCTTACGTTTAGCATTAGAGGGTCTTTGACCTCTATTTCAAGGCTCCTTACTTTTAGCATTAGAGGGTCTTTGACCTCTATTTTGAGGCTCCTTACTTTTAGCATTAGAGGGTCTTTGACCTCTATTTTTAGGCTCATTACTTTTAGCATTAGAGGCTCTTTGACCTCTATTTTTAGGCTCCTTACTTTTAGCATTAGAGGCTCTTCGACCTCTATTTTGAGGCTTCTTACGTTTAGCATTAGAGGGCCTTTGACCTCTATTTTGAGGCTCCTTACTTTTAGCATTAGAGGCTCTTTGACCTCTATTTTGAGGCTCCTTCCTTCTAGCATTAGAGGCTCTTTGACCTCTATTTTTAGGCTCCTTACTTTGAGCATTAGAAGCTCTTTGACCTCTATTTTGAAGCTTTTTACGTTTAGCATTAGAGGGTCTTTGACCTCTGTTTTGAGGTTCCTTACTTTTAGTATTAGAGGTTCTTTGACCTCTATTTTAAGGCTCCTTACTTTTAGCATTAGAGGGTCTTTGACCTTTATTTTGAGGCTACTTACTTTTTATATTAGAGGCTCTTTGACCTCTATTTTGAGGTGCTATACTTTAGCATTAGAGGTTCTTTGACCTCTATTTTGAGGTGCTATACTTTAGCATTAGAGTTTCTTTGACCTTTATTTCAATCCCCTTACCTCTAACATTAAAAGCTCTTTGACCTTTATTTTTGGGTGCTTTATTTCTAGCACTAGAGGCTCTTTGAGACCTCTGTTTTAAGGCGACTAGCCGCTAATAGTAGAGGCTATTTGACCTCTGTTTTTAGGTGACTTACCTCTATAATTAAAGGCTATTTTTTATACTTCTTCATATAAAGGCTTTCCTTCTCTATTCTCTTCTGTATTTTATAGTTTTTCAAGATCTTCTTTGCTTAGTTCGCCAGTCTCCTTCGAGATTTCAAGAGACATTTCAGTGCTGTTTGTCCTCGGTTCGTCAGATTCCTCGGAGAAATCGATGGCTTTCATGTCTTTACCTATAAGGGCGATGGGTAAAGACATGGATGCCATTGATTTATCGGCATACACTATACGCCATCATACTAAAGTCAACGAAGAGCAACACAATACATTTACCAATGCCGTCCCGATATGTTCTATCTTCAATGCCAAATTTTGAAGAAACACACGTAGCTCACCGCTTTGCACCAATGCAATCCAATTATTGGACATCGTCGCTAAACCGCAAGCAAATTATCCTTCAAGGCGCTTACATTATGATCTTCAAAGCTCGCCAACTTCGGCAGCACCTATCCAAACTATCTTTAGATGAAGGTGTTCCGTATAGCCTCCAGTTCATCCTGCAGCTGTAACAAAATTCTCAGTCAGTTACCTGTTCCGCCAGAACGCGAGCTCTGTGAGTAAAGTGAAATCCTCCTCCCAATGTTCACTGCGTAAACTTCCATAGCTACAGTACATACAGATCGTGAGGTGTTGCAAGGTGTTTAAAAAAAAAAGAGAGAGAGAGATCAGGTCTTCAGAAGTCTTTTGGAATCCGGGGCGGAGCCGTTCAGAACTGCTCCGGGAAGATTCCGTTCTGGAGTCATTCAGAACTCTATGCTAAGTCTACGGCTATTTCTTCTGAAGTCATTTGGAGAGGAGATTCAGGAAGATTTTCTTCCGAAATCGTTCAGAGATTTCTTGAATCATTCAGAATTCCATGCTAAGTCTATGGGAATTTCTTCTGAATCCTTTTGGAGATGCACGAAGATTTTCTCCCGAAGCCGTATATGACTCGCGAAAAATTCTCTTTTTTTCTCTGGTTTCAATAGGCCCTAATAATAATAATAATAATAATAATAATAATAATAATAATAATAATAATAATAATAATAATAATAATAATAATGATAATAATATATATATATATATATATGTATATATATATAATATATATATATATATATATATATATATATATATATATATATATATATATATATATATACACACACACACACACACATATATATATATATATATATATATATATATATATATATATATATATATATATATATATATATATATATATATATTTCAGGCCACGCTGAAGTATCCTGGTTGCATGTGCATATCTAAAAATTTAGCCGTCATTATCGACGGGCCATGTTCACTAGTACGTTATGTAAACCAATTTTTATCAGACACGTAACACGCCGGATTTCTTTAACGAAATCATAAACACGGTTAAATTATCTTTGGTATACGTGCCTATGCATTATCTATATAACAATAATAATAAACTTTCGCAAATTTCTGGACCAGAGAATTAAGTGGTCTCAAGTGAAGGAATTTCATTACTGAAGATTTTTGTTTTGTCAAATGTGGGCTCTCGAGATTTTTATTAGCTAGATGCTAAGATGCTGTATATTGAGGATTTAAATCAAGTTGGGTAAAGAATATATATATATATATATATATATATATATATATATATATATATATATATATTTTTTTTTTTTTTTTTTTCAAAATGGGAAAGGAGTTTAAGAAATCTACCTCTATATCAATTGTTTCAGCGCGCGTAATTTTGACGTTTATGCGAAGGAGTCATTATTATTATTATTATTATTATTATTATTATTATTATTATTATTATTATTATTATTATTATTATTATTATTATCAAATGCTAAGCTACAACCCTAGTTGGAAAAGCAGGATGCTATGAGCCCAGGGGCTCCAACAAGGAAAATAGCCCAGTGAGAAAAGGAAACAAGGAAAAATAAAATATTTTAAGAATAGTAATAACATTAAAATGAATATTTCCTATATAAACTATAAAAACTTTAACAAAACAATAGGAAGAGAAATTAGATATTATTATTATTATTATTATTATTATTATTATTATTATTATTATCAAATGCTAAGCGACAACCCTAGTTGGAAAAGCAGGATGCAATAAGCCCAGGGGCTCCAACAGGGAAAATAGCCCAGTGAGGAAAGGAAATAAGGAAAAATAAAATATTTTAAGAATAGTAACAACATTAAAATGAATAATTCCTACATAAACTATAAAAACTTTAACAAAACAATAGGAAGAGAAATTAGATATTATTATTATTATTATTACTTGCTAAGCTACAACCCTAGTTGGAAAAGCAGGATGCTATAAGCCCAGGGGCTCCAACAGGGAAAATAGCCCAGTGAGGAAAGGAAATAAGGAAAAGTAAGATATTTTAAGAATAGTAACAACATTAAAAGGAATATTTCCTATATAAACTTTAAAAACTATAACAAAACAAGAGGAAGAGAAACTTAGATACGTCATGGCTTATCACGTCAAACAGCCAACAGTGAAATCCTCTGATATTTATTCTCGATAAAACGTCTTATTTATGCATTCATGGATAATTTTTACAGGATTTGTGTACATTATATGGGAAATTCCGTTGTGAGTTGCTTACGGATGTTGTGCAACAAATAATTTTACGTATACTTATCACAATTTCTCATTTTATTTCACGCCTTTGTTCCTAACCTCTGTTCTTGGAACATTCAACGGCCAGTCCTATTTCGAAATTGACAAGAATGTATTGGAATTCATTTATTCACCACATGAATAAGGCTTTGTAGTGACAAACGAATCTGAAGAAGTTTGTGGGATTCGAAAAAGGAAGAGGTCGTTCTGGCGATCTACACACACATGCATATACTGTATCTATCTATCTATCTATCTATCTATCTATCTGTATATATATATATATATATATATATATATATATATATATATATATATATATATATACTGTATATATATATATATATATATATATATATATATATATATATATATATATATATATATATATATACACTTATGGGATAGCTTCTCTCCGATGTAATTTTCATTGAAGGGATTAGATTAGTGATGCAAATGTTTTTTAAGAGAATCCTTGTATTTACATAGTTCCATCAATTAATCTTGCGAGGCTTCTTGGTAAAAGAAATGTAAATCTTCGGATTTCATTTATTTCATCACTACAGCACCGTTTCTTCAAAAAGACTTTATCAAGTGATTTCTGATTAATTTTAGTTTTACAATTCCATTTATATTTAAAGATCAGCTAAAATGACGACCGATTAATTTAACGATATTTTATTTGCTACAAGAAAAAGGAATAGGAAACTATTTCTATCCTTCAAAGATACTTAGAAGATTATATAGAGTAAATTGACTTAGTATATGCTTTGTTTATATCCACATGCACACACTAACACCTACACAAACATGCGTGCAAGCAGGTACATGTACATTATCTAAGAAATGTACACACACATCACCCGTTGTGCAGGTCAGGAATCAAGACTGTTCTGTTGTTGCCAAGCAGCTGCTAGGCTCTGTCTGAGAGGCGGCGTCCTTGAAGAGCGTAGGATCCAGACACTGAAGGGCACACTGTTGTATCCCCTCCCTCTTTTTTTTTTTTTTTTTTTTTTTTTTTTTTTTTTTTTTTGCGTGGCCATTTTCAGCTTGCTAGAAGCACGGTCGCAATATCCCTAAAACTGATTAGGCTGAAGCGCAGGAGTCCAAAAATGCGGGGCCTATGTAACTTTTCTTTTAGTGTTAAATGTAAAAACTATAGATTACACTGTTAAAAATATGCATTAAAAACGGTAAATATTTGGCAACTTTTGTTCCAGGATTTTTACCGTTTTATAAACGAATAAATTGACGTAAAGGAGTGATATTACGGTCACCAACCCGTAAAAGATAATAACAAAGTATGGTGAAATTACGGTCGCCCATATTTTACTGAAATACGGCTGAGATCAGTATATTTTTTACAGAGAATTTAGGTTAAATTTACGGTTTTTTTAACAGTGTATTTACATTACTTGTAATATCATTATAATAAATTCCACGAAAGGAGAGTATGAAATTCACTGCGGGGGAATGTGGGGTTATGTCAAGAGGCCCAAAAAATTTCGAAGTCTAGGGCTCCTACCAAGGGTTAATACAGCAATGGGTGGGAGAATGTAATTTGACTCCTGTTGCATGTTCAGTGTAAGCTTTTGGAGATCTACTGTATGTTCACAGCTTCAGCTAAAACAATTCGGCTGCAGTTCTTTTTTTCCCCTGGTGAACGATAATGGTTACATCAGTCAGTTCTTTCAGGGAGGGTTTCTGTCGTCAACATCGATGTACTGTAATGTTAGTGTAAAGTTCTTTGATTTCTGTGAGCCAGTATACGTCTTCGGGGTGTCATGGTAGCGTGTCCAATGTTGTCTTTTCTGTGAGATTTACACATCTGGCAGGAAAACTTCCAACCACCCGTTGAGATACTACCGCTAGAGTTATGGGGTCCTTTGACTGGCCAGACAGTACTACATAGGACCCTTCTCTCTAGTTACGGTTTCTTCCCTTTGCCTACACAGACACCGAATAGTCTGGCATATTCTTTACAGATTCTCTTCTGCCCTCATACACCTGACAACACTGAGATTGCCAAACAATTTTTCTTCACCCAAGGGGTTAACTACTGTACTGTAATTGTTCAGTGGCTACTTTCCTCTTGGTAAGGGTAGAAGAGACTCTTCAGCTATGGTAAGCAGCTCTTCTAGGAGAAGGACACTCTAAAATCAAACCATTGTTCTCTAGTCTTGGGTAGTGCCATAGCCTCTGTACCATGGTCTTCCACTGTCTTGGGTCAGAGTTCTCTTCTTGAGGGTACACTCGGGCACACTTCTATCTAGTTTCTCTTCCTCTTGTTTTGTTAAAGTTCTTATAGTTTTTATAGGAAATATTTATTTTAATGTTGTTACTATACTTAAAATATTTTATTTTTCTTTATTTCATTTCCTCACTCGGCTATTTTCCCTGTTGGGGCCCCTGGGCTTATAGCATCCTGTTTTTCCAACTAGGGCTGTAGCTTAGCATTTAATAATGATAATAATAATAGACCACGTTCGCACACAACTTTAGTTCCGCGGACCCGTACTTATCTTCATCATAACGGCTGCTTTAGGTTGAGCTATTTATAGACTCCAAGTTGTACTCTCTGGTAAAGGTCTTTCGGGATGACACATCAATTGATGATTGCACGCGAGGCAAGGCTCTAATCATTATAAATCTATCCAGGATTGAGGGAATAGTAAACGATTAAGTTTAATGGTCACCCATGAATGGCAGAGCAAAGGACAGTGACACTGTTCTAGCTAGCAGGACAGTGATACTGTTCTAGCTAGCAGGACAGTGACACTGTTCTAGCTAGCAGGACAGTGACACTGTTCTAGCTAGCAGGACAGTGACACTGTTCTAGCTAGCAGGACAGTGACACTGTTCTAGCTAGCAGGACAGTGCCCTAGAGACTGACCATATTTAATATAGTTATCGCCCAAGCTCAATCTCCATCCAAGCTAAGACCAGGGAGAGCTAGGCAATGGCTGCTGATAACTCACCAAGTATACATATAGGCTCCCCCAAATCCCCCATAATTAGCTCGCAAGGATGGTCAGGTTGCAGACACTACACGAAACTATTGAGCTTGAAGGGGCTCCAAGCTCAATCCGGTAGACCACCAGGAAGGAACCTTTCCAATAGTCCACCGCAAGGTTGTTTACATTAACGTCCATCGTTGTGGGCTGTTGCATTTCTTTTTTTTTTAGCATTTTATACCCAGTTGTCGTATTCGGTTTAGTTCAGCGTAAACCTATTCGTCTTTTAAAGATGCGCTACGTGTGAATACTCTCTTGAGACCCCAGGATCCAGCGAAGATCCTGGAGACTCCGTGCCACGCCACATCCTTACCTTAACCTAAGTGTCTTATCCTAATGTCTAGAGGTGTGAATTCGATGTTATCCACAACACTTTGATTGTTTCAGTTGTGGTATAGGAAGTGATTAATAAGGCTCAAAATAAAAACAGTGCCCTTTGAGCCAGAAACGTAGGGACAACGGTGCCATCTCATGGTCTTTGAAATACGAAATTTCTTGTGACACCTCCAAAGGTCATGTTTTTCTTTCAATATAAAGGAACTAGTACAGATCGTCCACTTAATTCAATTCATAATTACGCAATATTTTTTAAGTAGCTTCTTTTTGTTTAAAGCATATGAAGATAACTATAATAGGAATGTTTGTAACAGAGGCACAGAAATATAGAAACATCCTTCCAAAACGAGAGCATAAACTATATAAATACGAAGATGATTCGGTGGACCACGACTGCAATAAATGTAGATTGTTGGTTTAAAATATATGTGATAATGAAGGAGGCGCTGATTGGTGCCGATGACTGCAACGTCCGTCCGGTTCTAATAAGAGAAAATGGGAAAATAGAAATATTTTAAGGGGAAACTGTTCATATGCGAGAAATGCTATTTACGGGATAAGAAAGTGACTAAAATAGAATAGTGTCAAGAGGTTATGGATAGATATTTCATTGTATATCCGAGTGGTGTTAGTGTTTATATATATCCTGTTTGAATTTTGATGTTTTTAGAACACAGCGTCTCTGGTGCAATTCTCATTAAAGGCATTCATCGTAGTGGTTAACTCACAGTCTCCGGTGTGAGTCATCTCTTCTATATAATAAAAAAGTATCTCTCTCTCTCTCTCTCTCTCTCTCTCTCTCTCTCTCTCTCTCTCTCTCTCTCTCTCTCTCTCTCTCTATATATATATATATATATATATATATGTGTGTGTGTGTGTGTGTGTGTGTGTGTGTGTTACGCAAAGCTCTCTGTGTCTCTTGAGTCCGAGAGAGGGAGAGTAATCATACCCTGGTGAGAGAGGGGCGTGCGCGTGTATATCTAAATATTTAGCCGTTATTTTTGTCGGGTAGCGTACACCATTCATGAAATAAAAGTCGATTTTCATATTTCATTTATTATCCCAACAAAGTCATAATTTTGGCGAAACTATGACTTTGTCAAATGATTACTGATCGATTTTTGAAATCCCTCTTAGGCCTATATAAATGGATTCGACTGAAATTATGATGAATTAATTTGATTAATATTTTAAAAGCTACAAAAATACGTAAAATATTTGATCAGTTCATTATTTTGGAGAATTTGAAGAACTGCCTGAATACGAAGATTCGTAAGGCAAACACATTGAAGTCACTAAGGCAATTACCTTTAATATACTGTATATATATATATATATATATATATATATATATATATATATATATATATATATATATATATATATATATATATATGTGTGTATATATATACATATATACGTATATATGCATATATGCGTTTATATATGTGTATGTACACACACACACACACACATATATATATATATATATATATATATATATATATATATATATATATATATATGTATGTATGTATATATATACATATACACATATACACACATATTGTATGTATATATATATATATATATATATATATATATGTATGTATGTATATATATACATATACACATATACACACATATTGTATGTATATATATATATATATATATATATATATATATATATATATATATATATATATATATATATATATGTGTGTGTGTGTGTGTGTATATATGTGTATGTATGTATACTGTAAAATACGCTTTTCTGTTATATTAGCTCAAGTAAAACTTGCAAATAACGAAAATTAAATTTATTTAGTGTAACTTTCGAAAGAACTCCCCTCCTTCCTTTTCAGAATACAAATGATAATAAATGTTTAATCTTTTGTATTCTGAAGCGGAAGGGAGATAGTCCATCGAAAAATAGACAGTATTTCCTTTATGATTTACTTCACACACGCGCGCGCGCGCACACACACATACACGCACGCACGCACACATAAACACACATCCACACCCACATACTGTATATCATTATCATCATCATTATCAGCCGTAACTAGTTCACTGCAGGACAAAGGTCTCAGACATGTTCTTCCACTCGTGTCTGTTTATGGTCTTTCTATGCCAGTCTATTCCCGCAAATATTCTGAGCTCGTTAGTCCATCGTCTTTTCTTTCTCTTGTTCTTTTGTAATCCTTAAGGATTCATTTTGATATCCTTAATGTCCGTCTATGTATATATATATATATATATATATATATATATATGTATATATATACATGTATATATATATATATATATATATATATATAAATATATATATATATATATATATATATATATATGTATGTATATATATACATGTATGTATATATATATATATATATATATATATATATATATATATATATGAATATATATATATATATATATATATATACATGTATATATATATATATATATATATGTATATATATATATATATATATATATATATATATATATATATATATATATATATATGTGTGTGTGTGTGTGTGTGTATGTTTACATTCAGTATATGTAAAGTCTGGTGGTCACAAGATGAATTTAAACGACACAGGGTAGCTACTTTATCCTAAAAGATTTGATAAGAATGTCTGTTTATTTAAATATATACTTTCTTCTCAAGAAGGAGGCTGTGTATTGTTCTTTTGTACCCATTGGGCATTTTTATAGATTCTTGTGTACCCCTAAAATCGAGGAAGAGAAAGAAAAACAATGGAATTGATATTATGATATGATTATGTTTTACAAACTTAATGCAGATTACATCATGTATTGCGCAGTACTGGTTATTATTATTATTATTATTATTATTATTATTATTATTATTATTATTATTATTTATTATTATTATTATTTATTATTATTACTTGCTAAGTTATAACCCTAGCTGGAAAAGCAGTATGCTATAAGCCAAGGGGCTCCAACAGGGAAAATAGCTCAGCGAGGAAAGGAAACAAGGAAAAATAAAATTTTAAGAGGAGTAAAAACATTAAGATAAATATCTCCTATATAAACTATAAAAACTTATTCTCGCACCCAGTGTACTCCCTGAAGTGTAAAAATGTACCACAGTGGGTACATGTACCCCAGATTGTGAACCCCTGCTCTAGAATAATGAAAAGTATATCAACTAAAAGAAAAGTATATTGTCAGTTGACAATACCTTAAAACGTATTTTTTTTTTTTTTTTTTTGCTGGGAAACGTTGTTATACTCGATTTCATCATATCCGTGTACATGTGACTTTTACTTTGTACTCTCATAAGGATGGGAAGTCCTGAGACACGTATCATTCAAGAATATCCACGGAAACTATTCTTTTTGTAAATGTCACTTCAAAGGATTGTTTAATTATTCATGTGGTTCAAGCAGTACAGGGATATGAATACAATGATTGTTTAATATAGTTGTTAGACTATTGACAGTTTTTAATAAGTGAGGTTTTTATTACCTCCGCCAACGAAGTTAGGTGGAGGTACTGTTTTCGCCACCATTTGTCTGTTTGTATGTGTGTGAACAACTTCTTGGACACAGTTTTACTTATCGAGTACTGAAACTTTCAGGGACTAAATGTTATGTTGAGATATGGAAGGGATTCAGTTTTGAAAATATTAGGTCAAAGGTCAAGGGCAAGGTCGAGTAAAAGGTCGAGAAATAAGGTGTCATAACGGAGGTCAGCGTTCTACTGACTGCTCCTATAGTTATAGAGTCGAATTAAAATTGTTTTATTTTGTTTTCATTTAGTGGACTGATTAGGTGTTTTTTATTTTTATTTACTTATCAAAATGTTAATGATATTTCAGTTTCATCATTTATTTTCTAAAAGGTTAGTCAGATGTCATAGGGCACCATAACTAAGAGAAGAACCTCACTCCCTTGACACTGTAAAGTGTTAACAGTTATTGATTCTTGAACTGACAGTCCGTCTTTCATCCACTTTCACTGAAAATAATCAACAAACATATTCAGAAAAGCGTCGGGGATTTGCCAAGGGAGAAACCGGATTTTTTTTTCAGTGCAAGTTTCCAAGAGACTTCAGCAAGAATCGACTAATTTGAAGTCTAGTCAGTTTCCATATTTCAAAGGAAGAATATTTAAGTGTTAGTAAGTTGGCTGTCAATGGCAATTTTGAAGAATTTAGATAATTTCGCAAGGAAAAATAGCAAGCTTTCAATATTCCAAGGGATAATATTTAATAGTGTCTGTGGAATTTTATCAATTTTGACAGTTTTTGTCTGGGACGTCAACAGAGTTTAGGAATACTGACTTTTCAAAAGGAAGACTGGGGTTCCAGGACGGACCTGGACAATGTTTCAGAAGAAATATCAGCATCGTTTTACCTTCCTCAAATATAAAAGAATATTTGCCTAAGTCTCTGAAGAAGTCTCCTCTAGAAAAGAGCAATTACTGTGTGAATTTTCTTTTTTACCAGTTCTAAGAAAAATTTTCCACTAAGTGACAATCGTTTTTGCATCTGTTTTGATACGTAAATTCAAACGAAGAAAGTGGTCAGGAGAAGATAGACAAACACTGTGCTTCCGTTGGTAATAATGAGTCATTTTGTGGGTCGACACCTACCTACGTCAAACACAGGACGCTCATCGCGTCACTTCATCTTCAAGACACTCAGTATCCGCGGTATCCTCGGTATCCTGTAGCCATAGGACTGGCGTAGTTGCACTCCTTTACCTAAAGGACCTTTAGCTACATTTAGCGAGGGCAGTGCAGGATTTACTTTCTCTCCGAAGAAACAATTTTTCCAGTTCTTTGGTCGTGAATTAGTGCTTTTTTTGGATAAATGGTCCTCCAGGTTTGGAAATTTTGCCAGAGGTCTGTGAGTGACATATCTCCTGTTTAACTTGAATAGAATTTATTGCTGTTGGATGAATTATAGAGAAAAACAAAGCGAACTAATTGTTTGAAGAAAGGGTCTCCCATTATATGGAAAACACTTTTGAGAGGACAAATCACATTTATGGCCTTTCTGTAAAAGCAGAGGTTTCTGTACAGAAGTGGTAAAGCATCTTGTGTGGACTACTGTTTTATGCATTTTAGTGATAGACTGTTACACGTGGTTCCTAAAGAAACAGTTTTCCTTTAATAGTATTTCTGAGCAACTGAAAGACAAGTACATTGAATCTTACTTGACCATATGAAAAATGTTTTAGCACAAAATTACACTGTTTAAAAACTTATTTGTATTGACACCGGGAATTGTGGCTTCTCTGCTAGTTACAAAATAAGGAACTAAGAAAGATTAGAAGTGCTTAAATTTAAGGAACTTAGAAAGAAAAAAGCTGAGAACAAAAAACATTGTAAACTACGTTGGAATCGGTGTAGAAGAGCTAAGCAGTTCTTGGAAACTTCTATCTAGTCATACGAGTATGAAACTTGTAAACGAAGTTACAATCTTGTAGAATACATAGCTGAATGTGATAAAAGTAAACATATTGTTTCTAGAAAGCTACAATTGATTAATTCAACAACAATGGAGATTGTGTGGGTCAGAGTTTGGTCCCTACTGCTTTTCGTCGGATTTTCGAGGCCTGGATATTCGATGTCCCCTATTCGTCTGGGGAAAGCCAATGATTTCTGCAAGAGGAAGGAACATAGTTTGGAATGTACTTTCAAGAACACAGATCAGGTGAGATACGAACCATTTTAATTTTATATTGTTTTATTTTGCATTATTTTTTTTTATTTGCCTTACATGATGGTTTGCTTGCTATTACGCGTGTATATGTGTATGTTTGCGAGTGAGAAACAAAACAAGTGTTAGTTTGGATGTGTTTTATTTTGATTCAATTCATTATTCTCTCTCTCTCTCTCTCTCTCTCTCTCTCTCTCTCTCTCTCTCTCTCTCTCTCTCTCTCTCTCTCTCTCTCTCTCTCTCTCTCTCTCTAGCATTTATCAAAGATAGACAAACAGGATGCATCAAACCTTACAATATCGTGAAAGGTTGTTTCCTGGCTGATTTTGGCCATGCGTTAAAATATCTGATTTTTCATACTTATTTAGTTTTTATCTATTTTTATTTGTTTTTGTTTTTATCTTGATCCATTTTCTTGATACTTGAAGGAATTAGTTTAATTTAAAAGATCAACCACGACTAGTACTTTTAGCTTCACGGGTATAGTATGGGTCATAACAGTAACCAATTTAGTTTATCTTAGGTTAATGGTATTCAATAATTTGTTCACTGAAGTTGGCTTATTATTATTGGGATTTTCCGTTTGGTTTATTCAAGAAAATACTTACAATTGTTGACTAAAACTAATTCATAGTAAAAATCAAATTAAATTCAGAATTCAAATAAATAACCATTTCTTAGTATTATTGTTTTTTCATGTTTGGCTTCATTCAAGAAACACTTAAAATTGCTCACTAAAACTAGTTCACTGTTAAAATCAAGTTTAATTCAGAATTCAAATAAATCATTATTTATTATCATTGTTTTTTTTATATTTGGCTTTATTCAAGAAAACCCTTGAAATTGTGAACTATAACTGGTTTACAGTTAAAATCAAATTGGATAAATAATCGTGATTTATTATTATCTTTTTTTTTTCTGTTTTGCTGTATTCAAAAAAAACACTTGAAATTGAGGACTCAAATTGGTTTACAGTTAAAATCAAATTGGATAAATAATCATTATTTATTATTTTTTTTTCTGTTTTGCTCTATTCAAGAAAACACTTGAAATTATAGACTCAAATTGGTTTACAGTTAAAATCAAATTGGATAGATAATCATTATTTTTTTTTTTCTGTTTTGCTCTATTCAAGAAAACACTTGAAATTGTGGACTCAAATTGGTTTACAGTTAAAATCAAATTGGATAGATAATCATTATTTTTTTTTTCTGTTTTGCTCTATTCAAGAAAACACTTGAAATTGTGGACTCAAATTGGTTTACAGTTAAAATCAAATTGGATTTGAAATTAAAAAAAAAAAAAAAAAGATTACTTGTGTAATAAAATCATAAATATTTTACCTGCACATTCTAAATTGCTCGAAAATTCCTGGAAATAAAAAACGTAAAATGACGAGGGAGGTGCGTCGGTAGAAAGACACAACCGGAAATTTACATATAGATTAAAAGTGTCGCCGCTGTATAAGAGGGCACCGGAATTCTCAAGCCCCGAATTTATTACACTGACTCTTGCTCCAAGATTTGTACGCGTTTTTAAAAGGGAAATGGGGTAAAGAATTTATGTAGTTTTTTTTTTTTTTTATCTTTTTGTATCCAGAATAGCTCCCTTCTTTGTTTTAGTTTATGCTGTGTTTTTTAAAGTATTTTATGTTTGCTCTGTATTGTGTATGCGTTAATGTGTAGGGTGGCATGCATGGAGCTGAAGATATTACATCCTTTTATGATAAAGAGCAAGTGTTTGGATATATATATATATATATATATATATATATATATATATATATATATATATATATATATAATATACACATATATATACATATATATATATATGTGTGTGTGTGTATGTATATATATATATATATATATATATATATATATATATATATATATATATATATATAGATATATATAGATTTATATATATATATATATATACATATATATATATATATATATATATATATATATATATAGATTTATATATATGTGTGTGTGGGTATTTCCTGTCACGTTCAGGGGGGAAAGGAAGTAATCATACGCTGGTGAGAGGGGGTGCCCAGAAAAGTATACTCGGAAACCACACTTTTCCACAAATTGCCGAACCAGTGAGTGGTCGCTAGGATAAGGAGAGGGGTGGGAAGGATTGACTTTGTGTGTGTGTGTGCGTGTATGTATGTGTGTGTGCATATCTATCTAAATATTTTGACGGCTCAAGTATACTAGTTAAATATATTTGATTTCCTGTTGTTTATCGATATCTGATGAACTGCATTCCAGGTATCATATTTGTTACATATTATTGAACTGCCCCTTTTCTCTTCAATATTTTTATTCTTTCACTTATTCTAGGTAGTAAGATTTCACCAATTGAGTACTTATATAAATAAACTTAAATATATTGAGTAAATTGATAGACATTCAATGCAATTTTTCCACTTGTGTAAGATGAGATTTTTCACGTTACTAGAATGGTTATCATTGTCAATGAATTTTTATACAAATAAGTGTGCTAGTACCCAGGCCAGGTTTTTAAACAGATGATATAATGCTGCACTAATACATTGATTGTAAAATTATGCATTTAACATTCTATGGAATACTAATTCATGTGTTTATTCCACAGCCAGTGATTTTGGAACGCCTGGAAGCTGGAATTCAAGGAGTGAAGATCGAGTCCGCGAAAACCTTCAGAGGACTTTCTCTCTGTGACACGAACATCGTGATCTGGACTTCTTCCAACGTCACTCTTTTAGGATACAATGCAAAAGAGGAGGTCGATTCTTTCCCTCCCAGTGCTCCAGTCGCCACCACCAGTCACAGTGGTCCACAAACCAGAGAGACTCTTAACCACGAAATACCAATATTATTTCCTACTGGCGGGGAACCTGGTTCTGCAGCAGCTCACCCTCCTTCCATTACGTCAGAGGATGGAAGTGGTGGTCAGCCTTGCCCCAGAAATGTGTCTATTAACCAGTCGAATGTTCGCCTTCTACAAGGAGGCTTCAATGGGGTGTCTCTTCAGTCCAGTAGGATGGAGAGTGTCGATGGCTCGTTTCGTTATCTCCTTATCAAACAGAGCAGCGAAGTCATGAAGTTTTCAGGGTCCGCCAGCAGTCTAGTAATCCAAGAGACTCAAATGGCGGAGGTCACTAAAATGGAAGTTAATCACAGTCTCCAGGTTAAACAAGCTACCATAAAGGTTGTGGGGAATCCTGGTATAGTTTTGAATCAGTATGTGGATGATTCATCGTTAGCCAATCCCTCTTCTCATGAGATGAGGGACTTGAACATTGGATCATTGAAAGAAGGAAAGATGATAATCAGAGGTACCCATTTGATTATGGACAGTGTTACCATTGATGAAATTGGTGCTGGGGCATATCCATCGAAGCAGGAGGATCAGCCACTCTAAACAACGTCAAAATTGCAAGAGGTCCAGATTTCTGTATAGTCCTTCGTGGTTCTGCTAGTATAAAACTGAAGAATTTTTCAATCAGAGGGAAGACCATAGACCACTTAGACATATCGATTACGAATGCAGATTGGCCCGTCTATCCCCTTGAAATTTTGCCTAATCAGAAAACTGGCGTGAGAATCAGTCAACGCGTAAACACGTCACCTGGCGACGAAGAAGAATCCAAAGGTTTCGTAAATCTGGATTGGTATTGGGTGCCAGTGATGGCAGCCGTAGGCCTGGTAAGTGGCATGGTGATCGCCTGTGCTGTCAGATGCAGTAGACGTCAGAGAAGACCAAACGAAATGTCCTCTCTATCATTTTCTGAACTTGTGGCACGGGAAAGACATTGCAACAATGGCGAGGCACACGATGACTGCGCCAACGGACACGTTGGACCTCACCATCCAGACCTCATTCGACAGGACTCCGGTTTGACCTCCTCCTCCTTCGCCTCTTACACAGCCTGTGCCGAACGCAGGTTCTCGTGCGAACGCAGGGCGTCCGCTTGCAGGCATGCCGATGATATCGAACGCACTTCGAACAGCAATCCGGATTCCAGTGTGTTCATTCACGTACCGCCTATAGCTTGCACGCGCGAGAATGTAATCTACGAGGAAGTAGAATCCTTGCAACCCCATGCGAAGGAGAATACCTACGTGGTCATGAAATGAATTTATTTAAAGATTATTGGTGATATGACTTTGTTTCCATGTGTAGATTATAAATGCTATAAAGTGATTACTCTGGTATTGCGTGCGAGAAAATTTTTTCAATATATCCATTACCTTTGAAGAGAAAACATTACAAAATGTTCTGAAAGCATTGCAGATTGTATATATATATTTTCTTTTTTATTTTGGCTTAGTGAAAGTTCTTGAACGATGATATCCAGTATACTGACTTTCTGTGCCTAGATACAGTTGAGATACTTGCTATTTCATCAAATGTTTTGAGTTATTGATGAGTAAATGACCTCTCGGTTCCATGACCTAGAAGGAAAGGGAAAGAACGGAAGGATAAAGAACAATAGGTGACTAAAAGAAAAAAAGGTTTAGTTTCAACGAAAGTGGATGACCCACTATCCCTGTCTGAATCAATGACCTTGTACTTTCCAAACCGGACTTTCAAAACCGGATTCGATATTTTGGTCTTGGAAAAGGGAATAAAGACCGAGGGATTTTGAAATTGTTTATAACTACATCAATGTTACAAATGAGTTCTAATAATTCCGATTGAAATACCGGATTTTCTGTGAGGCGTTTGAAGAATGTGTTACTTCAAGTGGCACAACATCATCGTCAATCAATCAATCGACGATGTAAATGACTCTCTTAACGATGACTAATAATATTTTGTAGGTATTTGTAATTATAGTCAATTTCTTTTAGCGATGCATTTTTGCACCGACTCGCAGCGGTGCCCTTTTAGCTCGGAAAAGTTCCCTGATCGCTGATTGGTTGGACGAGATAATTCTAACCAATCAGCGATCAGGAAACTTTTCCGAGCTAAAAGGGCACCGCTGCGAGTCGGTGCAAATCTGCCTCGATAAAAGAAATGGACTATAGTCGCTTTAACAAAGACTTATTAATGCAAACTATTGAATAAAGAGCCTAGATTTTTAATGGATGCTCTGTTTTTTTTTTTTTTTATAATAAAGAATACTTAAAACATGTAACTTTTATTGAACTTTATTCCATATACTGATGTACGCGACCCGTCAAAAATGACGGCTAAATATTTAGATAGATATGCACATATACGCACTCACACACAGTGTACCTCTCCGGATACCCCCTCTTACCAGGGTATGGATACTCTCTCGGACCCCTACCTGAGGGAGGGCGAGACCGAGTAGTTATACGTCTGGTAATGCCGCTGAGCGTGACCAGAAATATATGTTTTATATATATATATATATATATATATATATATATATATATATATATATATATATATATATATATATATATATATACATATATACAGTATATATATATAGGCTATATATATATATATATATATATATATATATATATATATATATATATATATATATATATATATATTTATATATATTATATATATATATATATATATATATATATATATATATATATATATATATATATATATATATATATATATATATATACATACAAACAGTGTTCACGTTTTAATAATATGCTCATAACGTTTACGAAGGATCGCATAACATTAAAGCATTCCTTACCTGTCAGTGTGACGTCATGAGTTTCGCTATCTGGTGTGACGTCATGGGTTGCATGACGTCAATAACTTACCAGAAATGGTATTAGTACCCAGGGAGATGTAAGACGGGAAGAGTGAGACATTTGAAAGAAATAATGAATAGAACTTTTTTCTTTAAAGAACCAGATGAAATTGAGTGAGTAATGGAATAGTGCAGTGGTTCCCAAATTTCTTTAAGGCTAGTGCCCCCTTGGATTCTAGATGGAGTCTTTCAAACTAATAATAATAATAATAATAATAATAATAGGGAAGTGGGGAATATGGGGAAAGGAAGAGTACCCCTGGATACAATCCAGTTTAGAGTTCAAAGGCAGGTACTCGGGATGGGAAAGATTAAGGAAATAGGGAGAAAGAGAGGTACAGGAGAAGAATAAAAGAGAGGGGCAGACCCTCTTGCGATATTAGGGGATTGGTATTATCATTTTAGTCATTATATATATCTTTCAAACTATGTAACAGAGCTATGTATTCATTTATAATTCTAATGTCAATTTTATTATATATGAACTGTATACGAGTTTTTTGTCTTAGTGTTCATGACATATGATTTGTCAATAAGATTTTGTAAAAAAAAAGAAAAAAAAAAAAACTTAAATACTCTTAATGCCCTTAACTACAGCCTTTTCCTCACCGCCCCCAGGGGGAGGGGTTCCGCCCACTTTGGAAAACCACTAGATTAGACTTTGACACAGAAGGTGAAGGAGTCTTTGGAGAATATGATAGAAACCATTTTATAGAAGAGGAAGTGGTTACCTCTGATGAAAAATGGAATAGAATTATAGAGAGAACATGAAGGAATGTATGAAGAATGGGTAAGAATCAAGAATGTGGCCATAGTCACAGAATTGCCTATTCGCTACATATTTATTTTCAACTATGAAGTGACATGTTAACTGTCACGCGAAAAAAAAAAATCTCTCTCGTCGACTGTGACAAAGGAAACGGATGATGCTGTTGCGAAAGATAGTCTTATCTCTAGGAGAATGATAGGTAGTGAGTATTTGTCATCCTAGGGAGTATACAGTATAGAACTTGGTAGAGCTAACACGCTTTGTCACTGAAATGGAGATAAAGTAACTCCCCTTTTATCAAGATTATGTTCTACTTGTCAGAATGAATCTGCTATCCTGATTAAATAAGTCTAATAAGTCTCTTTGACTTGTCAAAGTTATGCACTGGAT
>NC_090755.1:62048854-62123854 GCF_036898095.1 Palaemon carinicauda
ATCTAAGCTAATGTTTTTGTCATACGAACACCTTATAGCATCGCTTTTAATGTCAATAGTTAATTATCTCATAATGCCTTTCTTGGCTTGGTACATATACTTTATAACGATTATCACTTTTTACTTGTCATAATTTTACCCACACACACACACACACACACACACACATATATATATATATATATATATATATATATATATATATATATATATATATATATATATATGTGTGTGTGTGTGTGTGTGTGTGTGTGTATGTATTTATGCGCGTCTCTATGTGTGTATATTACGAGCATGCAAATATACCACAAGGAAAATTGAATATCTTGGCCACGGTATCGTTCAAACCGGGTGCGCCTTTTATTAAAACATTTTATTAAGAACTGCTACAATGTTGGAGAAATTTACATTTACTGAGAATAGCGTTCGCTTGAGCATGTGCCAAAAAAGAAAAAAAAGAAGAAAAAAAAAAGTTTTGAGGAAAAATTACCAGAGCCTTTCTGTCCGAGTCATTTGGAATCATTTTAATCCTAACAGTTGAAAAGGATTACATCTGATTAATAACTTAGAAGGTAAATGATTTTGCTGTCATTATGATCAGTTCATATTGACACATTTTATAAACATAGAATTTATATATTCTTAATGTAAGTGGAACAAATACATATACAATCTGACTATTTTTTAAGTGCGTTACTAGAAGAAATCCTTTTCTTAGCGAGTGTCCGATCAACAGTATGATTCTTAATCCTAATTATTATTATTATTATTATTATTATTATTATTATTATTATTATTATTATTATTATTAACTAAGCTACAACCCTAGCTGGAAAAAACAAGATGCTATAAGCTCAAGGGCTTCAACAGGGAAAATAGCCCAGTGAGGAAAAGGAATAGATGGAAACGAAATAAACTACAAGAAAAGCAACGAATAAGGAATATATAACATTTTGAGATCTATCACAACGTTGAAATAATGTCAAATATAAAACTATGAAGAGAGAGACTTATGTCAGCCTGTTCAACATGAAAACATTCGCTGCAAGTTTGCAAGTCTGAAGTTATCACGTTGTTATCTTCTTCTTCTTCTTCTTCTTCTTCTTCTTCTTCTTATTATTATTATTATTATTGTTATTATTATTATTATTTCTAGCCAAGCTACAACCCTGTAGTCCATTTCTTTTAACGAGGCAGATTTGCACCGACTCGCAACGGTGTCCTTTTATCTTAGAAAAGTTTTCTGATCGCTGATTGGTTAGAATTATCTTGTCCAACCAATCAGCGATCAGGAAACTTTTCCGAGCTAAAAGGGCACCGCTGCGCAACAGTGCCCTTTTAGCTCGGAAAAGTTTCCTGATCGCTGATTGGTTAGAATTATCTTGTCCAACCAATCAGCGATCAGGAAACTTTTCCGAGCTAAAAGGGCACCGCTGCGCAACAGTGCCCTTTTAGCTCGGAAAAGTTTCCTGATCGCTGATTGGTTAGAATTATCTTGTCCAACCAATCAGCGATCAGGAAACTTTTCCGAGCTAAAAGGGCACCGGTGCGAGTCGGTGCAAATATGCCTAGCTAAAAGAAATGGACTTTAGTTGGAAAAGCAAGATGCTGTAAGCCCAAGGGCTCCAACAGGGAAAAATAGCCCAGTGAGAAAAGGAAATAAGGAAATGAATAAATGATGAGAACAAATTAACAATAAATCATACTACAAACAGTAATAGAATTACGCAGAGTTTGATTTACACATCACATTGTTATGGTTAAGACTTGTTCAAAAGAACTTTATTTTTCAAATGCATTACAGTCCTTAATGATTTAAAGTTCACTCAAGAATGGCAGAGGCAAGGAGCAGTGATAATGCCACAGAGACTGACCATATACACATATGATCATCGCCCAAGCCTCTTCTCCACCCAAGCAAGGGCCAGGGAGAGCCAGGTAATGGCTGCAGATGACTCAGCAGGTAGACCTATAGGCTCCTCAAATCCCCCATCCTTAGGTCACAAGGATGGTGAGGTTGCAAACACTACCAGAAGCTATTAAACTTGAGCGCGACGCGAAACCCAGTCCGGCAGATTGCCAGACAGAGACGTTTCCAATTGGCCTCTCTACCATGGTCATCCACTGTCTTGGGCTAGAGTTCTCTTGCTTGAGGGTACATTCGGGCAAACTATTCTATTTTTTCCCCTTATTTGCTTCCCTCACTGGGCTATTTTCCCTATTAAAATCCTTCGGCTTATAGATGACACAAGTCTCTTTTTCTTCATTTTTTTACCATTATGAGTAGCATATAGATGTCATTCACTATCATAGATTACAATAGTGTAGGGTTTTCAACTTTTTTCTTTGTGCACCATGAGCGCTTTGCATAGGCCTAACATTAACATGCCCTGTTGCCTCCTTTATGCACCATAACTGCTTTGCATAGGCCTATAATTAACACTTCCTGTTGCCTCTTTTGTGCACTATAGGCGTTTTGCATAGGCCTACCATTAACATGCCCTGTTCCCTCCTTTGTGCACCATAACCGCTTTGCATAGGCCTATCATTAACACTTCCTGTTGCCTCTTTTGTGCACCATAAGTGCTTTGCATAGGTCTATCATTAACATGTCATATTACCTCCTTTGTGCACCATACGTGCTTTGCGTAGGCCTATCATTAACATCCCCTGTGCCTCCTTTGTGCACCATGAGGGCTCTGCATTGGCCTATCATTAACATGTCCTGTTGCCTCCTTTGTGCACCATAAGTGCTTTGCATAGGTATCATTAACATGTCCTGTTGCCTCCTTTGTGCACCATAAGTGCTTTGCATAAGTCTATCATTAACATGTCCTGTTGCCTCCTTTGTGCACCATAAGTGCTTTGCATAAGTCTATCAGTAACATGTCCTGTTGCCTCCTTTGTGCACCATAAGGGTTTTGCATAAGTCTATCAGTAACATGTCCTGTTGCCTCCTTTGTGCACCATAAGTGCTTTGCATAAGTCTATCATTAACATGTCCTGTTGCCTCCTTTGTGCACCATAAGGGTTTTGCATAAGTCTATCAGTAACATGTCCTGTTGCCTCCTTTGTGCACCATAAGGGCTTTGCATAGGTATCAGTAACATGTCCTGTTGCCTCCTTTGTGCACCATAAGGGCTTTGCATAGGTATCAGTAACATGTCCTGTTGCCTCCTTTGTGCACCATAAGGGCTTTGCATAGGTATCAGTAACATGTCCTGTTGCCTCCTTTGTGCACCATAAGGGCTTTGCATAGGTATCAGTAACATGTCCTGTTGCCTCCTTTGTGCACCATAAGGGCTTTGCATAGGTATCAGTAACATGTCCTGTTGCCTCCTTTGTGCACCATAAGGGCTTTGCATAGGTATCAGTAACATGTCCTGTTGCCTCCTTTGTGCACCATAAGGGCTTTGCATAGGTATCAGTAACATGTCCTGTTGCCTCCTTTGTGCACCATAAGGGCTTTGCATAGGTATCAGTAACATGTCCTGTTGCCTCCTTTGTGCACCATAAGGGCTTTGCATAGGTATCAGTAACATGTCCTGTTGCCTCCTTTGTGCACCATAAGGGCTTTGCATAGGTATCAGTAACATGTCCTGTTGCCTCCTTTGTGCACCATAAGGGCTTTGCATAGGTATCAGTAACATGTCCTGTTGCCTCCTTTGTGCACCATAAGGGCTTTGCATAGGTATCAGTAACATGTCCTGTTGCTTCCTTTGTGCACCATAAGGGTTTTGCATAGGTATCAGTAACATGTCCTGTTGCCTCCTTTGTGCACCATAAGTGCTTTGCATAGGTATCAGTAACATGTCCTGTTGCCTCCTTTGTGCACCATAAGGGTTTTGCATAGGTATCAGTAACATGTCCTGTTGCCTCCTTTGTGCACCTTAAGTGCTTTGCATAGGTATCAGTAACATGTCCTGTTGCCTCCTTTGTGCACCTTAAGTGCTTTGCATAGGTATCAGTAACATGTCCTGTTGCCTCCTTTGTGCACCTTAAGTGCTTTGCATAGGTATCAGTAACATGTCCTGTTGCCTCCTTTGTGCACCATAAGGGCTTTGCATAGGTATCAGTAACATGTCCTGTTGCCTCCTTTGTGCACCATAAGTGCTTTGCATAGGTATCAGTAACATGTCCTGTTGCCTCCTTTGTGCACCATAAGTGCTTTGCATAGGTATCAGTAACATGTCCTGTTGCTTCCTTTGTGCACCATAAGGGTTTTGCATAGGTATCAGTAACATGTCCTGTTGCCTCCTTTGTGCACCATAAGTGCTTTGCATAGGTATCAGTAACATGTCCTGTTGCCTCCTTTGTGCACCATAAGTGCTTTGCATAGGTATCAGTAACATGTCCTGTTGCTTCCTTTGTGCACCATAAGGGTTTTGCATAGGTATCAGTAACATGTCCTGTTGCCTCCTTTGTGCACCATAAGTGCTTTGCATAGGTATCAGTAACATGTCCTGTTGCCTCCTTTGTGCACCATAAGTGCTTTGCATAGGTATCAGTAACATGTCCTGTTGCTTCCTTTGTGCACCATAAGGGTTTTGCATAGGTATCAGTAACATGTCCTGTTGCCTCCTTTGTGCACCATAAGTGCTTTGCATAGGTATCAGTAACATGTCCTGTTGCCTCCTTTGTGCACCATAAGGGTTTTGCATAGGTATCAGTAACATGTCCTGTTGCCTCCTTTGTGCACCTTAAGTGCTTTGCATAGGTATCAGTAACATGTCCTGTTGCCTCCTTTGTGCACCTTAAGTGCTTTGCATAGGTATCAGTAACATGTCCTGTTGCCTCCTTTGTGCACCTTAAGGGCTTTGCATAGGTATCAGTAACATGTCCTGTTGCCTCCTTTGTGCACCATAAGGGCTTTGCATAGGTATCAGTAACATGTCCTGTTGCCTCCTTTGTGCACCATAAGGGCTTTGCATAGGTATCAGTAACATGTCCTGTTGCCTCCTTTGTGCACCATAAGTGCTTTGCATAGGTATCAGTAACATGTCCTGTTGCCTCCTTTGTGCACCATAAGTGCTTTGCATAGGTATCAGTAACATGTCCTGTTGCCTCCTTTGTGCACCATAAGGGTTTTGCATAGGTATCAGTAACATGTCCTGTTGCCTCCTTTGTGCACCATAAGGGTTTTGCATAGGTATCAGTAACATGTCCTGTTGCCTCCTTTGTGCACCATAAGGGCTTTGCATAGGTATCAGTAACATGTCCTGTTGCCTCCTTTGTGCACCATAAGTGCTTTGCATAGGTATCAGTAACATGTCCTGTTGCCTCCTTTGTGCACCATAAGTGCTTTGCATAGGTATCATTAACATGTCCTGTTGCCTCCTTTGTGCACCATAAGTGCTTTGCATAAGTCTATCATTAACATGTCCTGTTGCCTCCTTTGTGCACCATAAGGGTTTTGCATAGGTATCAGTAACATGTCCTGTTGCCTCCTTTGTGCACCATAAGGGCTTTGCATAGGTATCAGTAACATGTCCTGTTGCCTCCTTTGTGCACCATAAGGGCTTTGCATAGGTATCAGTAACATGTCCTGTTGCCTCCTTTGTGCACCATAAGGGCTTTGCATAGGTATCAGTAACATGTCCTGTTGCCTCCTTTGTGCACCATAAGGGCTTTGCATAGGTATCAGTAACATGTCCTGTTGCCTCCTTTGTGCACCATAAGGGCTTTGCATAGGTATCAGTAACATGTCCTGTTGCCTCCTTTGTGCACCATAAGGGCTTTGCATAGGTATCAGTAACATGTCCTGTTGCTTCCTTTGTGCACCATAAGGGTTTTGCATAGGTATCAGTAACATGTCCTGTTGCCTCCTTTGTGCACCATAAGTGCTTTGCATAGGTATCAGTAACATGTCCTGTTGCCTCCTTTGTGCACCATAAGGGTTTTGCATAGGTATCAGTAACATGTCCTGTTGCCTCCTTTGTGCACCTTAAGTGCTTTGCATAGGTATCAGTAACATGTCCTGTTGCCTCCTTTGTGCACCTTAAGTGCTTTGCATAGGTATCAGTAACATGTCCTGTTGCCTCCTTTGTGCACCTTAAGTGCTTTGCATAGGTATCAGTAACATGTCCTGTTGCCTCCTTTGTGCACCATAAGGGCTTTGCATAGGTATCAGTAACATGTCCTGTTGCCTCCTTTGTGCACCATAAGTGCTTTGCATAGGTATCAGTAACATGTCCTGTTGCCTCCTTTGTGCACCATAAGTGCTTTGCATAGGTATCAGTAACATGTCCTGTTGCTTCCTTTGTGCACCATAAGGGTTTTGCATAGGTATCAGTAACATGTCCTGTTGCCTCCTTTGTGCACCATAAGTGCTTTGCATAGGTATCAGTAACATGTCCTGTTGCCTCCTTTGTGCACCATAAGTGCTTTGCATAGGTATCAGTAACATGTCCTGTTGCTTCCTTTGTGCACCATAAGGGTTTTGCATAGGTATCAGTAACATGTCCTGTTGCCTCCTTTGTGCACCTTAAGTGCTTTGCATAGGTATCAGTAACATGTCCTGTTGCCTCCTTTGTGCACCATAAGGGTTTTGCATAGGTATCAGTAACATGTCCTGTTGCCTCCTTTGTGCACCATAAGTGCTTTGCATAGGTATCAGTAACATGTCCTGTTGCCTCCTTTGTGCACCATAAGGGTTTTGCATAGGTATCAGTAACATGTCCTGTTGCCTCCTTTGTGCACCATAAGGGTTTTGCATAGGTATCAGTAACATGTCCTGTTGCCTCCTTTGTGCACCATAAGTGCTTTGCATAGGTATCAGTAACATGTCCTGTTGCTTCCTTTGTGCACCATAAGTGCTTTGCATAGGTATCAGTAACATGTCCTGTTGCCTCCTTTGTGCACCATAAGGGTTTTGCATAGGTATCAGTAACATGTCCTGTTGCCTCCTTTGTGCACCATAAGTGCTTTGCATAGGTATCATTAACATGTCCTGTTGCCTCCTTTGTGCACCATAACCGCTTTGCATAGGCTTATCATTAATACTTCATGTTGCCTCTTTTGTGCACTATAAGGACTTCACATAGGCCTATCATTAACATGTCCTGTTGCCTCCTTTGTGCACCATAAGCACTTTGCATAGGCCTATCATCAACATATCCTGTTCCCGAATCGTGTGATCACTTTTATGTCATTGTAAGAAAACGTATAAAAAGTTTATGATTGATTATGTATTGAGCGCTTCTACAAAACTCTATTGTTAAACAGCACACTACGACGTTTTATATGCGTCTAGAAATCTTTTAGTTCCCATACGGTACAGAAAACATTAAGTTCAAAGTACAAAATTATATGAAACTTGGGTATTCACAAGTTTAATTATTTTGCCTCAAGATATGTCGAGAACTTATCTATGATAATACAAGATGAATGTTCTCTTATGCCAGCATACACAAAAGGGTGTGCTCTCTCTCACACATTTGAACATTGTTGGTTTTTTATGCATGTGTTTAAAAATAATCCATATCCGATAAGAAAATACTAGAAAAAAAATGCTGTGATAAGAATGATAGCATTGTTACTGGCGGCTGGCTGAATGATAGAGCATACTCTTCACATGTTGAAACCACGTGTTTTTTATACATGGGATAAAATAATGAAGAAAATGAAATAACGGTAACGAATTAGAAGAGATGAATTAATTGCAAATAAGAGGACTTCAGGAGTCATTATAAAGAAATATTTGTTAATTTCATAACGCCGGGAAGGAGATTATTATTATTATTATTATTATTATTATTATTATTATTATTATTATTATTATTATTATTATTATTATTATTATTATTATTATTATTATTATTTCCTAAGCTACAACCCTAGTGAGAAAAGCAGGATGCTATAATCCCAAGGGCTTCAACGGGAAAAATAGCTCTGTGAGGAAAGGAAATAAGAAAAAAAGAAATAATAGAATGGTGTGCCCAAACGTACCCTTAAGCGAGAGAACTCTAACTCAAGACAGTGGAAGACTATGGTACAGAGGCTATGGCACTACCCAAGACTAGAGAACAATTGTTTAATTTTAGAGTGTCCTGAAAGAGCTGCTTACCATAGCCAAAGAGTCTCTTCTACCCTCACCAAGAAGAAAGTAGACACCGAACAATTACAGTGCAGTAGTTAACCAAGTTAGCGTTATTATTATTATTATTATTATTATTATTATTATTATTATTATTATTATTATTATTATTATTATTATTATTATTATTATTATTATTATTCAAGCTGCAACCCTGGTTGGAAGAGCAGAATGCTAACAGTCCCAAGGGCTCCCAACAGAGAAATTAGCTCAGGGAGGAAAGGAAATGTAAGGGAGTAGATTATAACCTATATAAGTAATTGATAAACGCTATGAAATATTTTAAGATCAGTAACATCAAAATAGATTTGTCATACATAAACTATAAAACTAGACGTACGTCAACCAATTCAACAGGAAAGAATTTACAAAAAGCTTGAACTTCTGAAGTTTTCTCCGATTCAACCGACAAATTAGGAAGCCAATTTCACACCCTGACCACAGTTGAATAAAACTTCATGAGTATTGTGTAGTAATTTGCCTTGTGATGAAGAAGACATGACTTAGAATCAAGTCTACGAAGGTCTGAACGCAATGTATGGTCTGAATTATGAAAAGTCTTATGTAATATGCATAAAGAACTAACTAAACTACGGTGACCGAGATTAATATCAGACCAGAAATGAAAAAAAAAATAATAGATTAACAATCATACTTTGAGGTTTGTTAGGGTTCACTTTCAGGCCCCATAACTTACACCATGCACAAATTTTTAGCTAGATCTCCATTAAGGGATTCTGGAACCATAGGTCTACATTCTGGAGATAGAATTAATGCAAACAGAGTAGCATCATCTGCATATGCAATGAGCTTGTTATATAAGCTATGGTGCCCAGCAACAACTACTCTGCAATGTATTGCTTAAAAATTCAATAATGAGGTTAAGAATATATCCACCTATTCCTCTTTGTGCCTGGTACTTGACATGGTCAAAGTCAGCAATGAAATTAAGGCTAATTATGTGAAAAATATTAAGATTTTTACAACAAATTCAAGCTAAGGATATCAATGCTTACACTGTATTAAGACAACTTTATTCAAAGCGAATTTCTTGTATATATGTATCATGTAAAATCAGATTTTCCATCATATGAATCAATTCTTAGAATGGTATTTATGAGCACAAAATACCTTTTGAAACACCCGGCTAAATCGTCCATTATTGTTTACATCTGTCGTCTGCCTGTTTATGCATTTCTCAATAGAGTTCTAATACAAATAATTTTCTCTGTTTACTTGCAGAAAAAATAGAGAACACGAAGCTGTTAGAAGGCTCCTATCATATATTTTATTTTATCACAATTAAAAAAATATTTGGTGGTTGGTCATAATTTTCTTTGAACGAAATCGAACACAAATTCGTAAGAAGTGTTGACAGATGGGGAGTTGTTGATGACGTTTGATTGGTGATCGGTGCTTGAATCTCTTGACATTAAACCCCTGTCTTACATCAAACTACGGAATGGAGCACATCAAAACACCAAAGGTAAGACACATTGAAACGAGCCCATGGCAGCCTTTTGTGATTTTGAGAATTTCCTTTTGAGAATTGACATTTAACAGGTGTCTAGTCTAACAAAAAAGTTGAGCTCATTCATCCTTGACCTTGCATGTGCGGTCAATATTCTCCCTTAAAATCTCTGCTTTTATCTTATTTAATGTTATATCTGTTGTATGATTTTATATAGGTCTGATATAGCTATTAGAGTAATGAAACTTATTCATAGTTGTTTTATATAGGATAGGTCTAAACATGAACTGGAAAAGTAAGTAAACATAGGTCTAATGTTTTCACCTATCAAATAACACTATCCTGTCTTATGCTACAGTATATTACAAATTGGTTCCTATGGTTTTTTTATCCTATGGGTAAATGCTTACTTACTGAAATTAAAGTCATGCCCCTCATGTGGTATCAATTACAGTAACTGTACTTCGTTATATTGACACTTGATAGGCTAAGCTTCTGTCTAAAAGAAGTTCGGTATTTTTGTAGTGAATTACATGGCAATGTAACCTAGGAAAAAAACTACTGTTTCTTATAGAAAAAATTACGATCTCTTCAAAAATGACACTCGTTTCCGTCGCAAATGAATAGTTTCAGAAATATATATACATCTATATCCTACGATAATGGGGGACCCCCAGTGGGAACTCGGGGTTTTGGGTGGGGAAAACATACTGGGGAAACGAAATATAATTGTTTTCCTATAGTAAATACCGTGAATTAAGCGAATTTGATGTTCATTTCAATCGGAAACAAACAGATCAACCAATTCAGATAACTTTGAGATGCACGGTGTCACTTCTCTTACGAACGAACGATAACATTAGCAACGTTACCAATAATACGCAGTGTTACCAACATTGACGTATGGTACACAGAGTTACCAACGGCTCGTTGACATTACTAAAGATAGTAATGATAGATATTTCCATATATTAAATAATTTCTCCATATAAGTTTTACTCAATATATAAAAAGTACAAAAAGGGCACAGAACCTAATAAACCCACCTAACCTAGACTAGTAGTATGACAGGTCACAAAATAACATTTGATCTACATCGGACGTTGGCAGCACTGGTTACTGTATTTTTTCATGACATAATCTTTGTAACGGCGCCTCCAAAGTTTATCCAGATATACTGTTTTGTATTTTCCTCCGGTTATTATAATTTCAAGAAGGTAATGTATAGAGAAGAAAAGGCTTGTTTTACGTTTATATATCGATTCCCCAGTATGTTTTCCCCACCCAAAACCCCGAGTTCCCACTGGGGGTCCCCCATTATTGGAGGATATAGATGTATATATACAGTGAACCCTCGCTACTTCGCGGTTCGACCATCGCGGATTCACCACTTCGCGGATTTTTTCCATAACCCATATATATACAGTAATATATATATATATATATATATATATATATATATATATATATATATATATATATATATATATATATATATATGTATGCATGTATTTATGCATATATGTATGTATGTATATATGTAGGTATGTATATGTGTATACATATAAATATATATATATATACACACACACACACATATATATATATATATATATATATATATATATATATATATATATATATATATACATATATATATATATATATATATATATATATATATATATATATATATATATATATATATATCTAAAGTAGGAAGATGTGATGTAGTTCTAAGGGAAAAGTATGGGAAATATGTCTGGGTAATAAGCAAAGCTCTACCTCCAGTTTGTTTCTTCATTATGATCAGAGATAAATGTAAACAAAACATTGGTTGCCATTTTTTATCGTGCTTTTTAGCGTGTTTAGGAAACGCATGATATAAAATCGCCTTTAATATTTGTGCCTGTTTTAGTTTAGGGTACTGTAGTACATGCATTAAGTGTTCTGTACATTAAAAGGTAGTTTGTTAACAGTACTACGTACAAGGGAAGGTTTTAAAAGTCAAAATATACATGTTGAATAAGTAGGTAAATATGGTGTCACTACTTCGCGGATTTTCACCTATCGCGGCCGCGTCTGGAACCTATCTACCGCGATAAACGAGGGTTCACTGTATTTCTGAAACTATTAATTTGCGACGGGAACGAGTGTCATTTTCGAAGAGAGCGTAATTTTTTCTATTAGAAACAGTAGTTTTTTTTCCTAGGTTACATTGCCATGTAATTCACTACAATGAAACCAGAAGTTCTAGGCCAAGTCCTTAAATTGTAGTGGTTTTCACTGCCATGGGAAGCAAGTTATTAATCCAGAAATTAGCCTAAAGAGTTTAATCTCTTATTTAAGATTCTGGATAATTTAGAAAATTTTTTTGGGTAGTTTGTAAGTGGTTGGTCACCAATTTTTTTTTTGCCAAAATAATCGCCCTCTCAGCTAACTCACGTAGGGTAACATGTACTGCGCGTCAAAACAGAGGAGCAATAAAATGTTTAATTGCGAGTGTAGCTAGCCACCGCTGAACGAAAACCAGTAAGTGAATAATTAGCACTAGTTCGTTAGCCAGCTTACGTATAGATATGATAAAATGGGGTTGACGACTGACATGGATAGGAAGGGTCCTTATTTTCTATGCGAGCAGTAGGTCTGGTAACTCAATGAGCGACTCACGTTCTCAGTTATTTTTCATAGCTGGCTAACAACCATTCTGCATTGACTAGGCTTAGTAAAAAATAAAAACAGGGTGTGATGGAATGAACTAGGCCTAGGCTAACATGAAACCCTCCTTGAAGTAACCTAGGATAGGCAAACATTGAAATGTACTAAAAAATATTGGTATATTCAGCTTACTCAATAGGAAACATTATCACCCACTTTTATTCCAAACGGTGCTAATTGAAATTTGCTCATTAGTCTTTTGATCGTAACCTAGCTCATCCCAGAATTTGGTATATTACTTAACCCATTCTTTAGTGCATCATTCCACCTGACCCATCTAAAGGAGACATGTTTGTCCCAGAGCTTAGGTTTCATTTCGAATATCATAATGAATTAGCAATTTCATGTCAATATACTGTAGTCTTGATCTATTATGTACACTATGAGAGTCTGTAGTATACGAGTGCTTGGTTACTGCCCTTTGAGTAGGAAAATATAAACATCTTGATATTAAGACTTGTATTGGACGGGCAAATCGTTGGTTACTGCTCGTGGAGTAGGAAAATATAAACAGCTTCATGTTAAGACTTGTATTGGACGTGCAAATTGTCGGTTACTGCTCGTGGAGTAGGAAAATGTAAACAGCTTCATGTTAAGACTTGTATTGGACGTGCAAATTGTCGGTTACTGCTTGTGGAGTAGGAAAATATAAACAGCTTGATGTTAAGACTTGTATTGGACAGGCAAATAGTCGGTTACTGCCCTTTGAGTAGGAAAATATAAACAGCTTGATGTTAAGACTTGTATTGGCCAGGCAAATAGTCGGTTACTGCTCGTGGAGTAGGAAAAATTAACAGCTTCATGTTAAGACTTGTATTGGACGTGCAAATCTTCGGTTACTGCTCGTGGAGTAGGAAAATATAAACAGCTTGATGTTAAGACTTGTATTGGACGTGCAAATCGTCGGTTACTGCTCGTGGAGTAGGAAAATATAAACAGCTTGATGTTAAGACTTGTATTGGACGTGCAAATCGTCGGTTACTGCTCGTGGAGTAGGAAAATATAAACAGCTTGATGTTAAGACTTGTATTGGACGTGCAAATCGTCGGTTACTGCCCTTTGAGTAGGAAAATATAAACAGCTTGATGTTAAGACTTGTATTGGCCAGGCAAATAGTCGGTTACTGCTCGTGGAGTAGGAAAATATAAACAGCTTGATGTTAAGACTTGTATTGGACAGGCAAATAGTCGGTTACTGCTCGTGGAGTAGGAAAATATAAACAGCTTGATGTTAAGACTTGTATTGGACAGGCAAATAGTCGGTTACTGCCCTTTGAGTAGGAAAATATAAACAGCTTGATGTTAAGACTTGTATTGGCCAGGCAAATAGTCGGTTACTGCTCGTGGAGTAGGAAAATATAAACAGCTTGATGTTAAGACTTGTATTGGCCAGGCAAATAGTCGGTTACTGCTCGTGGAGTAGGAAAATATAAACAGCTTGATGTTAAGACTTGTATTGGACAGGCAAATAGTCGGTTACTGCTCGTGGAGTAGGAAAATATAAACAGCTTGATGTTAAGACTTGTATTGGACAGGCAAATAGTCGGTTACTGCTCGTGGAGTAGGAAAATATAAACAGCTTGATGTTAAGACTTGTATTGGACAAGCAAATAGTCGGTTACTGCTCGTGGAGTAGGAAAATATAAACAGCTTGATGTTAAGACTTGTATTGGACAGGCAAATCGTCGGTTACTGCTCGTGGAGTAGGAAAATATAAACAGCTTGTTGTTAAGACTTGTATTGGACATGTTAATCTATTCTCACCGCCTATGGCGTGTAAATGCTCAGTCCAGTAGGGCGCCACTTATGCAAAGCGGTACAGCAGCAGTGAAATAATGCTACAGCGTTGGCGTGAAAGCATCATTAGATTTATCACTCGAGTGTACCACACTGGTGGCAATGGTGGTTTGAAACTGCATGGTGTGAAATAGGCCTAAGGGCAAATTGAAGGCTTCCTTTACAATAAAGGCATTAAAACTATCGCATCTAAAGTTATGAGTATGTAGGACTACCCTTAACTTCATTTGGTTAAAATTAACTTCTTGTAGGCATTTCACAATGTTTTACAGAATGTTTTGATGTTAAAAGCCGAGACACTATTGAGAGCTGGAAGTAAGGAATAGAGATAGAATGGAAATTGTACCGTAGATATGGCGTTGCGATTGCAGGATTTTCCCAAACATTTCAGGAACCATTTATGCTAAACTTTCCAGTCAGAAAATGTTGGTTATGAAATTATGTAAATTTGTAAGTGTCTGTGTAGAAAGGCTGATATAATAAAAGTTTTTATAAAATTGATGAGAAAAAAAAAATTTATGTGGAAATATTGGCTTTCAATACAATATGGAATTTAAACGGGATACTGTACTGTAGATCAAAGGTTCCTAAGGTGATGGGACTATTTACTACACGAAATGCAACCTAACCTAATCAAGAATTCCATCATCATAATTAAATAATCTTTCCAAAAATACTGTGCTCTGTCTAATCAAAGGTGAGCTTACCCCCATGGATCCCCTTTAACCATTGAATTTGTCTCAACTTGCACTTGGACATGGAAGGTTTATTTACCTCCATCTATGGCTATAATGGGAGCTCCAGCATTTGTTTTTTTCCAAGAGATCCTAATCTCATGCTCTCCTCACCTGTAAAGTCCTTTAAAGTAAATTTCTGTTTATCTGTAGTCTGTCAAATCGATTAAAAACTGGTTAAACCTGTAGGGTAGATCATTGGATTCAATTAAAGGAAGAATTTGCTTTTGCTCCTAAATGAATACAAACCGGAGTCCTTTAAAAGGAAGAGTATGATTTCAACTTGCTTGGAATTCAATTGTTAGAATTTTAACAAGGAGTGTCGATAGTTACTGGTAGGAGGTGGGGAAAACTCGGCCCTCTAGCAAGCACACCGAGACGTAACCGTGATATCAGCTGCCGAGGTGTACAGAGGTACAGTACTCATAGTGTTCTCACATTGGCTGTTTAACTTTTTTTTTTTTGCCTTTTAAGTGAAAGTGTGTTTGTTTTGGTACATATACAAACCTTTGCTCTGTATAAAGGAGTAGATAATAGCAAAGCTGGAATGTTAGGAGTGACCCTCTTTCCAGTGGGAAATGTATAGCTGGAGGAGGTAAAAGGGGTTGAAAATGGATTCATTGCCATCAGGGTCATCCTCCAGGTTGAAGTCACGACCTCTCTCCCTTCTCCTCGCCAGTAAATTCCCTTCTGACCCTTCCCCATCTGTCTCCTCCGGAGGCCACTCATGGTTACGTCTCCTCGGTCACCTCTCATCTTTGGCTCGTCTAGTTCCCAACGGTCGCCTCAGGATGAGATCCCTCCAGTGGCGACTCAAGTCCCGGTGGAATCAAGGTTACGATTCCCCGGACGTCTTGATCCCTATGGGACCTGCGGAACGGACGGACCTCCAGTGGTGGGTGACAGACGAGAACCTACGAAGAGGAGTGGATCTTCTCGTCCTCCCCTCGGATTTGATGCTGTTTTTGGACGCCTCAAAGAAAGGGTGGGGGGCCCACTTTCTTCACCACAGGACCTCAGGCCTGTGGTCAGAAACAGAAAAGTGCCTCCATATAAATCATCTAGAGATGAAGGCCGTTTTCTTGGCCCTTCAACAGTTCCAACAATACCTGGCGGGTCACTCTGTGGTGGTGATGAGCGACAACACCACAGTAGTGGCTTACATTAACAAGCAAGGAGGTACCTTTTCGAAGCAGCTATCCCATCTTGCAGTAGAGATACTGAGATGGACCGAAGTCCACTCGATTCCACTATCGGCACGTTTCATTCCAGGCAAGAGGAATGTGCTCGCCGACAATCTGAGCAGAGTGTCTCAGATAGTGAGTACCGAGTGGTCTTTGGATCATCTAGTAGCCAACAAAGTCCTGACTTTGTGGGGTTCCCCAACTGTGGATCTGTTCGCGACAGCGTTGAATTTCAAGCTCTCGCTATACTGCTCCACAGTCCCGGATCCCAAGGCGCGCTTTTGCAAGATGCCTTCCAACAACCGTGGGATAACATCGACGTGTACGCCTTTCCCCCGTTCTGTCTGATGAGGAGGGTGCTCAACAAGACCTGAATATCGGTCAATCTTTCAATGACCCTCATAGCTCCGCTATGGCATCACGCAGAATGGTTTCCGGACCTTCTGCAACTCCTAACGGAACTTCCGAGAGAACTCCCTCCGCGACACAATCTACTCAAACAACCACATGCCAACATCTTCCACAAAGCCGTAGCTTCGCTACGACTTCACACCTGGAGACTATCCAGCATCTCCTCGCTGAGAGAGGATTTTCGCAACAAGTTGCGATCTGGATGTCTGGACATCTGCGAAAATCATCCGCATCTGTCTACCAGGCAAAGTGGAAAGTCTTCTGTGGTTGGTGTCGTGGAAGGGGTATCTCTCCACTCAATGCCACTATTCCAGCAATAGCGGAGTTCCTCGTGTATTTGCGGGAAGAAATGCACCTTTCAGTCTCGGCGGTGAAAGGCTATCGCTCAGCCTTAAGTCTAGCCTTCAGGCTCAAAGGAATGGACATTTCTTCCTCGCTGGAACTATCCCTACTCATACAAAGTTATGAACTTACCTGCCCTCAGTCGGAAGTGAGACCTCCTCCATGGAAAGTGGTTCGAGTTCTCAGGTCTCTTAAGAGACCTCCCTATGAACCATTAAGCCAGGCTTCAGATCACCACCTAACTTTGAAGACGGTGTTCCTACTAGCTTTGACTTCGGCCAAGCGAGTTAGTGAACTTGATGGTCTCTCGTATGACATCGCCCATTCAAGGGAATGGGGGGAGGTAACGTTCAAATTCGTCCCTGAGTTTATTGCTAAGACTCAGAATCCGGGGGTGGCGGACCCTAGGTTTGACTCCTTCCAGATTTCGAGTCTCCGTTCTGTAACAGATGACCCAGACCATCTCCTACTGTGCCCAGTAAGGAGCTTGAGGTTGTATCTCAAAAGAACGGCTGCAGTCCGTCCTCGGGTGCAAGCATTGTTCGTTAGCACTGGGAGGACTAAGAGGAGGGTCACCAAGAACACCATCTGGGCATGGATTCGTAGGGTGATCCATCTGTCCCTGAATCCAGACCCTCCTCCGTCACGTCGCCCTAGAGCACATGATGTCAGGGGCGTAGCTATGTCCCTGGCCTTCAAGAAGAATTTCTCAGTGACGCAGGTTCTTCAAGCTGAGGTGTGGAAGCGTCAGACGACCTTCATAGCCCACTACCTGCAAGACGTGACCCACAGGAGGCTCGATACGTTCTCTATCGGCCCTGTGGTGGCTGCACAACAGCTGGTTTAAAACCTCAGGCTCCTTATTGGACAAGTAGCAGAAGGTTGAGGGCATTGTTACCCGGTCTTAGTCTGCATGAATGAAAAGGTTTGTCTGGCCCTTATTCTTTTCTTCATCTTCCCCTCTCTTGGGGAAAGCAGCATCCTAGGTTCTCTGCACAGCTGACCTCAAACCACTGCAGGTAAACCATGTTTCCTTGTGTTCCTAGTATTAAGCTAATACTGTCACGTCCCCATACCCTGACGAGGTGGTATTGGGAGAGTCCTAGCCTAAAGTTTCCATCTAAAGGATTACAGGTAAACTTCCTAGGACGAGTCACACTTTATTATACCTTCACACACAGCTTGCGTAGGTTGCAGTCCTTGCGTAGCAAGGTTCTAGCGAGGTGCAGGGACTCCTTATTGTTGAGTGCTGACACACTCAAATAATGAGCCCCCGGGCAAAGCCAAAAGCCAGTACTGGCTGGGATGTTCCACCCTTCCTAATTTATCAACTCTCCCTCTTCTATGATTACCCATTGTCAGGTATTGACAAAGGACCTTGCTCTTTAGGCAGAAGTCCTGACTATGGTAGAGAAGGGTGCTCTTCAAGAGGTCTGCGACAGGTCCCCAGGCTTCTTCAGTCTACTCTGTCTGGTCGAGAAGGTGTCTGGCGGCTGAAGACCAGTTTTAGGCCTGTCAGCTTTGAACAAGTTTGTCTGCTCAAAATGAAGATCACAGCCATAATCAGGCAGGTTATTAGGCCTGGTGACCTCATGATGACGATCGACCTGAAGGTACGTCTCTCCTCGGAGCCTCTATACCCTGGATAGCCAATTTTTTGCCTTATCTCTGTCAGCAGTGAAAGGCTATCTCTCATTATTAAGCCAGGTCTTTAGGCTGAAGTTGATGTTTTTTTCTTCGGTAGAACTTTCTATGCTCATATGGAGCTTTGAACAGTCCTGCTCTCCGTTGTAGGTTAGACTACCGCTCTGGAACGTGACCAAGGTTCTCCGTTCTTTAAAAGGGGTCCCGTACAAACCGTAAGATTTGTTTTGAACAGTAACCATACCCTAAAAACTATTTTCTTGCTTGCTCTAGCTTCAGCTAAGTGGGTGAGCGAGCTTCATAGTCTCTTCTTTAATGTCTATTATTCAGGGAGATTGGTGCAGGTCTCATTCTCCTTTTTTCCCTGTGTTTGCTGCTAAAATGCCGACTCCATCGGTGCTTGACTCCAGGTTTGTTTCTTTTTAGTTGCTTTTGAGTCTGTGAGAGTAGTTAGGCGCTTAGTTAGGCGCTATCTCAAACGTATACACATATCTTGTCCCCATATATAACAACTCTTTGTAAGTACTGGGAAAGGCAAAAGGAAGGTGACCAGAAATAAGATTTCTTCTTTGATAAGAGAGGTCATCGACCGCACCCTTAGACCCTCGTCACCTTCCTATTCTGGGGGGACGTGAGTTAAAGCATGTGACGTTAAGGAAATCGTTATGACCTTACTGTTCCGAAGGAATCTCTGTGGTGCAAGTACTCCAAGTGGCTGTATGGAAATGACACTATGTTTACTGCCCACTACCTGTGGGACTTGATCCGCAGGTCCGCAGATATGTTTTCTCTAGGACCTATTGTAGTTGCACATATAGTTATCTTAGCTCATCTTCCAGGACCTAGCAGCTGATCGAGGACAGAGGTTACATGTTAACCTGGAGTGAAAGTAAGGGTGACTGGACTTTTCTTTTCCTTTCACCTTCTCCTCTCTTGGGCTAGAGCATGAGAAACCCTGTCAGCTGCATCCATTTTTTCTGCAGGTAAGCCCCACTCAAGTGTGTAGCAGATCTATGCCATATTATAGAAGAGATGTCCCCTCACTCTTCACGACAGGGAGTGTGATGTAACCAGGTAAAACCATCAATATATGAGCACCACAGGAAATCATTCAAACTTATTACATATATGAGTACAGTACCACATGGAATCATTCAAACCCATTAAATATATATGCCTAATGTTACAAGACAGACACATTTTGCTAATTACTGTACCCTTTGTTGCAAGGGCCGTTGACCCGCTGGTATTACTAAACCACTGGTACACGAGGTGTAAGGATTGTTAAGTCTGTCGCATCATAGCACACGAGTTTGGGCATTCCGGGATAAGTTCCTAGCCAATTGGAGCGGGGACTTCTTCCCTTGTAACAGTGAGTTTCCTATGTAAAGGATGAAGGTTTGTATATTTATCGCAACAAATGATAAATTTAGAAGTAATTTGTATTCATTCCGTTGCGATATACTTACTCGGAACTTCTCTATTGCCAGTCAGGCCACACAACGCATTCTGGACAGGTGTCCTCACGAACACACACTCAACCCTGACATGAAGTGTACAAAGAGTGAGGATCTATATCCACCTGTGAGAGAAAAGCCCAACAGGACTTATCACAAACACCCGGACAACGACGTTTCGCACGCTCGGGCTCCATGCTGAATGGAAAGCAAGTAACAATCACAAACACAATGTGAGAAAGAAACTCAGAGCGAAACACAAAGGAAACGCTGGTCAGATACGGAATGAATAATGCACGACCTCTCGAGAGGTCGACCAGCTTCGTACTGGCGATTATGCCTGGCTTTGACCCGGACCGGGTGAATGTAGGGGTTGTGGGTACTGCCAGATGTATGGTATGGGGGAGAACTGGGGAGACCTAACAGAAAATTCTGGTCAGTACGGGGCTAACTCCCCAGATCTCCTAAGGAAGTTCCTCGTAAGTATAGCTAGGAAGAATACAAATTACTTAAAATTTATTATTTTTCCTAACTATACAAACCTTTACTCATTCTTTCCTGCCATCACCAATCCCTAGAAAGTCCTGCAGTCAAAGTTGTTTGTCAGTGAGCAAGGTGGGGGCATGGATGGGGGCTGCAGTGTTTACCAGCTACCGACCGGTAACTGCCGGCCAATTGTTTACACCTTGTTATAAAATTTTAATGGCCATGTACTACAACTTTGCTGTTATGTTCTATGTAAAGGACTCTGCTTTGTATAATTAGGAAAAGTACAAATTACTTCCAAATTTGTAATTTATTTTACAGAGAAACCACGAGTGGACATTCATTCATGGCCTGGAGTTGCTGGAAGGAAGTGCGACACATACATTAGCAGGATTTATATGGATCCCCATCTTTTATTCATCTCTTGCCAAGGGCATGATTGTTCTCAGTTTTCCCCCCTGCAACAAGTGTACAATTTGACCTTCAGAGCAGGGGGTGGAAAATGGGAAGAAAAGGAAGAAGCTTAAATGTGATTGTGCACAGTCAGGATCAATCTTAAAATCAAGGCACTCTTTCTTCTTCTTCTGGTAATCAGGCCTAACCCATCTCCATCTTCCTCCCCTGGAGTGATGAAGAAGGATGCCGGGATAATGATATTGCCCTTGGGCAAACTATGAAACAGTGGTAATGGCTCCAGCAGGTGAAGTAGCGATATCTCGCACTTCTCCTCTTAGTAAGCTACCAGAAACTCCTCAGAATGCTGAGTAAATGGACATAAGGTAACCTTGGTCTTCTTTAAATCTGGAAGGCATCCCCTTGAAGCATAATTAGCCACAAGCCCTGGGTAATTAGCAGGCATCTTCCCCACCTGCTGAGGAGGCAAAAAGAATTACCTGATGTAGACCCACCCTCCTTATTTGTAGTCTCAGGACTGTAGACCCTAGAAATACTGACGTCGATGAATTCGAAGGGAAAGACTTCATACCCCTTCCCCAAATAGCCAAATCTATTCAACCTCTTTTCTGTGGAGAATTTTCCTATAACCTCAATAAATACGGAGGAATAAAATGTGGGGCTTCAAGATCTCATTCATGAATGCGGACAACCATCTCGTACGTTCACTCCTTGGACAGAGTCTGACGACCCTTGGAAGCTCTCGCGCTCACCTCTACAATTGTGCGCACCTTGACACCTGCTCTCATTGAGCTCGCCTCAACAGGCGTGTTCATCGCACTCTCCAGAACGTGAATGTCAATCGTTCACATGCCTCAATTAAACGAATCATGCTGTCCAGTAAATGGGGAAAAAGTTCAATCATCGTGCTCAAATGTTAACACACCATCATCATGTACTCCAGTTCTTGTGCTATGTGGACAATCATTGCAATCATTGTGCGACTACTCTTTGCCAGCACAGTGTTCACCGATTCGTGCTCACTGGACAGCACGCCAGCACTTAATCAATCGCTGATATCTCGTGAAGAGATCGAAAACGAAAGCAAATTCTTGGCTATCTGTGCACATTTATTACACATGCTCAAAATTAGGTGCACTTGCTCCTAGAAGTGATTCAAGCTCTCAAATAGTTCCATGCTGTCAAAAATATTGGAGCTCACCTTTTAACTAGCAACGATTGTGCTCACCTGGTCTTGCAAGCTCACCAGCTTGTGGCTACATGTGGCGCGCACTTCTTTGCGTGCCTTTAATTGGTGCTCCCTCTCCAAAAGAGCAATTACCTATTCACCATCATATAGAGCTCTCTCCTGTTAGCGCACCGGTGCTAGCTAGCTTTAGTATGCACACTCCTGTAATGGAGGAATCGTCAACTGGTCAGTCACATGTTCCCCTGTGTGTTCATATGCATCCTGTGATACACCCTATCTGTGACGCGAAAGACCTCCATGGGATAGATACCCTTCATGTGATATGGGCTTTTCATATGACACGCTCTTTATATAACATGCACTTAACTGTTTGCTAACTCACTGGAGCACATACTATACGCAGTTCCACCTTGGGACAGTCTATTTTATGGGCAATCACTTCATCTGAAATAATCTCGAAGGAGGAGTGTGGGCACACATCTCAGCAGCCCACTCTCCAATCCAGATATACACAATTCCCCGCGATCATTCCTCAATAGATGATATATCTGTGGATGTTGGGTCACCTTGTCTCCCTCATATTCTTTGACCCCTAGATAGGTCGGTCAGTAAGTCTAGAAGACTCGTATAAAAAAACGCGTATGTAACTCGCACTAGGGAATGTTCATACGAGGACGTCAGCTTATCCATCCAGAACTGTAGACCACATGTGCAAGCATTGATTGAGGTACAGTAGTACCCTCTGACGAGAGGAGTTATCACAAGAGGGGTCCACATGAAACAAGCCGTTGCCACAGAGGTGTGACCACTGTGCATATCATACAGTATTTCCCCACTTGCCACCTCACGGAGGCATTCTCCAGACCATTGGATGGAGTCAGTCTGGGTTTTTTTTCGACAGGGAAAGGTAAGCCTTTCAGATGTACAAGGAATAGCCCATTCACCCAAGACAAATGCTGGACCTAGGGAAGCTCTTAGGACTAACAAATTGAGAGGTGCCAGAGGGCACTATGAAAGTCTCGCTGACTTGATGATATTTGGAGACAATAGTGTTATTATTAATTTTATTATTATTATTATTATTATTATTATTATTATTATTATTATTATTATTATTATTATTATTACTACTTGCTAAGATACAGCCCTAGTTGGAAAAGCAAGATGTTATAGGCCCAAGGGTTCCAACAGGGAAAATAACCCAGTGAGGAAAGGAAATAAGGAAACAAGCAAGAGAACTTTAACCCAAAACAGTGGAAGACCATGGTACAGAGGTTTTAGCACTTCCCAAGAGTAGAGAACAATGGTTTGATTTTGGAGTGTCCTTCTAGAAGAACTCTTACCATAGCTAAAGAGCCTCTTCTACCCTTACCAAGTGGAAAGTAGCTACTGAACAATTACAGTGCAATAGTTAACCCCTTGAGTGAAGAATATTTTGGTTAGCTTAGTGTTGTCAGGTGTATGAGGAAAGAGAAGAATGTGTAAAGAATAGGCCAGACTATTTGGTGTATGTGTAGGCAAAGGAAAAATGAGCGTAACTAGAAAGATCCAATATAGTACTTTCTAGCCAGTCAAAGCACCAAATGGCCTCAAGTATAGTGGTACCCAGACCTGCTGATGCAGCTGAACTTTCCTATGGCCCAAACTGCTTTGCAAGTCCCACGTGCAGAGAATCCAGTGCTTACTGACATCCCTGTCTCCTTACAGATGGAGACTATCCTGCATCTCCTCCGAGAGAAAGGCTTTTTGCGAGGCACTGTGGAGATGTCAGGGTGTTTCCAGAAACTTGCTGCAGTGGTCTATCAAGCAAAATGGGCCATTTTATGAGATTGGTGCCTTGACAATTAATTGCAGATTTTCTCATCTACCTTCACCGGGAGAAGCTTCTTTCAGTTGCATAGGGAGTGGTTAAGTTCTATCTCTCCTACCGATCGCCATGGCTTAAGAGCTTTAGACTTTGCCTCTGAATCAGGCTGTGAGCAAATCATAAATGAAGCTACTCACAGGTCTGGTAATTGCTTGGACCTCGTATACACTGACTCCCCTGGCGTTATAACTAGTAAGGTTGGTTCTCCAGTCGGGACATCTGATCATGCCTTGATTTCATTATTAGTGAAGACTGAGCAGCCTGTCCCTGATATATCATATTCTTGTAAAATTTATATGAAATCCCAAGCAGACTGGAATGGGATTTTACATGATCTTTTGTGCTTGAATTGGTCACAATTATATAATAGTGTAGATCCTGTTGTCCCTTTGAATGAGAATCTAGTCAACATAATTGATAGGCGTATCCCTTCTCGTGTGCTAAGGTACCGAGTGAAGGACAAACCGTGGTTCAATGATGATTGCAGACGTGCTTATTTGGAGAAACAGGAGGCCTATCATCTTTGGAAGGGGAACAGATCAGATTTGACCTGGAACAACTATACTCAGCTTCGAGCTTTTGCTCAGAGAGTTTATGCCTCAACTGAAAAGGAGTACAATTTAACCATAAAAGAAACACTTTCTGGTACAACTCAGGAACATAAATGGTGGTCTACCCTTAAATCTGCACTCTTTGGTGTAGATGCAACAGTTCCTCCTTTACTTAAACCAGATGGCTCAGTCACTCACTGTCCAAAGGAAAAGGCAACCCTTTTGGCTGATGTTTTTGACAGTAAACAGAGTAATGAAAAACTTGAACTTCCTCTTTCCTGTTTTCCTGAGGCTAAACTAACTAGTTTAGCTTTTCGATCTCGTGAGATTAAAGCTCTGTTGATGGACCTTGATGCTTATGGAGGTGTAGACCCAAATGGTATTTTTCCTTTGTTTTTTATAAAGACAGCAGATTTCTTAGCTCCAAAGTTATCTGTTATTTTGCGCAAGTTAGCAAGAAGAGGAGCTTTTAGCACTAGTTGGAGAATTGGTAATGTTACTCCTCTATGTAAATGTGTTTGTGGTAGCTCAAGTCCCACTGATTACCGCCCAATTTCCATAACTCCCATATTATCTAAAGTTTTTGAACGTCTTCTGGCAAAACGTCTTAATAGGTTTGCTGAAGGTAATCATCTACTCCCTAGTTTGCAACTTGGTTTTCGTAAAGGCCTTGGAGCATGTGATGCCCTTCTTACAATCTCCAATGCTGTACAGAAATCCCTTGATTGTGGTCGGGAAGTTCGTATGATTGGCCTTGATTTTAGTGCTGCCTTTGACCGTGTTAATCATGAGGCCCTTGTTTTCAAACTGAAACAGTTGGGAGTGGGTGGGTTGTTTCTTAGCATTATTATTAATTTTTCAATATTAAACTTACCCGATAATCATGTAGCTGTCAACTCCGTTGCCCGACAGAATTCTATGGAGGGATACGCCAGCTATCACAATACTAGAAGGGGGTGTACTTACCAGCGCCACCTGTGGCCAGGTACTATAGTACTTCTTGTTGACACCTCCTCAATTTTTCCTCTGTCGTGCTTCCGGCAAGACGTTCTGGGATACGCTTATGATCTTCGAGTATTTTCACGGCTTTTGGTGAAGTATTCTCTCAGATTTCGGCTGTCGCTTTACTGGAAAACTTCTATATTAGCTTAGATAGCTATTATTTAGTCCTGATTTAACGGTTAACGATCTTTTGCTTGATTTTGAAACCCCACTTGGCTAACTCTTTTGATTCAAGATGTCTGACATTTCACAAGCCCCCACCCATAGACGATGTAGGTCTTGTAATAGGCGTATTCCGAAGGCCTCGGTAGATCCTCACACCGCTTGTTCTGACTGTAGGGAAAGGCCCTGTCAGTTAGAAGATCGATGTGAGGAATGCGCCGGACTTTCGGAACTTGATTTTGTCCGTCTTCTTAAGTACTCAACCAAGTTAGAGAGAGAGAGAGAGTTAGGAGGAGTTCTTCTCACTCTTCACTTTTTTCCTCACCTCATGATCCCCTACCTTTTCCTACCCCTGTAGTGGCTACCCCCGAACCTACTATTTGCCCTCAGCCTGATATGTCTGTTGTTTTGCGTGCCATTCAGGCCTTAGGCGATAAAGTAGAGTCAGTGGTAAGTGATCATAAGTCTCTTATGGCCGAAGTCAAGGAACTTAAGGTCAAGAGTGCAGTGGGTGGAATTAGTGCCAGTGCTGTGACGAGTGCTAGTGTCAGTGCAGTGCCAAGTGCTAGTGTCAGTGTCAGTGTGGTGCGTGAGGATACTTCTGTGCGTGCCAGTCGTCCTCCCAGTCCGGGACCTCTTGCAAGCTCCCAAGCCCAGGGGAGAAGCAATGTCGAAGGGCAAAAGGGTTCGGCAGGCCTTGATCGGCGCACAGAAGTATCCTCGGTGGTTGCGGGCGTGTCTTCCAGAGACCGTCACTCCCACCTGCAGACGATTGAGCCCGTCTTTTACTCGTCTGCTGAGCATTTGTCAGGGAAGAAACGCTGGACTCAGGTCTCGAGACCACTCAAACGCAGAGTCCAGACCTCAAGAACTCAACCGGGCTGCAGTCATTGGCTCAGCTCTGACTCGCCGCAGTCATCAGTTGAATGCACTCCGCCTAAGAGGAGTAAGGTTCTGCCACAACAGATCTCTGCTGTTAAGGCTTTACCTCAGCAGACCTTAGTGTCTGCCGACCCCAAGTTGACTCTACTGCAGTCCATGCAGTCACAACTTGCGGTCTTGATGCGTGAGTGTCAGGCTGAGCAGGTTACACCTCCTCCTGCGATCGCTCCGCCTGACCGCAGTACTGCCTGCCAGGCGTACGATGTTGAGGCTCCTCAGAATACCTTAGCACGTTCTGAGTTTACTGTTTCCAGTGGTGTGCAGCTCCCTCCGCCTTCCTTAAGGCAACCTCAGCAATGGGAACAGGAAGATCATTCCTTGCTTCCTCCGCTTCCACTTGCAGTTCCACCAGTGAGGCAACACTCTCTTGAGGTACAACAACCTCTCCCATCCATGAGTCAGTCTCCTCAGCTCTCGCTGCAGCGAGCTCAACCCTCCTCAAGGCAACCACAACACCTTAGCCTTGCGCCTCAGGAGCCTCAACTCGCGAGACAATTTCTGTGTTCTGCGCAGCCACTACCTCATCGCTCTCAGCCCACACCTCAGGAACCTCAACTCGTTCCTCAGGAACTTGCTACTGCGCATCCGCCTTCCGCTCAGCAAGCGCAACCCTTGAGTTCAGTCACTCATGCTAGGAGTCAGCCTCCTCCACCCAAACACCTACCTTCTGCTACTTCTTTTGATCAGCCCTTGCAGTCTGAGCCTCGGGTGTTCCCTCAACAGATTCTTGAAGAGGAAACCACTAATATTGTTGTTCCAGCTCGTGCTGACTCTGCCGTTCAGCATACCTTTCCGATCTCTTCGCTACACTCTGGTGATGAGGCGTCTGATGATGAGGCAGCACACCTGGATCCCTCATCAGACGTGGATGAATCCAAGTCTTCTCCACCTTCTATTGACTTTCGTAAGGTCTTGGCTCTGTTTAGGGAGGTATACCCAGACCACTTTGTCTCTGCTATTCCCCGCTCTCCGCCATCTGAGTTTTCGCTGGGCATGCAGCCAGCTAAGTCTACCTATACTAAGCTAGTCCTAGCAAGGTCCTCTAAGAGAGCGTTAAGGATCTTAGGGGAGTGGTTGCAGACTAAGCAACACCTTGGAAAGACTTCGTTCATGTTTCCTCCGACTAAGCTCACTTCTAAAGCGGGCGTTTGGTATGCCACAGGAGAGGAACCAGGCTTGGGAGTACCTGCCTCTGCCCAGGCTGACTTCTCAAGTCTGGTGGACTCGCCTCGTAGAACAGCAATGAGGCGCTCTAAGGTTTGCTGGACCTTCTCAGACCTTGATCACTTCCTGAAGGGTGTTTTTAGAGCATTTGAGATGTTCAACTTCCTAGACTGGTGCCTGGGGGCCCTCAGCAAGAAGACCTCCCCTGCGGACAAGGATTCTGCCATGCTATTAATGTCCTGCATGGATAAGGCCATTAGAGATGGATCTGGCGAGCTTGCGTCGATGTTTGTGTCAGGGGTTCTTAAGAAAAGGGAACAGCTATGTACCTTCCTTTCCTCCAGCATTACACCTTGTCAAAGGTCTCAACTCCTTTTCGCTCCGCTCTCGAAGTTCCTCTTCCCCGTAGAGCTGGTTAAGGACTTGTCTGCTGCCCTGATACAAAAGGACACACATGATCTTGTAGCCTCATCGGCTCGTAAGACTAAGGTTGCTACCTCAGTCCCCAGGACTTATCGCACCCCAGTGGCTGATACTCCTGCTACGAGGTTCATACCGCCCTTTCGTGGTAGAGCCCCCAGCCGAGGAAGCTCCCGTCCAGACTCTTCCAGGAGCAAGTCTAGGAAAGGTTCCAAGGCTTCTAAAGGAAAAAACTGACTCTCCGCATCTCCAGACAGCAGTAGGAGCCAGACTCAAGAGCTTCTGGCAAGCCTGGGAAAAGAGAGGTGCAGACGCCCAGTCTGTCAGTTGGCTGAGGGAGGGTTACAGGATTCCATTCTGCCTCAAACCCCCTCTGACCACATCTCCCATCAACCTCTCTCCCAACTACAAAGAAGAGGACAAGAGGCTAGCGTTGCGCCAGGAGGTGTCGCTACTTGTGCAGAAGAAGGCAGTGGTTATAGTCCGGGACCATCAATCCCCGGGCTTCTACAACCGTCTCTTTCTGGTGGCCAAGAAGACAGGAGGTTGGAGACCGGTGCTGGACGTCAGCGCGCTCAATGCGTATGTCACCAAGCAGACGTTCACGATGGAGACGACGAAGTCGGTCCTAGCAGCGGTCAGGCAGGAGGACTGGATGGTCTCGTTGGACTTGAAAGATGCCTACTTTCACGTTCCTATTCATCCAGACTCCCAACCTTTCCTGAGATTCGTTTTTGGAAAGGTTGTCTACCAATTCCAAGCCCTGTGTTTTGGCCTAAGCACAGCTCCTATGGTGTTCACGCATCTGATGAGGAATTTAGCAAAATTCCTCCACTTATCGGACATCAGAGCCTCCCTCTACTTAGACGACTGGCTGTTGAGAGCCTCCACGAGTCGTCGCTGTCTGGAGAGTCTCAACTGGACTTTGGACTTAATCAGAGAACTGGGTCTGTTAGTCAACATAGAAAAGTCTCAGCTCATTCCCTCCCAATCCATTGTGTACCTGGGAATGGAGATTCGGAGTCAGGATTTTCGGGCTTTTCCATCGGCCCCAAGGATAAGCCAAGCCCTAGATTGCATCATGAGCATGCTGAAGAGGAGCAGTTGCTCGGTGAGACAGTGGATGAGTCTCACAGGGACCCTTTCATCACTGGCCCTGTTCGTCGAGCTAGGGAGACTCCACCTCCGCCCTCTTCAATTCCATCTTGCAGCTCATTGGGACAAGGGTTTGACTCTCGAAGCAGTCTCTATCCCAGTCACCAAAGAGATGAAGACCACTCTCTTGTGGTGGAAGACCAATCTCCTTCTCAGGGAGGGCCTATCGTTGGCTATTCAGACCCCCAATCTTCATCTCTTCTCAGATGCATCGGACTCGGGCTGGGGTGCGACCTTGAACGGACGGGAATGCTCGGGAACGTGGAACGAGGAACAGGGAACGCTCCACATCAACTGCAAGGAGCTACTAGCAGTTCATTTAGCCCTGCTGAACTTCAAGTCCCTCCTGCTGGGCAAGGTGGTGGAGGTGAACTCAGACAACACCACAGCCTTGGCTTACATCTCCAAGCAAGGAGGGACCCATTCGAGGAGCCTATACGAGATCGCAAGGGACCTCCTCATTTGGTCAAGAAGTCAAAACCTCACTTTGGTCACGAGGTTCATTCAGGGCAACATGAACGTCTCAGCAGATCGCCTAAGCAGAAGGAATCAGGTCATTCCCACGGAATGGACCCTCCACAAGAGTGTGTGCAACAGACTTTGGACCTTGTGGGGTCAACCTACCATAGATCTGTTTGCCACCTCCATGACCAAGAGACTTCCGCTGTACTGTTCCCCAGTTCCAGACCCTGCAGCAGTTCATGTGGATGCTTTTCTGCTGAACTGGTCCCATCTCGACCTTTACGCATTCCCACCGTTCAAGATAATAAACAAAGTCCTGCAGAAGTTCATCTCGCACGAAGGGACACGGCTGACGCTGGTTGCTCCCCTTTGGCCTGCAAGAGAATGGTTCACAGAGGTACTTCAATGGCTAGTCGACATCCCCAGGACTCTACCTCTAAGAGTGGACCTTCTACGTCAACCTCACGTAGACAGGTTGCACCCAAACCTCCACGCTCTTCGGCTGACTGCCTTCAGACTGTCGAAAGATTCGCTAGAGCTAGAGGCTTTTCGAAGGAGGCAGCCAGTGCGATTGCCAGAGCAAGAAGGGTTTCCACTCGTAGAGTCTACCAATCTAAGTGGGAAGTCTTCCGGAGCTGGTGTAGAGCCAATTCAGTATCCTCTACCAATACCTCTGTGACCCAAATAGCTGACTTCCTATTACATCTTAGGAATGAGAGATCCCTTTCAGCCCCTACGATTAAAGGGTACAGGAGTATGTTGGCTTCAGTTCTCCGCCACAGAGGTTTGGACCTTTCTTCCAACAAGGACCTTCAAGACATCCTTAAGTCTTTTGAGACTTCTAAAGAGCGTCGTCTATCCACTCCAGGCTGGAACCTAGACGTAGTCTTAAGGTTCCTTATGTCACCTAGGTTCGAACCTCTCCAGTCAGCTTCCTTCAAGGACCTTACCCTCAAGACTCTTTTTCTCGTCTGCCTTGCAACAGCTAAGAGAGTCAGTGAGGTTCATGCCTTCAGCAAGAACATTGGTTTCACGACCAAATCTGCAACATGTTCTTTTCAGCTCGGATTCCTAGCAAAGAACGAACTTCCTTCACGTCCTTGGCCTAGATCGTTTGAAATACCTAGCCTCTCCAACATGGTAGGTAACGAACTAGAGAGAGTTCTTTGCCCTGTCAGAGCTCTCAAGTATTATCTTAATAGGTCTAAACCTATTCGAGGACAGTCAGAAGCCTTATGGTGTGCCATCAAGAAACCTTCGAGGCCCATGTCCAAGAACGGGGTTTCGTATTATATAAGGCTTCTGATTAGAGAAGCCCATTCTCACTTAAAGGAGGAAGACCTTGCATTGCTGAAGGTAAGGACCCACGAAGTAAGAGCCGTAGCTACTTCGATGGCCTTTAATAAAAACCGTTCTCTGCAGAGCATAATGGATGCAACCTATTGGAGGAGCAAGTCAGTGTTTGCATCATTTTATCTTAAAGATGTCCAGTCTCTTTACGAGAACTGCTACACCCTGGGACCATTCGTAGCAGCGAGTGCAGTAGTAGGTGAGGGCTCAGCCACTACATTCCCTTAATCCCATAACCTTTTTTAACCTTTCTCTTGAATGCTTTTATTGTTGTTTTTATGGTTGTTACGGTAGGCTAAGAAGCCTTCCGCATCCTTTTGATTTGGCGGGTGGTCAATTCATTCTTGAGAAGCGCCTGGGTTAGAGGTTGTGTAGAGGTCCTTTAGTAGGGGTTGCAGCCCTATATACTTTAGCACCTTTGAGTTGATTCAGCCTCCAAGAGGAACGCTGCGCTCAGTAAGGAAGACGAACTTAAAAAAGAGGCAGAGTAACGGTTCAATTCGACTTCCTTACCAGGTACTTATTATTTCATTGTTATTTGAGATAACTGTTATATGAAATATGGGATACTTAGCTATCCTTTTATCTTGTACACTGGTTTTCACCCACCCCCCTGGGTGTGAATCAGCTACATGATTATCGGGTAAGTTTAATATTGAAAAATGTTATTTTTATTAGTAAAATAAATTTTTGAATATACTTACCCGATAATCATGATTTAATTGACCCTCCCTTCCTCCCCATAGAGAACCAGTGGACCGAGGAAAAATTGAGGAGGTGTCAACAAGAAGTACTATAGTACCTGGCCACAGGTGGCGCTGGTAAGTACACCCCCCTTCTAGTATTGTGATAGCTGGCGTATCCCTCCATAGAATTCTGTCGGGCAACGGAGTTGACAGCTACATGATTATCGGGTAAGTATATTCAAAAATTTATTTTACTAATAAAAATAACATTTTTTAAGTAATAGATCTCAAAGAGTTGTTGTTGATGGGCACCATAGTGATTATAGGAACGTGATATCCGGTGTTCCACAGGGTAGTGTTCTTGGCCCATTACTTTTCATACTATATACACATGACATGTGGTTTGGCCTAGAAAACAAACTTGTTGCATATGCTGATGATGCTACTCTCTTTGCATCAATTCCATCCCCTGAATGTAGATCTGGGGTTGGTGAATCCCTTAATAGAGATTTAGCTAGAATTAGTGCATGGTGCAAATTATGGGGTATGAAGTTGAATCCTAACAAAACTCAAAGTATGATTGTAAGTAGATCAAGGACGGTGGCTCCTCAACATCCGGATCTCAGTATTGATAATGTTTCTTTAAATATGTATGACTCTTTCAAAATTTTAGGTGTGATTCTCGACAGTAAATTTACTTTTGAGAAACATATAAGGTCTCTGTCTTCTTCAATTGCACAAAAAATAGGCTTATTGAGAAAGTCTTTCAAGATTTTCGGTGATCAATCTATTCTGAAGAAGTGTTTTAATTCTTTCATTCTACCTTGTTTTGAGTATTGTTCTCCTGTTTGGTCTTCAGCTGCTGATTCTCATCTTAATTTGTTGGACAGAAACTTACGGTCTATTAAATTTCTTATTCCTGATCTAGATATTAATCTCTGGCACCGTCGTTTAATTAGTTCATTATGCATGTTGCATAAGATTTTTCATAACTCTGACCATCCTTTACATTCAGATCTCCCTGGACAATTCTATCCTGTTCGTAATACTAGGCAGGCAGTTAATTCTAATAGCCAGGCCTTCTCCATCACGAGGCTCAATACTACGCAGTACTCCAGAAGTTTTATTCCAGCTGTTACCAAGTTGTGGAATGATCTTCCTAATCGGGTGGTTGAATCAGTAGAACTTCAAAAGTTCAAAGTTGGAGCAAATGCTTTTTTGTTGACCAGGCGGACATGAGTCGTTTTATAGTTTATTTATGACATATTTGTTTTTGATGCTGTTAATAGTTTATATATGACATGTCTGTTTTGACGTTGTTACTGTTTTTAGAATGCTTTATTGTTAATTTGTTCTCTTCATTTATTTATTTCCTTATTTCCTTTCCTCACTGGGCTATTTTTCCCTGTTGGAGCCCCTGGGCTTATAGCATCTTGCTTTTCCAACTAGGGTTGTAGCTTGGATAGTAATAATAATAATAATAAAAGGCTATTGCTATCTTGAGCTATGGGTTCCAATGACCTCATTTAGCTAATTGCCTATGTACATAAGGAGCTTTGAGCACTCTTGCCCACTAAGGGAACTCAGACCACCCATGTGTTGGCTCAACAAATGCTTTTAGGAAGAACCTGTCGGTAGCGCAATTATTAAAGGCCAGAGTCTGGAAATGTCAGACCACCTTTACAGTTAACTATCTGTGGGAGTAAACCCACAGGTCTTTAAGACACATTTTCACTTGGACTTGTGGTAGCTAACCAACAGGTAGTGTGGCCTACCTAGCTCCTTACTGGACAAGAAGCATTTCACCTAAGATAACTGTGGCATTGTTAGATTAGGATTACAGGTAGAGTGTTTGTCTTTTATCCTCCTTTCCTTCCCTTCTCTTGGGGTGAAGCAGTCGTCCTGTTATTTTCTAGAGAGGACGTTGATGCAGGTAAGCTTCTACAACAAGCACTGGTTTATAGTTGTATAGAAGTATCCCCCACCCACCCTCCTTTATTGGCGGAAGATTGGTTTCTATATAGAAGCCATTATTTATATTGGCCCTACATTGACAGGATGTCCTTACAAGGCTATAAGGTTCTTCAATAACCATCTGTCCATAGACAGAAACCTAGCTTAACTTCTTGATATCCTGACCTCAAGTTACAGGTGGTAAGAGTTACCACCTAGCCAGTTTGGTTATAAGAGCTTCCTCCCACCTCATGATATGTCTCCTATTGAAGAAAGAGGGTTTGCATTCGTGATGGAACAAGTCACAAATTTTAAAGGTATTTGTTTACTCTTAGCCGTACGAACCTTAGTGCTTTAAGTTTTGTTTTTGGTGGCCTATTGGAAGTGTCTCTGCCTTGCGCACGCCTAACTGGGGTTCAAGTCCCGCTCAAACTCGATAGTTTCTTGTAGTATCTGCAACCTCACCTTTCTTTTGAGCTAAGGATGGGGTTTAAGGGAGCCTATAGGTCTACCTGCTGAGTCATCAGCAGCCATTGCCTAACCTTCCCTGGTCTTAAGTTAGGTGGGGAGGGGCTTGGGTGCTGATCATATGTATATCCTTTACACTCAGATCTTCCCGGACAGTACCATCCTGTTCGTAATATTAGGTATTCAGGTAATTCTAATAGTCAGGCCTTCTCTATCATGAGGCTCAGCACTACACAGTACTCTAGAAGTTTTATTCCAGCTGTGATCAAGTTGGGGAATGATCTTCCTAATCAGGTAGTTGAATCAGTAGAACTTCAAAAGTTCGAACTCGCAGCAAATGTTTTTATGTTGAACAGGCTTACATAAGTCCTTTTATAGTTTATTTATCAAATATCTTTTAATGTTGTTAATGTTTTTAAAATATTTTATTTTAATTTTTCATTACAGTACTTCTTATATCGTTTATTTATTTCCTTATTTCATTTCCTTTTAGGGGTATTTTTCCATGTTGGACCCCTTGGGCTTATAGCATCTTGCTTTTCCAACTAGGTTTGTAGCTTAGCTAGTAATAGTATATGGTCAGTGTCTAGGATGTAGTCCTGCTAGCTAGGGCACTGTCACGGTTCCTTGCTTCTGCCATTCATCGACCTTTAAACCTTTAAACTTCCTGCCTCAACCACCCCGCAAATGTGCTGGTAATGGGATGGGACTTTCCCCACTTCCCACCAGTAACTACTGACACACCTCATCAAGATTTCAACAGCCAAATTCCAGCCAAGCTGAAATCATACTCCTTTGTTCCGTAACTGGAATACAAACCACGCTATTTAATAGGGGTACTGTATTACTTTCGGCGTAGCTGAAATGACGAGCCATTAAAATTTAACGAGGGTTTACTACCCACACCGCTAGTTAGGGGAGGGTAGCTTGCTACCCCCCCCTCACACACACACCTGTGCTTGAACTCACTTTGCTCTCGTCTCGGATGGTAGTCAGACATGTCTGCTGTCATCCTTGCCACTCATTGGCAGCCATTAATGCTTTTTTTGCTTTCTCTTTTTGACAGTTTTGTGTGTGAAGTGGCCTCTGCTATTATGCACACCTGCCCTGGATTACCCGACCGCCCCTGTGGAACATTCATGTTGGCGGTCGAGACAGACCCTCATGCCCTTTGCCCTTCCTGTAGAGGTCAACGGTGTGATAGTGATAATAAGTGTAGTGAGTGCAGGGAGTGGTCTACCTCCCAGTGGGAGAGGTTTTCACGGCGACGGAAGAAGAAGTCCAAACAGGATATTTCTCCTTCGAAGGTTTCTTTGAAAGGAGAAAAACCCAAGGCCTCTTCTTCCGTTGCTCAAATCTCCTCCGAAGCTCCCACTCGCTCAGTCTCTTTCGAGAGACCGTCGAGTGGTAGCATAGACCGTTGTACTGTTTTCCAAGCTCGGGGTTCGAGAGATGTCGTTGCCTCCCCTAGCGAAGCAGCTCCACCTCTCCCCCCGGGGGAGGATTTGTCACTAATCCATCTTTTCCAGCTTTGGTCTTCCTTGGGGCTTGAGGGTTCGCCCTCCAAGGAAGTCTTACTTGACTACATCCGAATGAGTGCCGCTGTCAAGCAATCGCCGCCTCTGGCAGAGGTTGATCCTCTGTCGATTGTCGACGTTGTGGTGTCAGAGGTATCCAATGCGGTATCTCCTACTACCTCTGCCTCTTCAAACCCACAGTAGCTGAAGGCTTAGTTTCTCCCGTTTCTGTTCAACCAACGAGGGAGAAACTAAGTCCAACAGTCTCTCCTGCTAGTGTTTCTTCCCCTCGGGGGAGTTCACTTACAGAGACTCCTCTTCGGAGGACTGCAGAAGGTCAGCCTGCTGATCCCACGGCCCCCAGAGGGCATATTCGTTGCAAGGCTTGCCTTCCTCTTCGCCAGAGAGGCCTTCCTTCACCTGTGGTGAGGAGGCGCCTCTTTGGTTCTACATCTTCGTTGCAGTCCCCCGCAGAGGAGCCTCATCAACGATCACCGACTGTTCCTGCTTTGGTCCTAGACCTCTCAGCGGATCGTTCGCAATCCCCTTCGGTGGAAGGTCTTCCTTTCAAAGGACACGTCGACCTTCCATCCGTCAGACCTGCCGACCTGCCGTCACCGTTCCTGAGTGCTGATGCGCGCTACGCGCCGATGAAACATGACCTCCGTGCTCATCAGGCATCATCTTCTAACCCTAATACAGGGCATCAAGGGTGTATGTGCCAACGCGCGCATACTTCCCTCACGCGCTGTGCCAGCAAAGTAGAGCATACGCGCCCACGTTTTCCTGCGCGCCAGGCTTTGCCTGAGCAAGCGCGCCCACGCCCAGCTACGCGCCATCCCTCACCTGCGTGCCATCAACCTCCTGCGCCCCAGTAACCTCCTGCGTGCCAGCGCTCTCCTACGCGTCAGCACTCTCCAACGTGCCAGCGCTCTCCAACGTGCCAGCGCTCTCCTGCGTGCCAGTGCTCTCCTGCACGCCAGCGCTATCCTGCACGCCAGTGTTCTCGTGCGCGCCAGCGCTCTCCCGCGCGCTAGCGCCCACGTACAGCAGTCATCTCTCCTGCGCGCCCACGATCTTCGGATCTGGGTGCTGTTGGGAAATCTATACTGACTTCTCCCACGTGCCAGCGCTCGCCAACTCGCCAGCACTCGCCTACGTGCCAGTTTTCTGCAGTGCGCCAGCGCACGCCATCGCGCCGACACGCGCAGTCTCCTGCACGCGTCCACGAGGATACGCACGAGCGCCCCGCGCGCCCTCGCCCATCCTCTCCTGCAGTTGTGCGCCACCATTCTGATGCGCGCCCACTAGCAGCACAAGCTTCAACTGCGCGCCCGCACACCAGGGGTATCCTGCGCGCGCTCGCCCTACGGCTTCTTCAGGGGCACGCGAACTCTCGCCCACGCGTTCAACGCCCTGATCCTGCGCGCCCTCGTAGTCTCCCGCGCACCCTCGCAGTCGCCCGCGCGCCCTCGCAGTCGCCCGCGCGCCCGCGCGCCCTCGCAGTCGCCCACGCGCCCTCGCAGTCGCCCGCGCGCCCTCGCAGTCGCCCGCGCGCCCTCGCAGTCGCCCGCGCGCCCTCGCAGTCGCCCGCGCGCCCTCGCAGTCGCCCGCGCGCCCTCGCAGTCGCTCGCACGCGCCCGTACGCGCACCAGCAGTCTCCCACACACGCACCAGCAGTCTCCCGCGCGCAACCCCTGGTATTCTCCATCACGCGAGCACCATTACGCGCCCCCGCGCGAGCGTCAATATCCTCCCGCGCGCCAGGCTGCTGGACAACGCACGACAAGGTCGCTAGCGCCTCATTCCCCTCCCCGCAAACTCATAACAGCGCGTATTGCGGCGGAAGGGAAACATCCAGAGGGGTCCAGGATCCCTATTCCTTTTCTGGCGAACCCACCTATGGGAACTCCTCCCAGGGATCCTTCTATCCCTGTCCATTCAAAGGGGGTGTCTGACAGCGCGTCTGTCAGTCAACATCCTTGGTTCGGTGAACTAATCAGAGCAGTTACACAGGCTTTCAAGCCTGTTTTCTTTGAATTAGGTCACAGATCCTTGGCTGTCTCTACCCCTCTGAAGAGAAAAAGAGGAGTTCCGGACGCGGTAACTTCTCCAACGGCTAAGTTGACTCCAAGCAAGCCTTCGAGGCAGGTTCCTTCACTCCCCCAGACTTTCTCTCCTTCCCTGTCGGACGAGTACTTCCCGTCCTCAGGGGAATCACGTGAGGTGAGACTTTCCCCCTTCGCACCAACAAGGGAAACCCCTCCTCGCGCTGAGAAGTCTTCCCAAGTGGGGGCAGGAAAGAACTTGCCATCTTCCATGTTGGAGTCCTACATCCTTCCCAGGAAGGAGTCGAAGGACTCGAAGACTTTACCAAAGTCCTCTACAAGACCAAGGACGGAGCTAACCAGCTACTCGGAGAACGTCCGCGACTCTCCCCAAGAAGAGCCTTTGGGGACAGGAGACTTCGCTGCAAGTCCAACGTCAGGAGGAGAACAGCAAGAGTCAGAGCATGCGTTTTGGCAAGTTCTGACTCTAATGAGGGCTCTCAATGGGTTTTCCGACCCAGAGATCCCTCCTCGAGAAGGCAAGGACACAGTCTTGGACCGCGTGTTTGGTACTCAGAAACCATCTAAGACCAATGTGGCTCGGCCCTGGTCTCGGGGTTAAGAGTACCAGGGACAAGATCGCTGTACAGCTCTCCGAGTTGTCCTCCTCCAACCGTTCCAGTGCCGGCAACAAGCTTCTCCCACCTTCTCGCGTACAGCAGAGGAGGTACTTTGAGATCTTGGAGGAGCCTTGTTTAGCTCTTCCTCTCCACCATTCGTTGGAAGAGCTTACCAGGGGAGTCCCTCTTGAGAGTCAGAGCATGCGTTTTGGCAAGTTCTGACTCTAATGAGGGCTCTCAATGGGTTTTCCGACCCAGAGATCCCTCCTCAAGAAGGCAAGGACACGGTCTTGGACTGCGTATTTGGTACTCAGAAACCATCTAAGACCAGTGCGGCTCTGCCCTGGTCTTGGGGTTAAGAGTACCAGGGACAAGATCGCTGTACAGCTCTCCGAGTTGTCCTCCTCCAACCGTTCCAGTGCCGGCAACAAGCTTCTCTCACCTCCTCGCGTACAGCAGAGGAGGTACTTTGAGATCTTGGAGGAGCCTTGTTTAGCTCTTCCTCTCCATCATTCATTGGAAGAGCTTACCAGGGGAGTCCCTCTTGAGAGAGTCTCCAACCGGCAGGTCTCGTTCTCGGCAACTGAGATCCTTAACCAGGAGAAGGGTGCAAAGTGTGCTATGCAAGCCACTTCGTGGTTTGACATCTGGTTAGGGACCTTAGGTATCCTGATACGCTCTGAGGATTTCTCCAAAGAATGTACCAGGAAAGCTATGGAGACGTTCCTTCTCTCAGGCACTAGCACAATTGAGTTTCTGGCCCACCAAGTCTCGAACTTGTGGGCAAACACCATCCTGAAACTTCGGGATGCAGTGGATGAGAGATTCCATTAGAAGGTCCCTAGCACCGAGATCAATAGGCTCAGGCATTCTTCTTTAGAAGGAACGATTCTGTTTGAGCCTAAGGATGTGGAACGGGCCGCTGAGAGGTGGCACAATCGAGTTTCTGGCCCACCAAGTCTTGAACTTGTGGGCAAACACCAAACTGAAACGTCAGGATGCAGTGGATGAGAGATTCCATTAGAAGATCCCTAGCACTGAGATCAATAGGCTCAGGCATTCTTCTTTAGAAGGAACGATTCTATTTGAGCCTAAGAATGTGGAACAAGCCGCTGAGAGGTGGAGGAAGTCTCACCAAGACTCCCTCCTTCATAGGGCTTTGACATCTAAGCCCTATAAGCCTCCAGCACCCCAGCAGTCCCGTCCGACCAAGACCGCAAAATCAACGACAGCAGCGAAGACAGTGGTGTCTAAGCCGTTTCCTGTCAAGGATAGGAAAGGCAAAAAGTCCTGCAGGGGAGGTAAGAATCCTAGAGGGAGCAGCCGAGGCCGCAAACGCTATGATTGACAGTCTCCCTGCGTGTCCACCAGTGTGGGGATGCCTACAAAGTTGCTCAGACAGGTGGCAGCAACTCGGGGCCAATTCCTGGACGATTTCCGTAATCAGTCAGGGATATCGCGTCCCGTTCACAACATCTCTACCTCCCCTGACGACGAATCCAGTGTCATTGAGCTCCTTTGCCATGGGATCGGCAAGGGGGCAAGCCCTTTGGGCAGAAGTCCAGACCCTGTTGAAGAAGGGCGCTCTTCAAGAGGTCTTGACGGGTCTCCAGGCTTCTTCAGTCGACTCTTTCTTGTAAAGAAGGAGTCTGGAGGCTGGAGACCAGTCATCAACCTCTCAGCTCTGAACAAGTTTGTCAAACAAACTCCGTTCAGCATGGAGACGGCAGACACGGTCAGACTAGCAGTGGGACCGCAAGACTTCATGTGTACACTGGATCTAAAGGACGCGTACTTCCAGATCCCAGTCCATCCGTCTTCAAGGAAGTACTTAAGATTCAGCCTAGACAACAAAGAGTACCAGTTCAATGTTCTGTGCTTTGGTCTCTCCACAGCACCACAGGTTTTCATCAGAGTGTTCACCCTAATATCTTCGTGGGCACACAGGATTGGCATCTGTCTCCTTCGTTATCTGGACAACTAGCTAATCCTAGCAGACTCGGAGTCATACCTTCTTCAACACCGGGACAAACTTCTGAGACTTTGCCAGGATCTGGGGATCCTGGTAAATCTCGAGAAGTCCTCACTGCTTCCCACTCAAAGACTGGTATATCTAGGCATGGTTATAGACACCACTCTCCACAAAGCTTTCCCATCAGATGACAGGATAGCAAGGCTGAGGAAGGTCGCAAGCCCTTTTCTCAGACGAGAAGAACTTCCAGCCCAATTGTGGTTACGTCTCCTCGGTCACCTTTTATCATTGGCTTGTCTAGTTCCCAACAGTCACCTCAGGATGAGATCCCTCCAGTGGCGACTCAAGTCCCGGTGGAATCAAGGTTATGATTCCCCGGACGTCCTGATCCCTATGGGACCTGCGGAACTGACGGACCTCCAGTGGTGGGTGGCAGATGAGAACCTACGAAAAGGAGTGGACCTTCTCGTCCTCCCCCCGGATTTGATGCTGTTTTCGGACGCTTCAAAGAAAGGGTGGGGGGCCCACGTACTGCACCACAGGACCTCAGGCCTGTGGTCAGAGTCAGAAAAGTATCTCCATATAAATCTCCTAGAGATGAAGGCCGTCTTCCTGGACCTTCAACAGTTCCAACAATACCTTGCGGGTCACTCTGTGGTGGTGATGAGCGACAACACCACAGTAGTGGCTTACATCAACAAACAAGGAGGTACTTTTTCACAGCAGCTATCCCATCTAGCAGTAGAGATACTGAGATGCGCCGAAATCCACTCGATGCCGCTATCGGCACACTTCATTCCAGGCAAAAGGAATGTGCTCGCCAACAATCTGAGCAGAGCATCTCAGATAGTGAGTACCGAGTGGTCTTTGGATCATCTAGTAGCCAACAAAGTCCTGACTTTGTGGGGTTCTCCGACTGTGGATCTGTTCGCAACAGCCCTGAACTTCAGGCTCCCGCTGTACTGCTCCCCAGTCCCAGACCCCAATGCTCTCTGGCAAGATGCTTTCCAACAACGGTGGGACAATATCGACGTTTACACCTTTCCCCGTTCTGTCTGATGAGGAGGGTGTTCAACAAGACCAGAACATCGGTCAATCTTTCAATGACCCTCACAGCTCCGCTATGGCATTACGCGGAATTTTTCCCGGACCTTCTACAACTCCTAACGGAGCTACCAAGAAAACTCCCTCCACGGCACAATCTGCTCAAGCAACCACATGCCAACATCTTCCACAAAGCCGTAGCTTTGCTACGACTTCATGCCTGGAGACTATCCAGCATCTCCTCTCTGAGAGAGGATTTTCGCTGCAAGTTGCTGTCAGGATGTCTGGACATCTGCGAAAGTCATCCACAGCAGTCTACCAGGCAAAGTGGAGTCTTTTGTGGTTGGCGTCATGGAAGGGGTATCTCTCCACTTGATGCCACTATTCCAACAATAGCGGAGTTCCTCGTGTATTTGCGGGAAGAAATGCGCCTTTCAGTCTCGGCAGTGAAAGGCTATCGCTCAGCCTTAAGTCTAGCTTTCAGGCTGAAAGGAATGGACATTTCTTCATCGCTAGAACTTTCTCTACTCATACGTAGTTATGAACTTACCTGCCCTCAGTCGGAAGTGAGACCTCCTCCATGGAACGTGGTTCGAGTTCTCAGGTCTCTTAAGAGACCTCCCTATGAACCATTACGCCAGGCTTCAGATTGCCACCTAACCTGGAAGACGGTGTTCCTGCTAGCTTTGGCTTCGGCCAAGTGTGTTAGTGAACTTCATGGTCTCTGAACTTCATGGTCTCTCGTATGACATTGCCCATTCAAGGGGATGGGGGGAGGTAACGTTCAGCTTCGTCCCTGAGTTTATTGCTAAGACTGAATCCTGGAGTAGCGGATCCTCGATTCGACTCCTTCCGGATTTCTAGTCTCCGCTCTGTAACAGATGACCCAGACCTTCTCTTACTATGCCCAGAAGGAGTTTGAGGCTATACCTCAAAAGAACAGCTGCAGTCCGTCCTCATGTGCCAGCATTATTCGTCAGCACAGGGAGGACTAAGAGGAGGGTCACCAAGAACACCATCTCTGCATGGATTCGTAGGGTCATTCATCTGGCCTTGAATCCAGATCCTCCTCTGTCACGTCGCCCTAGAGCACATGATGTCAGGGGCATAGCTACGTCCCTGGCCTTCAAAAGAAATTTCTTTGTGAAGCAGGTCCTTCAAGCGGGGGTGTGGAAGTGTCAAACAACATTCACAGCCCACTACCTGCAAGACGTGACCCACAGGAGGTTCGATACGTTCTCTATCGGCCCTGTGGTGGCTGCGCAATAGCTGGTTTAAAACCTCAAGCTCCTTATTGGACAAGTAGCAGAAGGTTGAGGGCATTGTTACCCGGTTTTAGTCTGTATGAATGAAAAGGTTTGACTGGCCCTTATTCTTTTCTTCATCATCCCCTCTCTTGGGGAAAGCAGCATCGTGGGTTCTCTGCATAACTGACCTTAAACCACTGCAGGTAAACCATGCTCCCTTGTGTTCCTAGTATTAAGTTAATACTGTTACGTCCCCATGCCCTGACGGGGTGGTATTGGGAAAGTCGTAGTGTACAAGTTTCCATCTAAAGAACTTCAGAACACCTTCCTAGGACGAGTCACACTTCTTCATATCTTCACACACACAGCTTGCGTAGGCCTCAGTCCTTGCGTAGCAAGGTTCTAGCGAGGTGCATGGACTCCTTATTTCTTGGGTGCTTACACACTCAAATAACGAGCCCCCGGGCAAGGCCAAAAGCCAGTACTGGCTGGGACGTCCACCCTTTCTAATGGGTGAGTCACCCCTATTAAATAGCGTGGTTTGTATTCCATTTACGGAACAAATGACAAATTCGTTGATAATTTGTATTTTTCCTAACTATACAAACCTTAGCTATTTAACCAAACTTGCACGCCAGCCCTATCTTCCTTGAAGTCTTACCTCCAAGCAAAGTGAGTTCGAGCACAGGTGTGTGTGAGTGGGTGGGGGGAGGGGGTAGCAAACTACCCTCCCCTACCCCCGCTAACTAGCAGTGTGGATAGTAAACCCTCGTTAAATTTTGATGGCTCGTCATTTCAGCTACGCCGAAAGTAATACCCCTATTAAGTAGCTAAGGTTTGTATAGTTAGGAAAAATACAAATTATCTACGAATTTGTCATATTAAAGAACTTGGGTTTGTATAGTTAGGGAAAAATACAAACCACTTTTAAAATTTGTGATATTTTCGTTGTTGATAAAGTAACATTGTATTATTTTTACATTCCATTGTGTCAAGGTGAAAAATGAAGCATTATATGTTGAAATTGGTCTGGTTTTGACATAACAGCAGTCAAATACAGAATTATTATTTCCTGTTTTGAAGTCCCCTCATTTGCCATTGCATGGATGATTGGAAATTCTGAAATGCTAGCGCATATTGTACATTATACGGTATTTTTATGGTAAAACACCTGAAGCAATTGCTGTAAAAGCGAGATAATATTGGACTGAAATTTAAAATAATAAGTAATGAGTTTTTTATTTAGTTGTACTGTTCTTCATATGATAGGAAGGACATTTATATTTTAGTTTTCCTCTAACCTTGATTCATGCATTCGTCCCTGATTTTCCTAACCTGACGAGTCTTTTGATAATTGACTCATGCCATAACAAAATAGTTAACCAAATGTAACTGATGCTGAGTTCCATGTGTTATTCAAGAAGAATCTTGGAAAGTGGTTTGTTGCTTCACATCAACTGTACTTCAATTTAGTTTTCTTGTATTCTTTCTTTGAAAGATAAATTCTTGAATTTTCATAAGGATTTGCTGATATTGTAGCTTTTAAGGATAGTTTTTCAATATTAAACTTAGCCGGTGATCATATAAGCTGTCAGCTCTGCTGCCCGACAGAAAAACCTAAGGACAAAATACGCCAGCGATCGCTATACAGGTGGGGGTGTACATCAACAGCGCCATCTGTCGAGCAGGTACTCAAGTACTCCATGTAAACACAGAACCAATTTTCTCTCTGTCGTGCCACCGGCAAGACCTACTAAATACGCTGTTGCTTACTGGATTGATTTTCACAGATTTTGGTGAAGTACTCATTTCTAGTTATTAGCTTTCGCTTTGCAGAGGTTATCTTCAATACTTCCTTGCATTCTTTGATTGAATTTTGGATTATTTGTTGACTACTTGGATAGATTTTGAATTCCCCTTTGACTAATTCAAGATGGCTGACCCTTCTCAAGTCCCTAAATACAGGAAGTGTAGTGCTAGGGACTGTTCAAGGCGTCTTCCGAAGGCCTCTATCGATCCGCACACCATTTGTTCCAATTGTCGGGGTAAAACCTGTCAATTGGAAGATCGATGTGAGGAATGCGTTGGGCTTTCGGAATTCGATTTTCTCGAATTCCTGAAATATTCACGTAGGCTAGAGAGAGATAGAGTCAGGAGGAGTTCATCTCGCTCAGTTGATTTTTCCTCTCCCCATGCCCCACAACCTATTCCTTCCCCTGTAGTGGTTGCTCCTGATCCCCCTTCTAGCACTCAACAACCTTCGATGGCAGATATGATGCGTGCCATCCAGACTCTGGGTGAGAGAGTCGAGTCATTGGCGAGTGACCGTAACCAACTCATGGCAGACGTCAGGGAGTTGAAGGGTAAGAGTGCAGTGGGTAGTGACAAAGTGAGTGGTAGTGTTGTGGAAAGTGTTAGTGATGCGCTTGAGGGTGCTTCTGTTCGTGCCTGTCGTCCTCCCAGTCCGGGACCTCTTGCAAGCTCCCAAGCCCAGGGGAGAAGCAATGTCGTACGACCAAAGGGTTCGACAGGCTTTAATCAGCGGACAGACGTTCCCTCCGTGGTTTCGGACGTATCTTGCCAAGATCGCCCCACCCACAAGAAGACGAGAGAGCCCGTTTATTCCTCGTCTGCGGAAGATGTTTCTCGGAAGAAACAATGGACCAAGGTCTCACGACCTCTCAAACGCAAGGTCCCTTCCGCGCAAGTCCAACGGCCCAGTTGTAGCCACTGGGTCAGTTCGGACTCGCTGCAGTCTTCAGATGACTGCACACCTCCTAAGAGAGGCAAAGCGGTACCGCAACAGGCAGTAACACCGTCTGTTGCCGCACCTGCTACTGTAGACCCTAAGTGGGCTTTGCTGCAGACCATGCAGACACAGTTGTCATCTTTAATGCAGGACTTTCGTGCGGAGAAGGTTGACGCTGCACCTGTTAGCCTACAACCAACCACGGTTGTGCGTCCAGTTGACGCTGAGGCTACCTTCTCCCGCACTCCAGCTGTGAGAGTCCCGCCACCCATGCGCACTGTACCCTGCCAGCCGCATGTTGACGTTCGCCGACGCACGGAACCCTCCGTTGACGTTCGCGAGTTACAACAACAACAACCTAAGTTGTTTTGTTTTGACGCGGTGCGTCAACCTCCGCAACCCACTGTGGTTACCCCTACTCGCCCACAGCAGACTAGACAGTCAGGAGCAGATGCTTTGCGCCCCCGCGCAGCTATGGTTGTTGCCAGCTCACAGACTGGCCAACAGTTCCATGACGTTGCCTCCAGTGCAGTCACGCATGCACCCGTGCTGCCGGACTCAGCTGACCAGCCAATGCCTACTCCTTTGCCGCTTCCTCCTCAGCATTCAGACGATGGACTCTCTGATGATGACGACGCTGCACACCTTGACGACCCGCACACGGACATCGACGAACCCAAGACCACGCCTCCCTCCTTGGACTTTAGGAAAGTACTTGCACTGTTCAAGGATATGTATCCCGATCAGTTTGTTTCTGCGGCCCCACGCTCGCCTCCATCTGAGTTCGCTTTAGGCACGCAGTCATCCGCGCCTGCCTTTTACGAAGCTCGTCCTCGCCCGCTCGTCCAAGAGAGCTTTAAGGGTGTTGGGAGATTGGATGCAGTCCAAAAAGCACCTTGGGAAGACAGCATTCTTGTTTCCCCCTGCGAAACTCGCTTCCAGATCGAGCGTCTGGTATGCCACGGGAGAAGTTCTCGGCTTGGGAGTTCCTGCCTCTGCCCAGGGCGACTTCTCAAGTCTAGTAGACTCTCCCTGCAGGCTGGCCATGAGAAGCTCCAAGATTTGTTGGACTCCTTCAGATTTAGATCATCTGATGAAAGGAGTGTTCAGAGCGTTCGAAGTGTTTAACTTTTTGGATTGGTGTTTGGGAGCGTTGAGCAGGAAGACCTCCCCTTCTGACAAGGAAACTTCCATGCTCATTATGTCCTGCATGGACAAGGCCATACGGGACGGTTCCAGTGAGCTTGCGGCTTCGTTCGTTTCCGGGGTCCTCAAGAAACGAGAAAACCTTTGCTCCTTCTTGTCAGCTGGAGTAACACAATGTCAGAGGTCGGAGCTTATGTTTGCTCCTCTCTCGAAGTGCCTTTTCCCAGAGGAGTTGATCAAAGAGATTGCTGCCTCCTTGATTCAAAAAGACACGCATGACCTAGTTGCGTCATCTGCACGCAAAGCCACCCCTTTGCCTTCCGTGTCTAGACCCAGGATGGATACTCCAGCGTCAAGATTTATTCCGCCCTTTCGTGGCAGAGCCTCCAGCAGAGGAGGTGCTCGTGCCGAAGGGAAACGTGGGAGCAAGAAGAAAGGTACCAAGTCCTTTAGAGGCAGAGTCTGACTGCCACCTTCTTCAGACAGCAGTGGGAGCCAGACTCAAGAACTACTGGCAGTCCTGGGAGAACAGGGGCGCAGATGCACAATCTGTGAAGTTGCTCAGAGAGGGGTACAAGATCCCATTCTTGCGCAAGCCCCCTCTAGCAACGACTCCCATCGACCTCTCTCCCAGGTACAGAGAGGAGGACAAGAGACTAGCTTTGAAGCAAGAGGTGTCTCTCTTACTAGAAAAGGGAGCGGTAGTCAAAGTCCGGGACCATCAATCCCCGGGCTTCTACAACCGTCTCTTCTTAGTGGTAAAGAAGACAGGAGGGTGGAGACCGGTGCTAGACGTCAGTGCTCTGAATGTCTTTGTCACCAAGCAGACGTTCGCCATGGAGACGACAAAGTCTGTTCTAGCAGCGGTCAGGAAGGAAGACTGGATGGTCTCTTTAGACCTCAAGGACGCTTACTTTCACGTCCCCATCCACCCAGATTCCCAACCTTTTCTAAGGTTCGTTTACGGGAAGGTTGTCTACCAATTTCAAGCCCTGTGCTTTGGCCTAAGCACGGCGCCTCTTGTCTTTACGAAACTGATGAGGAATATTGCCAAATTCCTGCATTTAGCAGACATCAGAGCCTCCCTCTATTTGGACGACTGGCTTTTAAGAGCTTCGTCCAGTCGTCGCTGTCTGGAGAATCTAAAGTGGACTCTAGATCTGACCAAGGAATTGGGTCTCCTGGTCAATATGGAAAAGTCCCAACTGGTCCCATCCCAAACTATAGTGTACCTAGGGATGGAGATTCACAGTCAAGCTTTTCGGGCTTTTCCGTCGGCCCCCAGAATAAGTCAAGCCCAAGGATGCATCCAGAACATGCTAATGAAGGACCGATGTTCAGTCAGACAGTGGATGAGTCTGATAGGGACGCTTTCATCACTGGACCAGTTCATTGCGTTAGGGAGACTGCACCTCCGTCCCCTTCAATTTCACCTGGCTGTTCACTGGAGAAAGGACAAGACGCTAGAAGCGGTCTCGATCCCTATTTCCGAGAAGATGAAGTCATCACTGACCTGGTGGAAGGACAACATCAACCTCAGAGAGGGTCTGCCCCTGACTGTTCAGACCCCCAACCACGTTCTCTTCTCGGACGCATCGGACACGGGCTGGGGTGCGACATTAGACGGTCGGGAATGCTCGGGCACCTGGAACTCGGAGCAAAGAGCGTTACATATCAACTGCAAGGAGCTACTGGCAGTTCATCTGGCCTTGAAAAGCTTCAAGTCCCTCCTTCTAGGCAAGGTGGTGGAGGTGAACTCCGACAACACCACGGCCTTGGCGTACATCTCCAAGCAAGGAGGGACCCATTCTATGAAGTTGTACGAGATCGCAAGGGACCTCCTCACCTGGTCAAGAGATCTAAACCTGTCTCTAGTAACGAGGTTCATTCAAGGCAACATGAATGTCATGGCGGACCGCCTCAGTCGGAAGGGTCAAATCATCCCAACAGAATGGACCCTTCACAAGAATGTATGCAAGAGACTTTGGGCCACATGGGGCCAACCTACCATAGATCTCTTTGCAACCTCAATGACCAAGAGGCTCCCAAATTATTGCTCGCCAATCCCGGACCCAGCAGCAGTTCATATAGATGCCTTTCTACTGGATTGGTCCCATCTAGACCTTTATGCATTCCCCCCGTTCAAGATTGTCAACAAGGTACTGCAGAAGTTCGCCTCTCACGAAGGGACAAGGTTGACGTTGGTTGCTCCCCTCTGGCCCGCGAGAGAATGGTTCACCGAGGTACTGCAATGGCTAGTGGACGTTCCCAGAACTCTTCCGCTAAGAGTGGACCTTCTACGTCAGCCACACGTAAAGAAGGTACACCCAAGCCTCCACGCTCTTCGTCTGACTGCCTTCAGACTATCGAAAGACTCTCGAGAGCTAGAGGCTTTTCGAAGGAGGCAGCCAGGGCGATTGCTAGAGCAAGGAGGACATCCACTCTTAGAGTCTACCAGTCGAAGTGGGAAGTCTTCCGAAGCTGGTGCAAGTCGGTATCAGTATCCTCAACCAGTACCTCTGTAACTCAAATAGCTGACTTCCTTTTATACCTGAGGAAGGAAAGATCTCTTTCAGCTCCCACGATCAAGGGTTACAGAAGCATGTTGGCAGCAGTCTTCCGTCACAGAGGCTTAGATCTTTCCAACAACAAAGATCTACAGGACCTCCTTAAGTCTTTTGAGACCTCGAAGGAGCGTCGTTTGGCCACACCAGGTTGGAATTTAGACGTGGTACTAAGATTCCTTATGTTAGAAAGGTTCGAGCCGCTACAATCAGCCTCCTTTAAAGATCTCACTTTAAAGACTCTTTTCCTCGTCTGCTTAGCTACAGCTAAAAGAGTCAGTGAGATACACGCCTTCAGCAGGAACATCGGATTTTCATCTGAAACGGCTACATGTTCTTTGCAGCTTGGTTTTCTAGCCAAAAACGAACTACCTTCTCGTCCTTGGCCGAAATCGTTCGATATTCCAAGCCTTTCTAATTTGGTTGGAAATGAACTAGAAAGAGTCTTGTGCCCTGTTAGAGCTCTTAAGTTCTATTTAAAACGAACTAAACCTTTACGAGGACAGTCAGAAGCTTTATGGTGTGCTATTAAGAAACCTTCTTTACCTATGTCGAAGAATGCAGTTTCCTATTATATTAGACTGTTGATACGAGAAGCTCATTCCCATCTGAATGAGGAAGACCATGCTTTGCTGAAGGTAAGGACACATGAAGTTAGAGCTGTCGCAACTTCAGTGGCCTTCAAACAAAACAGATCTCTGCAGAGTATAATGGACGCAACCTATTGGAGAAGCAAGTCAGTGTTCGCGTCTTTTTATCTTAAAGATGTCCAGTCTCTTTACGAGAACTGCTACACCCTGGGACCATTCGTAGCAGCGAGTGCAGTAGTGGGTGAGGGCTCAACCACTACATTCCCCTAATTCCATAACCTTTTTTAATCTTTCTCTTGAAATGTTTTTTATTGTTGTTTTTGGGTTGTCCGGAAGGCTAAGAAGCCTTTCGCATCCTGGTTGATTTGGGCGGGTGGTCAAATTCTTTTCTTGAGAAGCGCCTAGATTAGAGGTTTTGATGAGGTCCTTTAGTATGGGTTGCAACCCTTGATACTTCAGCTCCTAGGAGTCGCACAGCATCCTATGAGGATCGCGAGGCTCAGTAAGGAAGACGTACTTAAAAAGGCAGAGTAATTGTTCAAGTCGACTTCCTTACCAGGTACTTATTTATTTTATGTTTGTTATTTTGAATAACTGCTAAAATGAAATACAAAATACTTAGCTCTTAATAATGTAAACATGTAATGCTGGTCTCTACCCACCCCCCTGGGTGTGAATCAGCTTATATGATCACCGGCTAAGTTTAATATTGAAAAATGTTATTTTTATTAATAAAATAAATTTTTGAATATACTTACCCGGTGATCATATATTAAAGGACCCTCCCTTCCTCCCCAATAGAGACCCAGTGGACCGAGGAGAAAATTGGTTCTGTGTTTACATGGAGTACTTGAGTACCTGCTCGACAGATGGCACTGTTGATGTACACCCCCACCTGTATAGCGATCGCTGGCGTATTTTGTCCTTAGGTTTTTCTGTCGGGCAGCAGAGCTGACAGCTTATATGATCACCGGGTAAGTACTGTATATTCAAAAATTTATTTTATTAATAAAAATAACATTTTACTTCAAAATGTTTTCGGAATAATATACAGTACCTTTGTTTTGGGAAACTTCAATTCATTTGAACTTTGAAAACCACATTCAGTACAGCATGCCCTTTTCTGATTTTAGTGCCAATTAATGCTGCGGAAGGTCATTAAGCTTTTTAAAGAGGTAATCACCGCTGGCAAGTGGTGAGTAGGCTCTCACCCCCCACAGGTGGTGCTACCTTCACTTTGACTATGGCCGCTGGAGAGTACCAACATATTCTCATCATCCTCATATGGCTGTTTCAATCTTTTGCCTTTTCTTTCAGTTTGTATAAATGGTCTTGCAGTCTTGTACGAGGGATATTTTAGGAGGAAGCAAGGACATGCAGTAGTATAGATAACTATTTGTTTTAAAGTTTCTTTCCCCTTCCTTTAATACCCCTCTCTCTCTCTCTCTCTCTCTCTCTCCTCTCTCTCCTCTCTCTCTCTCTCTCTCTCTCTCTCTCTCTCTCTCTCTCTCCTCTCTCTCTCTCTCTCATCTCTCTCCTCTCTCTCTCTCCTCCTCTCTCTCCTCTCTCTCTCTCTCTCTCTCCTCTCTCTCCTCTCTCTCTCTCTCTCTCTCTCTCTCTCTCTCTCTCTCTCTCAGTTTAATTAGTGGAACAGCGCTGTACCAAAATCCTTCCCCTGAAAGATACTGAATTTTGAAGTACAAGGGCTCACACTACTGCTACCAGTGCCAGATCTCATAAGAGACAAGGCGCAAGTGCTGTTGGTTAGGAAGCAGAGCCTTGCTCTTGTCCTTCTCCTGCCAGGGATGTTTCTTGGATGCTTTGGTGACTCTTTCTTCATACTCATGAACTTCCAGACTAGCACAAGCTACCTTGACAAATTCTTCTGAGGTTTTTGATTTCTTAGATTAGTCTTCTTTTACTTGCTAGCAAGTAGCTCTTTTCCCCATGTGTACGCATGAAGAAGGCTGCTTGTTGTTCACTGTCTCCACTATATTATCTTAACTCCTAATTGTGCGCAATGATTTCCATGAGACCACGCTCCACGAGACCATGCTCCATGAGACAAAAGTCCATGGATATGATCATCCAGCTGTCCACAATGTGCCCTACGATTTTGATACCTCTTTGCCCTTCTGCACAAGTATGATCACTACTAGGATGTAGGTCTTCTTTAATTTCATAATTTCCGAAAGATTACGATCATCTTCACGCTCACTACCGTCACCAACTTCCTGCTCATGAGATGGAACAAGCTCGAGAACATCTCCATCTGCATGAGATTATCCATGTTCAAAAATAGACCACACCAACACCATTGTCTTTACATACACTAGACTTTCCAGGCGCTAGTGGTTGCTGAGTGATAAGAGCACCTCCAACAACCAACAATCTCTTGCTGTGTATGCACGGGAGGAATGGTACTCACTGGAAACGCATCTTTGCGAGAAGATGATCCTTGTCCTTTGTCACCTCATATACATGCCGTAAGTGCGTTTTACCACGAGAATATATTTAGGTATAAAGTTCAGGTATTTATTGCACTTGCTCATCACTATGAGATTGGACACTTCATGTTTTGCTTCAGTACCTTTCGGGTCACAGAACTTCTGGCAGCTGCATTTTCCCTGCTCTTCTATTACACAATACAATGGAAGAGGAACCTAGGACTGTATTTATCGCTTGTACCAGCTATGAGATCTCACCTTCACGAAGGGGCGAGGTTTCCTTGTGCCCTGTCCCTTGTGTTTTGTCTTCAAGGAAACATTTTTACTGTGTTCCCTCCATGAGTGGCTTCTCACTGTGATCGGGGAAAGTGACGATTTGTCACCACTATCATAAACATTGCAATTGCCAGTGGTGATTGGAAACCTTACGATTGGTAGCAGTGACCAGAACCTCAAGAGTGCTAGCCACGTTTGGAAGCTTTATGATTGCTAGCTGCTATCTGAAACCTTATAATCACCAACTATGATAAAAAGCCTTACGATCGCTTTCCGCAATCGTATACCTTACGATTGCTAGCCCCTATCAGGAACCTTATGATCACTAGTTGCTATCAGAAACATTGTTTGTTAGCTGCAGTTGAAAACCTTATAAGATAGGGAAATATGCAGTAGGCAGCTGCAATCAGAAGTAATTTGATTGATACCCGCTATCATGAACCACATGATTGGAACTTACTCTCATTCTTCAGGTGATCCAAGTTTGAGTCACTGGAGAACTAGTTACTTGTTTCTGTTACCTTTTCCTTGCTAGCAATGTACAGTGATGCCTCAGCATACGAAAGTAATCCGTTCAGGATATGGTTTCGTATGCTGATTTTTTCATATCCTGAGTCGCGTTTTACATGTAAATAGCCTAATCCGTTCCAAGCCTTACGAAAAGACACCCTTTCTTTCATAAACACGCTAAACTGTAGTGATAAACATGCAATGCAGCCAATTCTATCATTCAATAATCAACCCAACCGCTAAAAACAGCCAAAAACAGCCTAATCCATTCCAGAAACCACCATGAGATTATTCAATAATGTAGTTATAGCCTAGTTATCCCCTCCAAGCATTAAGAAAACGGTCCGTTTTCTTTACTATTGTATAAAAGTTACGGTACTGTATGTAAAGCATTTGGATCAGTGAAGGTGTATTGTTACCTGTACACCTAAATTAAGGGTTGATACCCTGAAAAAAAAAAAGGTACAGTTAATTAACAAAAAAGTTGAAACTTACCTTTTGATTGAGACGATGTCCGATAGCAAAGTCGCGTCAGAGGAGGATGGCATAAGGCAGAAAACGTAACAAGTGACAGACTACGTACAATAATTTACACACTTAACACATTAACACTTAAACTTTACAAAATAAAAAAATGGCAGAAATAATTGAACACTTAACATTACATATGGAAAACTATAAAATGAAAGAAAAAAATACTTTAACACTTGACGGTAACATAAAACTTCAAAATTTTTTTTTTGCTTTTTTATAACTTTACGTTTTTCACATTTTCTAAATTTCTTCTACGTCTTCATCACTTTCTTTTTTCTGTTTCTTTTCTTTACTTTCACCTTCTACTTCTTCATCACTTCCTCTTTTCTGTTTCTTTTCTTTACTTTCACCTTCGTCTTGGCATACTAATACTGCTGGCCTTTTTAATAAGAAACTATCCATGGAAGCTTGTTTCTGCCTAATTTTCAACACATTTCTAAAATGCGTTAGGCAAACGTCATGGCAGTGTTGAAGCGCACGGTTGGTATAAACTTTTTCTGGATGTTCCTTTTCGACGTAGTCTGCCATTTTATGGAAACAGGCGAGAACTTTCTTAATGTCTGACGTTTTCAAAGGTGTAACATCCTCCTCATCACCGCTAGAGAACTGCTCTTGAACAACACTCATTTGCATCGTCTCCAACTCCTTCAGGTCGTCCGTCGTCAACTCCTCGTGGTGCTCCTCGATAAGTTTATCTATATCCTTGGCGCTAACTTCCAGCCCCATGGACGTACCAAGATGTACGATGTCAGCCACCTCAGACTGTTGAATGGGTTCAGGATCGTCAACGATCTCGGCTTCGCCTCCAGGCTTCCCGAACCCCTCGAAGTCTCGTGCAGAGACAACATCAGGCCACAGCTTCCTCCAAGATGAGTTCAGGGTACGCCTCGAAACTTCCTGCCAAGCGAGCTCGATGAGTCTGAGGCATATCACAATATTAAAATGATCTTTCCAGAATTCACGCAGAGTGAGGTTTGTACTTTCTGTCACTTAGAAACATCTCTGGAAGAGATGCTTCGTGTACAATTTTTTGAAATTAGAAATAACTTGCTGGTCCATGGGCTGGAGGAGAGGGTGGTGTTAGGCGGTAGATATAGGACCTTTATGAAGGAATACTCGGCCAGAAGATATTCCTCGAGGCCAGGAGGGTGAGCTGGAGCATTGTCCAACACCAGCAGACATTTCATAGGGAGGCGCTTTTCTTCCAAGTATTTTCGGACAGTCGGACTGAAGCAGACATTCCCCCAATCAATAAAAAGTTGCCTCGTTACCCAGGCTTTAGTATTCGACCTCCACATCATGGGAAGGTTCTCCTTGATGACTTTGTGGGCTTCGAAGGCTCGGGGATTTTCAGAATGGTACACCAGCAGGGGCTTTATCTTGCAGTCCCCACTGGCGAAAAAGCAAGGGTAAGCCTGTCCTTCATAGGCATATGTCCGGGTAGCCTCTTCTCCTCCGCCGTGATGAACGTCCGACGAGGCATTTTCTTCCAGAAAAGCTTAGTTTTGTCGCAATTGAAAACTTGCTGCGAACTGTAGCCTTCCTGCAGAGTCAACTCGTCAAACGTTTTAACAAAGGCTTCGGCGGCCTTCGTGTCCGAGCTGGCTGCCTCCCCATGCCGTACCAATGAATGAATACCAGTCCTTCTCTTGAATTTCTCGAACCACCCCCGAGAAGCCTTGAGCTCTGCGGGTTCCTGCTGGGATGTTCCTTCTCCTGCCCCTTTCTTCGGCCTGAGAACGCACGAGATCACCGAAAATGGTGGAGGCCTTCTGGCAAATTGTAGTCTCAGTGATGGTGTCTCCTGAGATCTCTTTGTCTTTGATCCACACAAGAAGCAGGCTCTCCATCTCGTCATGCACGTGGGTTCTCTTGTTGGAGAAAATAGTGATACCCTTAGAAGGTGTCGCTTCTTTGATGGCCGCCTTCTGCTTCAGGATGGTGCCTATCGTAGACGGATTCCGGCCATAATCCTTGGCGATCACACTTAAACGCATGCCAGACTCGTACTTTTTCACGATTTTGAGTTTCATCTCCATTGAGAGCATCGTCTTCTTTTTCTTTCCTTCGGCAACATTCTTGGGACCCATGGCTACAGTATTAAGCTCAATAATACACTACGTACGTAATATACTATGTAGTAAACACTAATACAGTACAGTACACAGTAAGGAATGTTTAATAACGATAACACGTGGCGTACGAATGTATTTAACACTACATCAAACAAGCAAAAGCACACGAAGTCAATGTTAACGATACGGCAGTCGGAACGAAAAGAGAGAGAGAGAGAGATGAACGCCTGTGCGTAAGCAAGGTGGGATAAATGCCGACCAATAGGAAAGCAGGATCTTATGGCGGCAGCTAGCATCTGAGTAGGGAGATAACTAATGGGTGAGCGGGACGCTGTAAGTGAGTTTACCCAAGTTCAAAGTCTGGCGGCGCGCGCTTTTTAAAATTACTCTCAGCGACGAGTTGGGATCTCGTAAGCTTTTTGTATCCTGAAAATTTTTTCGTATACTGGGGCATAAAAATCTTCGTATCGCTTTTCGTACCCTGAATTTTTCGTAAGCAGAAACTTTCGTATCCAGAGGTATCACTGTACTCAGAAAACCCCAAAGAGGAGGCGGATGAGTTCACTGATGATGGGACAACCAATCCAATAGTGTTTCTTGATAGTTTGTCTAATTTCTCCATGGTTTTGTGGGAGGAGTATTGCTGTACCAAACTGAATCCCTAGGGGAAATTTTTGGTATGAAGTACAAGAAATCATGATCAGGCATGGGGTCGCTTCATTTTTGGACCTGGAGTCATGCCAGGATCAGTTGAGCAGCTTCCTATTCGACCTTTGGTTGGGCGCTGTCATATACTTCCCCTCAACCTGCAGCTCAACATTTCCAAATAGGTAGATGTTAAGGACCTTTCTAACACTGCAGCCATGTTACCAAATGGCATTGGGGTGTCAGACATGAGGGTGAGGAACGCACTTGAAGTCTTTCATATGGTACTTTAGGTCTTCATGGTCAACTCTTCCAGTTGGTAAGTCCACCGAGTACCGGTAATCAATCTTCTTCCTGTTCAAAAGGAAGATGGCAAGTATCATATGATTGGCCATGAGGATGATGACTTTGTGTTTACTGAATCAGATAGATATTTACGACTAGATACCCCTCCTTCGGTCCATCAGAATTTTCCTCGTTCTCTAGGGTTTGGGTTTTAATTCAAAGCCAGAGCTTCAGACTGTCTTGCACCCTTAGCGGTCACGTTTACCTTTCTGATGCCTACTAGATCGAGAGGTTCTCCTCTTAGGATTTTCTCAAAATTTGATTTGTTCTTTCACAGTTAACCTCCTTTTACCACGATCTGAGAGTCATATTCAGTTGTTAACCCATATGCTGGGCTAGGTAGAAATGAAGTACCGGATGCTGTTATAACATTGAAAAGCCATTCTGGCAGGTGGAGGAAAGTAGTGTGCACAATCAAGAATATTAAACTGAACAGTAACAGTGTCCTCTGAAACTTCTCTTATTATGGGGAACTTGTTTTACACATTCTTCCTAACCAGCGATTACTCCATGGGAGCATCACGGGTAAGAAACCAACAATTTCCTGTCTTTCTGGTTTCAGTGGAATAGGAAAACGCAGGGAGATTGAGCTTGGTGGAGAGTTCCACTTGAACCCCTGCCTCCAGGGATCCTACTATAGATGAATCCAAGGAGGACGGGGGCACACTTGGAACACATGAGTACCTCAGTGAAGTGTTCACAGAAGTAAAATGCCTGCTTTCAACATACAGGAAGTCCAAGTAATACATTTGCTATCTTCCCAACATCTTTTATTAGTCACCAGGTAGCATTGAATAATAACTCCACTTTTGTGACTTACATCTCCTAGCAAAGGGTTTCTGCTTCACAGACCCTTGGGAATTGTGCAAGCAGTTACGCACTGGGGAAACAGACAACATGACAGAATTGTATAATACGTAAGAGCCATTCCAACTAAAGGATTGCTTTTGCAGGTATCCTCAGTCATCAGAAGCACGGAAGAGGACCGGTGACTCCTCACTAACGTGCTTGGCGGAAAGGCTCCTTACGCTTTGGGTATCACTATCAAAGGATCTGATTGCCTCCCGTTTGATCCAGAACTTTAGTTCTAGAATATCAGCTTATAAGCTGCTCCACTGTTTAGTTTTAGAACATCCGCTTATAAACTGCTCCACTGTTTCAGGGATGTCCGCAGTATTTGGGTTACCCTCCAATGGATCAGTTCTAAATATCTGTCTTTCCGCCCACTTTCTGGGTTTACCAAATACCCAACAAGTCCGTGGATGATTTCATATTTATGGTACTCTGGCGGCTACCAAGTGCCACACACTGGGTGTCATCCGGCTTTGCTGAAGCTTCTCCTTTGAGTACCAGTAGAACTATCCTTCTTTGTGTCGCATCATAGTTGGGATACTTGGTTGGGCAAAGCCTCTCTGCAATGTATTGCAGTTCTCATCTTCCTTTGCCAAGGAAGCTCTTTTTAGTCCCTGCAGTAAAGTCTGTTACTCAGGTATTAACTAGAATTTTGACTGAAAAGCTCAAACCTTTTCTCCTTCAGAGGATCAGACTAGGCATAGTGATAGCTTTGAATGGTCTTCCTCCTTTAGGAACTTGAGAAAGAACGAAGATTTGTATTTTGTGTAGGAACAAATGACAAATTTGGAGTTAATTTGTACTTTTGCTAACTATACAAACCTAAAGCTCTTTACACATACTTGTCCCACCATCACCTTCCCCCAGCAAGTCCTGCATGCAATCAAATGTGGTCTTGGAAGTGAGTGGCTTGGTGGACTGGGCTTTCCCTCGCCACTCTTGTAACTACGTAGAGGGTTATTGACATCTCGTTAAAAGTTTTCATGGCCATTACGCCAACTTGCGGTGACTTTCTCTCTTATATGTAAAGAACTTCAGGTTTGTATAGTTAGGAAAATTACAAATTACTTCTAAATTTGTCATGTTTGTCTCCATTACTCGACATGCTAGCCATGCAGCAGGACAAGAAACTTCCAGGATTTGCACTGTTCCAGACTGTTGGCGAAGTTTGAAGACGCCTTCCAATATCTCGGGGAATCGTAGACTCCTCTCCTCACCTCTTTTTCCTGTACAGTATCTCCAATTCCTCAACAGTTGGTTCAAGATATCAAGATTCAAAGGGACCCTGATTGACCTAAGCAGCCACGCTCCAAATGGTACTCAGAATAGCTATTTGTCTCTCTTCCTTCATTGGGGAGTTAATCAATTTCTACTGTAAAGATAATGCTTAGTCCCCAAACCAATTGTTCAACTTAATTTAAACCTAGACTCTTCACAAGAATCGACAAGACTCTTGAGGAGTTGGTGAAGGAGCAATCTTGACCTCCTATAGACCTCAAGCTGTTTGGAGCCTTTTCACGAGTCCTCAAGTATCTTAAACAGCCCTGGTGAAACGAGTAAGAAAACGGCATATATATTCCTGTGTCACTAGTCTTTATGAAAGATAGAGGAAGACCTCCATTACCTTGATTCTGGAGTTTATGACAAGGATCTAGAATCCAGCTGGCCATGACTTTTATCCTTCATCGTCTTCCCCCTACAAAGACCAATAGTGGAGATAAGAATAACTTACCTTGTTTTTGGGGGGGGGGGGAACACTATAACTTTTCCTTCAGTATGGAAGGAATGAGAGATCTTGAAACTACTTCATTCTGGCTTTATGGAACAGTTGAACACGGGCTCCCACAAGGGGATGAGAGAATCATTCTGGACACGATCGTACAAAGCTAGAATATCTGATTGACCCCAGCCTTTAGGAAAAACCTGTCAGCAGTACAAGTTTTAAAGCTTCAGGCAACCTTTACAACCCACTCTAAATGGGAGTATACCCACTGTTCTTTTGATACGTTTTCATTGGGACCTGTGGTAGTTGCTCAACAGGTTGTGTAGCTTACCTAGCTCCTTACGGGACAAGAAGCATCTCGTGTAAAATAACGGTTATGACATTTGCCAAGAATGAGTGGTGGAGTCTCTGGCCCCTTTCCTCTTTTCCATCCCTTCCCTTTGGGTGCAATGGTCATACTGTTATATGCTGGATTGGACATTGATATGGGTGAGTTTCCATACCAAGTAACTGTTCTATACAAGTCAGATATAGAAGTATCTCACTCATCATTGTAACAAGGGGGAGGATGAATAGAACGTAGGACCCATGATGTTCAAGTGGCCATACATTGGGACATTAGATCCTTCTGAAGATATAGGTAGGTTTTTTCTCAACCTTCTTTCTACTGATAGAATCCTAGCCTAACCCGTGATTATCTATTATCAAGTGCTTGAAGGTGGTAGGATTCAGTGCTCCCACACTTCTTATCAGGTCTGAGTGGTTTGACAGCCTGGCATTTTAAACCAACCAGTATAGTTATAGGGGCTTCCTCCCTCCTGAGGCTGATTTGTATTCATGAATGAAATTTTTAAAGCAATTTATTTTTCCTAACTATACTGTATAAACCTGAGTTCATCCAGTTTCATTTCTTGTCTCGACCACACTGGTAGCCCAAATCCCTTCTTTTCCCCTTCGGAAAGAAGTCATAAAGACCAATCTATAAGAGCTGCATTCGTGTGCCGTCTACTGTTTCTCTCCCCATGGAATAGATATCGCTGCTTCAGGAACCCCTGGACTCCATTCAAAGAGGACAAAGAGGAGACGATAATTTGTGCGTGCACGCGCCTACAGGAATATGCTTACTATCATATTACTTTACTTGTGCTCTCATCTATCCCCCTCACCTGTCCCTGTGCACTCATTGGTTTGCGTGCTCATGAGCACTCCAGTCCTCGCATGTGCTCCCAAAGGAGGTTGCCACCACCAGTAAGTGAACGTGACTATGGTCATGCTCACAAGCTCTCTCTAGGATTTCCCTCCTGAACAGAGATGTGTAAGATCTTTTAATCGCTACAAGATACATCAACTGTTAATACACTCATCTGACCACGAAGACTCATCTACACGCATGTGCCCCCCTTGTTGACGCTTACTCATCTATTGGTGCTCTCTCACCTCTATGCTAGCCCTCTTTTGAAAGTTCATATTTACCTTCTAGTAAGGTAAAAAATAAAGTTTTTGTTTGATAGTGGGCCCTAGATTTATCTGAAGACTTCACTTGATCACTTCTTTCAGGACCTCCACTGATATGCTCTGGGAATATACCAATTGCTGGAACCCTGTGTGTTTAATCCCCATGGATACATTCTGGGAATGTACCATGCGCCAGATACCTATGCGCTAGATCTGCATGCGGTGGTTCCCCAAGATCAAGACCCCTATGTGCTCACCAGAACACCACAAGTACACAATATTCTTCACGAGAGACAGTGTAGTACTGTACCGAGAACATTCCAGTAGGCAAAGGGATCCCAATACATTCTCGCTTCATTTGGGAGGTGAAAAGGTATGTATCAGGAACATTCCCTTCCCTGAGTTAACAATTCGGTACATGGCATGGCTACTCACCGAACACTGTTACTTCATCGGATGGAGACGTCTTCTAAAGATGTCCAATCAATGTAGCTGCTTATGTCTAATGACCTCTCCCCGACTATGTGAGGAAAGTATACAGTATACTGTACTAAGAGGAGCCGTGCATACCAAGAATGTAACTAGTCCTGAGCGGTACAGGATACAGATGTTAAAGTGCCTCTTCCTACACTGGTCTAGGATGAGATCAAGCTCCCAAACCTACTACAGTATTGGGGGGAGAGGCCATTACCCGTTTCCCATCCTTCTGACAGTTCCGATAGGCATTGAAATCGGTACTATACAATTCTTAATACTAAAACAATGATTAAGACGCCGCAGCACATATGTTGGAAAATTTCTTCACTCACCACCCGTAGGATGTAATACAACATGCGTATGTGCCGCTCAGTGCCATGCTTTTACTTTCACCTATTTGAAAAAGAAGCACCTGGTGCTACTCCTACCTCTGGGGGCATGGGAGCCAGGAGCACCTTAGCCTCTAAGGAGCCAGACTTTCAAGCTGTCCCTTTGCTCCGTAGAGATTCACCCCAAACAGATCTCTCCCCACATCCATGTGGGAGGGACAGGAACTGATCTACCCAGGAGCACAAACCTAGTACTGTATGTTGGACAGCTTGTAAATTGTCCCCTTGTACTCAAGGCTGGAGATTTTGTATCAGAAATGCTTCCATCCCTAAGAATATGCCTTGGTATGAGGTTCAGGTTTTCACAGGATTTGTTTGACACTTTGCAATTGGATACTTTGCATATGTTTTTCATCAGTGACTAATGATTCACAGAACTGGCATTAGCCTCGTTCCAGCTCTTCCAATTCATATTCATGGGAATGTTCTTATTGTGTTTCCTGCCAGTAAAATAAGTTTGCTCTGTCCTGTTCGCCACAATCATCTTTTCCCTTGGGATTGGCTTTGATTGTGAACCTTATGAAATTTAGCCGTGATTGGGAACCATACATTCATCAGCTGCGATCAGAAACCCATACGATTGGCAGCCATGAATAAGAATCATGAGATCAGCAGCTGCAAGTGAGAATCGTCCGATTGACAGCCATGGTCAAGAATCAGGTAATCAGGAACCAGATGATCGAGAACTTTGCTACCAGGGTCCACACAATCGGAACTTATGCTCATTCTTCTAGTGATTGTTACCTTCAAGTCACCATGTAACTATTTCAACTGTTTCTATTACCTGCTCCTTCTCAATGCTTATAGCATTCTGAGGGAGAGCAAGAAGAGGTTACAAAAGCACAGGATGACTACTTGGGTATTCATTCGAGACTTTGACTGATTAGTTTGCATGGTTTCATGGAAGGAGCAGTGCTCTACCAAAAGCCAACCCTGTAAATGGGTTACAGTATGAGGCACAGGGCTCACACTCTTTCTGTCATTTATCGCCCAATCATTAACACTGCTGCTTAGGATATGGTCAGCTGCCCTTGTCTCTCACCTGCCTAAGGACATTACCGAGATGCTTTGGTGTGACCATCATTCTCGATCATCCTCTAAGCCAATACTGTACTGCTCTTTGACAAAGATCTTCCCACACTCAGAGACTGATCCATGACTGAGTTTTCCCAGACGCCAAGATTTTCCAACTCTGTCGAAAGTTATGAGTTGGAACAGGCGACTTCTCAAATCTAATCTCAGCACTCATGCAAGCACTAAGATACCACATTGTGCTTGTGCAGTTGTTTGCAAGGACCCCCTCCAACCAAGGACAGATATTTGATTACCCAGTTCTGTTCTCTGACTGGCTAGCATGTATCCTTGGAAAGAAGGATTCTTCAATGAAATGTTGATATGATATCACTGAGGAAGTCAAGGAAGACCAATCAGTAAGAGTCACCCATGAGTAACTCATGGTTTCTCTCCCTACAAAAGAGATAGCCCTTGATCAAGATCGTTCCTCTCAAGGAAGGAACCCTAATACATTCTAGCTTTGTTTACAAGGTAAGAGGATATGTTCCGGTAATGGACCTATCGCAGAATAGACTTATTGGTACGCAGTATAGAAGCTCACTCATCAGGTACATGTGGTCAATTCTTAGGAGAACGAGTGCATAAACTACCCGTAGCCCTTTATTTCACTTGCTGAATGTTCAAATTTTCTCTCCCCTCAGGAGAGTGAGAAGCAGTGTGTAACTTACCAGGAGGGAAAGGACTCCTGAACTCAACCACTCAACCTCAGAGAAAGGGATTCAAACCCCCGTGAAAGTTATTCATTACTATGTACTGTAGCTCATGCTCCTACCACCAGCACTAGGTCTCTTATGAGACCGAGCCATTGTCCCTCTCCTGTCTCGTGATATTCCCGAGACGCTTCTGTGACTCCATCATGGTCCATCGATTCAGCGATTGCTGCACTATACAGTAAACAGAGATCCAGTGCAAAACTCCGGCACGGCAGACACATGTTCTTCTCAGGACTAGAATCTCCTACTGTGGAAGCCACTTTCAGGATCATTCTGGTAGCAGTCATATACTGTACTTTGCTCCAACCCAAAACTCAGCTGTCACGAACAGGCAGAAGTAAAGGACCTTGCTGACTCTGGAACCACCTTACCATTGCTCCTTAGGTTCTTGATGGAACACAAGGGAGAGAGAGGCCTCAAAGGCCTTGTAGATGGTTCCCTAGGCCTTTACAGTCAAATCTGCAGGTGAAGAAGGTGACAGGAACTTGGTGACCTACTTTCTTCCAATTTAAAGGAAGATGGTAAGTATCGTACAGTTTATCATTAGGAAAAGGACTACTCTCACTTTATGAACTTGAAGGACATATACATCTGATCTGTCAGAATCTCGTCCTTTTCCTCTCGGCTTTGGTTTTTAGATCAAACCATAGGTTTAGACTTCCTTTTGCCTGTAGTGGTCATGCTCAACTTTTTGGTGCCTTGTAGGTCAAGCCTTACTTATTGAATTTTCTCAGCATTTGGCTTGTCTTGTCTTCCTCTGGGAGGCAATACTCCAAGACTGTGGATGTTGAAGTCCTCTATGCCACAATACAAGAATCTGATTTTATCAGTAACCCAGGCACATGGCTATGCAGAAATAGAGAAATGAAGTACTGCAAGTTGATAACACATTGAACTTAAGCAAATGGAAGAAAGTAACGCAGCTGCTCCATCATGATCAAGGACCTTCGGCTGGACAGTAATGTCTTAGTGAATCTTTCTTTGTCATTGGAGAACCCATTCTACGTAGACTCCCACGCTAGCGATTGCTCCAGGATTATGGGAAACATCAATGAGGAGTTCCACCTGAACTGCATGTCTGGAGAATCAGCAGTCACAGACATCCAGAGAGGGATGGGGACTTGCCTGAGTATCCTATTTGTCATGAGGTTATGATCCATGGAAAAAAAATGTATCTGCTTTACAGTACCGATAACGCATTCAGCGTTGCTAGCGCTCTTCAGTAGCATTCATGAATGATAGTGCGTCTGTTTGTGACCATGTCAACAAGGGGCTCGTTTTATGGATCCTTATCAAGCAAGTGCACTCTTAGGAAGTTGGTAGAGATGTTTGCAAAAGTTCAACCAAGACAGGAAGGCTGTATGAGCAAACATACTCAGTTGACAAAGACTCCTTAGGACAGTAATGGTCAATAATTGTGATCCCTACATCACTGATTGACTTCAGGTCTTCGCCAGTATTCCTCAGCCTCACTTCATCGATATTGTTCAATGACACTTTCGAGTATCCCATGGAATTCTTTCTGCCCATTACTGAGCTGTCTGTAGACAATATCGCTCTCCATGACCCTTATCTCTCTCAAACAACCACACTGGTGGTAGCCGGACTGGGTGTTTTCTCTTTGTCTTTATCAGAAAGAAACTCCTCAATCTTTTCTATGAAGAATAGCTCTCAGCCCAAAATAACTAGGACTTGGGTCTAGACACTTGGCCAGAATCGTCTAGATACGTTTGGAGCTTCTAGGAGCTCAAGCCGTAGGGAAAGTTTCACAAGTTTGCAGGTCTTTCACGTGGTCCCACTCCAAGCTGAGTGACAGATGGTAGATAGGACTTCAATCCTAGAGCTCGTCCTCTCTTAGCATAGCCATGATAAAACAAATAGGAAATGGTATATCTTGGCCAGTAATTCTGGGGGATAGATGATCTCCATCACATTTTTTTCAGGAGTTTGTGGTCATGACCCAGAACACCACCTTTCACAGTTTAAAGTTTTCTGTACAAGTTGGGTCAAGTGGGGACCAGGATGACTTGCCTTCCCATCCTGTGAGGGCACTATACCCTCTACCTTTCTTCTGTATTACTGTTCATCCTCTGAACTTTTCATTCATACTGCAACTTAGGGTAGTTGCAGTTTACCCTGTTGCAGGCGGGAGCTGAATGGTCTGTCCCAGGCCCCAGTACAGTACTGGGTCTTAGCCCAATTTAATAAATCCGTCCTTTCGATATTCAGCAATTTAGAAGTTGGAGGACATAATGCATACTTAGGAAGGTCTGGAAAATGCTATTTATTCTCCATTCAATCACTTGAGGTCCATGTTGGACGAGATAAGATATTTATAAAACTTTGTCAACATATGCATTGACTTGAAGTGACTCTTACGAAAGTGCTAATCAAATCTTCAGCATCTTCAGGGAAATCTGCTGAGATTGAATGTCAGTCAGTCTTTAACCGATACCATTAGACTATAGTGCAGTATAGAGCTAGAGGCTAACCCGTTTAATATTTGTGGGAGAGAAGTATCAAAACTTTAATTTTCGAAGATATTGAATAAGTCCTCCTCCACTTTCATCCATTCTCTCTTCCAGAAAGACATCTTTAAGCTAAAACTTTTAGAAATCTTAACTCTTTCACTCGCTTATTTCATTCAATTTTCCACTTTATACTACTCATATTCTTTTCCGGCCAAGCGTGAAAATATATACAGTATGAATATACATACAGTAAAGTATTATAATTGTTATTCGGTATTACATTGTTGCCACATGATATATATATATATATATATATATATATATATATATATATATATATATATATATATATATATATGTATGTATATATATGTATGTATATGTATGTATATAAATATAATTATATATATATATATATATATATATATATATATATATATATATATATATATATATATAAAGTGTAATTGACAATTGAATGAAAAAAAAGGTCATCACTGTAAAAATACAGTTTTATCATATTACTATTGCAAGAGAGCATAGCTATTTTCGTGAACATGGCAACACGTTACAAACTCACTCAAGGGTCGGATAGCTTTTAGCATCCCAGAATTTCCGAGTAACGCGAAACGACTGTTAGTCAATTTCGGTATTTGTTAACAGGTATTTCGTAACACGCAAGCAGAAACCCCTTTGGCATACTCCCATTACTACGTCAAACGTTATCGCCGATGAACGTTTGTAGAAAGATATGAATTAACTTTTGGTTATTGATTTATGTTTATAAGACTTGTCTTGATTCTAATGGTTTTCGATACCAAATTAATCAAAGGATTTTTTTTTTTTTTGTAAATAACTTCATTATATTATTGATCAATTTAATAAAAAAGACATTATTGCAAGTTACAATTATGACTGTGCAGGTGTGAGTGTATAGGTATATTCAAACACTGTTTTTCATGTACTTTTCTTTATCATGCCTACGTAAAACATTTTTATGTACCTATACATTAAGTCATATCTATATTTTTATACAGAATATGCAATCTTTTTAAGCCTACATAAGGGAAAATGTAAAAGAAAGTTTTTAAGCATACACAAGGGAAAATGTAAAAGAAAGTCATGATAAATCATGATATATTTGAAATCAATGTTTTGTTTTTCGAGAAAATATCTCGTTAAGATGTAGACGAACGGACCTGTGATTTTATTGAGGATCGGCCGTATTTTATTACTCAGTGTAGCATTTTGATGACTATTTGGTGTAATAGTCCAACGAGATATTTATCATGAATTGTATGTTTTGGAATATTAATTGAAAATAGTATTTTTCTCTTGAAGAAATTAAAGTTGCATATTATTGGTGCTTATGAGTTGATACTAGATAAACTAGATGTCAGTTACAGTACATCAGTTTGGGTTTATTACCTCCACCAACGAAATTGGGAGGAGGTTATGTTCTTGCCCATGTTTGTCTTTGTTTGTGTGTGAAGAACTTCCGTCCCGCAATTTTACTCATAGAGTAGTGAAGCTGCCGGGGGATTAACTGTTATGTTGAGACGTGGAAGTGATTTAATTTTGAAAGTCAAAGGTCAAGGTTAAGGTATACCGAATTAACCCTAACCTTAACTCCAAATTTGCACATGGTTGTCACACACTTTGAATACGCCTATAGTCTAAATTGATTTTGGGAAAGGAGAGCTGATTTTGATAAATAAGCTGCCGTGGCGGAGGTTTGCACGCTGAGAGTGCTTTTCTAGTTTCACATGCATTTCCAGAATTTTGAAACTTGCTTGAAATTTTTTATAGATTGGAAAAAAATGTATGGGGGAGAAGGAGTAGTCATACCCTGGTGAGAGGGGATACCCACAAATTGCCGTAACTGCCGTGTTGTAGTTAGGAAAGGGGGGAGGGATAGGAAATGTTGAGTCTGTGTGCTTTTGACGGGTCACATACACTAGTGTAATCAATAAGATTAACTCCTGAACTTTTGTAGTTTTATTAGAATCTCTATTGTCTTTACTTATTAAATTCTGTGGTTACATCTTGATCGTAATATCACCTTTAAGGGGTTTTTGAAAGTACCAAAGGGTATATAAGTTGTCCATAACTATTTCGAAAATTTTAAGTGACTAATTTGTGAAGTTGTGTAAAATGTTTACAATTATAAGGCTTTATTATATATATATATATATATATATATATATATATATATATATATATATATATATATATATATATATATATATATATATATATATATATTATTCTTTATTATATTTTTCTAGAAACTTTAATAATTCACCGTTCACGATCGACTAACTTTTCCAAACGCCTACATTGACTTGGAAAATTTTAATAGACTAACTTCTTCCTTTTTCTCACTTCTTTTCTTTTCTCTTATCTGTGATCTCTCTCAGCTCTTCCCCTTCCTCACTTCTTAATTTCTCTTACTTTTCACATTCCTGTCTCTTCCCTTTTCTTTCTTACTTCTTCCTTTTTCTCCATCACTTCTCTTCTCTCTCACTTCTTCCCTTTTCTCCCTCGCTTCTTCTGTTCTCTCACTTCATCCCTTTTCTCCCTCAGTTCTTCTCTTCTCTCACTTCTTCCCTTTTCTCTCTCACTTCTTCCATTTTCTTTCACTTTTCCCATTTTCTCTCCCTTTCTCACTTCTTCCCTTTTCTTACTTCTTCCTTTTTCTCTCCTTCCTATTTCTCTCTCACTTTTTTCCTTTCTCATTGATTCCCTTTTCTATATCTCATTTCTTCCCCTTCTCATATCTTCCCTTTTCTTTTTCACCTCTTCCTATTTCTCACTCCTTCCCTTTTCTCACTTCTTCCATTTTCTCTCTCATTTCTTCCCTCTCTCACTTTTTCCCTTTTCTCTCTCATTTCTTCCCTTTTCTCTCTCATTTCTTCCCCTCTCACACTTCTTCCCTTTCCTCGCACGTCTTCCATTTTCTTTCTTACTTTACTTTTTCTCACTTCCCCTTTTTGCTCTCCCTTTCTCACTTCCCCTTTTTGCTCTCCCTTTCTCACTTCCCCCTTTTCACTTCCCCTTTCTCGCTTTTCCCCCTCTCACTTTTTCTCCTTTCTCACTTTTCCCTCTCACTTTTTCTCCTTTCTCACTTTTTCTCCTTTCTCACTTTTCCCTCTCACTTTTTCTCCTTTCTCACTTTTCCCCTTTCTCACTTTTCCCCTTTCTCACCTTTTCCCCTTTCTCACTTCTTCCCCTTTCTCACTTCTTCCCCTTTCTCACTTCTTCCCCTTCCCACATTTCCTACCCCCTCTCCAATCTTCTCACTGTCCCCCCACTTTTAAATCTTAATATTTTTCCTATTTTTCTTATATTTTTTTCTGAGTCTCGGTTTCATTAAGCTTCATCAATGCTGACCACAACCTATCGATCCAGAGTCTTAAGAAGAGAGTGTTATCGGCGAGTAATATGTCCAGCCGATTTTGGTTCTTATGGTAACGTTATATTGAGGCGATTTTATTGGCAGTCGTTCACGGTTAGATTGGTCTTGAAGCCAGTCTGCTCAGGGGATAGGTTTCGTTTCATACGAATTAAGAAGGATGTTCTTAATGATGATGGTAGTAACGATATTTATAATTATTATTATTATTATTAGTAGTAGTGTATGCGACCTGGCAAAAATGACGGCTAAATGTTTAGTTAGATATCCATAGACATGCACACGTACCCCCCTCTCATCGGGGTATGACCATTCCTCTCCTCATACCCGAGGGATGGGGAGAGCTCTGCGTGACTGGAAATTATATATATATATATATTTATATATATATATATATATATATATATATATATATATATATATATATACATATATACACACACACACACACACACACATATATATATATATATATATATATATATATATATATATATATATATATATATATATATATAGAGCCTGACACTTGATCTCTGTTATTATTATTATTATTATTATTATTATTATTATTTTCATATGTATTATTATTATTATTATTGTTATTATTATTATTTTCATATGTATTATTATTATTATTCTTATTATCATTATTATTATTATTATCAATATTATTATTATTATTATTATTATTATTATTATTATTATTACTTGTTGTAGTAGTACTAGTAGTATCACCATTGTTCTTTACATACTGTACAAACAATTATTGATAGTAAATGTAGACAACCATTAAATACCCGAGAAAGAAACGAAGAGAATATCAAATCGATATTGACGAAGTCTTAATCAAACCAGAAAATACCCTTTTCTATATCTCTCATTTCTTCCCCTTCTCATTTCTTCCCTTTTCTTTTTCACCTCTTCCCATTTCTTACTTCTTCCCTTTTCTCATTTCTTCCATTTTCTCACTTCTTCCCTTTTCTCTCTTTTCTTCCCCTCTCACACTTCTTCCCTTTTTCGCACGTCTTTCCTTTTCTTTCTCACTTTACTTTTTGTCACTTCCCCTTTTTGCTCTCCCTTTCTCACTTTTAATTTTCTCACTTCTTCCCCTTTCTCACTTCCCCTTTCTCGCATTTGTAATGCTATTTGGGCAATACAATTAAAATAATTTACAAATTAGCCACAAATATAACATTTTAATAATCAAGAGATAAGTATATATTTAAATGAAAACAATTTTGATAAGTTAATTCTTCGTTAAAGGGTTAGCTACTGCACTGTAATTGTTCAGTGGCTACTTTCCACTTTGTGAAGGCAGATGAGGTTCTTTAGTATGGCAAGCAACTCCTCTAGAAGGGTATTTGAAATCTGACCATTGTTCTCTAGTCTTGGGTAATTACTTCTCTTGTAATTTTATTATTTCCTTATTTCCTTTCCTCACTGATATTTTTCCCTGTTGGAGCCCTTGGGATTATAGCATCCTGCTTTTCCAACCAGGGTTGTAGCTTTGCTAGTACAGTAATAATAATAATAGTTGTTATAGTAATAATGATAATACTTTTAATAATAATAATAATAATAATAATAATAATAATAATGATAATGATAATAATAATAATAGTAATAATCATAATGATATTAATAATAATATTAATAATATTAATATTAATAATAATAATAATATTAATGATAATATTGATATTAATATTAATAATAATAATGGTAATAATAATAATGTTAACATTAATATTGATATTAATATATAATAATAATATTAATAATAATAATAATATTAATATTAATATTATTATTAATAATAATAATATTAATAATAATGATTAATAATAATGATAATAACGATAATAATGATAATAATAGTAATAATAATAAAAGTTTGGTTTACTTTTTGTAGCTTTCGCGGATTGGTGGGAGATATAAAGATACTTAAGATAGTTGACGTTGTTCTTAGAACATAATTCCTCTTCTTGATTTATGATGAGGCGAATTTTGTTGAGCTTAGTCCGAGGATCTTGGTATTTAGGAGATTTTTACCAGATGAAAAGTTGGTTTTTATTCAATATCAAATTCTTTCTGGGGTTAAGAGAGGATCTGAGAAATATTTTGTCTTGGTGTCCATAGTTAGTTATATTTAGATTTTAGTTAACAAAAATGGCAGTAATGATTATAGCTATGATAAGAATGATAATAATGTTGAAGTTCCAGATATGATATTGATTTTATTTATATTGTAGGTTTCCACTATATATGTATATATATATATATATATATATATATATATATATATATATATATATATATATATATATATATATATATATATATATATATATATTATATATATATATGTATTTATATATATATATTTATATTTATATTTATATATATATATGTATGTATGTATATATATGTATATATATATATATATATATATGTATGTATATATATATGTATGTATATATATGTATGTATATATATATGTATGTATATATATATGTATATATATATATATATATATATATATATATATATATATATATATCTGAGGGGGGACACATTAATGTGATGAAAAGATTGATGTATCGCTATGATCAGCAAAGCTGTACTAGTCAGGGCCACCCATACTAGGTTGGTTTGCTGTGAGCTATCACAAAAATGTCTCCCTCCGTCACCAATCCGCAGTGGCCAGCGTGGTGGTGAATTGGCCAAACCCCATACATGACTAAGGACATGTCTTAGGCTATTGTCCTCTCTTGGACTAGAAACGACTGCATTTGTCGTTGTTTTATATATGTATATAATATATATATATATATATATATATATATATATATATATATATATATTATGTATATATATATATATATATATATATATATATATACATATTGTATATATGTGTATATATATGTATATATGTTAATATATATATATATATATACATATATATATATATATATATATATATTTATATATATACATATATATTTATCTATTTATATATATGCATATATATACATCTATATATTTATATATATATATTTATATATATACATATATATATATATTTATATATACATTTATATATATAAATATATATATATATATGTATATATATATATATATTATGTGTATATATATATATATATTGTATATATGTGTATACATATGTATATATGTTAATATATATATATATATATATATATATATATATATATATATATATATATATATATATATATATATATATATATATATATATATATATATATATATATATATATAAATATATATATATATATATATAGATATATATATATATATATATGCATATATATAAATAGATAAATATATATGTATATATATATGTATATATATATATATAAATATATATATATATATATATATATATATATATATATATATATATATATATATATATATATATATATATATATATATAGTGTTCGACCACCCTGCCGTTGCCGTTTCGACGAATTTCTTTTTCAAATTCCTTATGGCAATTAACTTTGAATTTCGGGAACCGTTTTATAAACGATCTTGAGCCTCGTATTGAATGACACTCTTAACAAATCACGCCCTCTTGAGTGAACCTTAATCAGGGCAATTTGCTTATCGTGGGTAAAACCTCTTATTAAGCAATTGGCTTCGACTTGAATGTCCAATTATAACTGTCGCTTGAGCAACACACGCGTCGTTAAGAGTCAATATGTGAGGATATTCATGTCAATTTCGTATGAACTTGTTAAAAGGGTCGTTTTTAAAGGTTAAAGGTGTCTGGTTTCAGTTCCAGTTCCATCAGAATAGATACTCACCAGAATGTCAGCCGGGCAAGCCCAACCCCCCACTGTGGTGCCCTACCACAGCAGTAGCCTCCCCAGTAAACAGCTTAAACTCACGGTCCTGCGCGGGGATCGATCTCTTGCCATGCGAAATGCTAGGCAAACACGTTACCACTGTACTAGCCAGAGAATATTTTTCCTATTTTGTCCAGATTTTTGGATATGTTTCTTATTACTCCTAAGTTTTTCACTTTCATTGCGGCGAATGAATGAATAATTTGAAGTTCTCTGACATCGTTGTGGCGAAGGTTATATATTGCGGCGAATGAATGAATGAATAATTTGAAGCTCTCTGACATCGTTGGGGCGAAGGTTATATATTGCGGCGAATGAATGAATGAATAATTTGAAGCTCTCTGACATCGTTGGGGCGAAGGTTATATATTGCGGCGAATGAATGAATGAATAATTTGTAGCTCTCTGACATCGTTGGGGCGAAGGTTATATATTGCGGCGAATGAATGAATGAATAATTTGAAGCTCTCTGACATCGTTGGGGCGAAGGTTATATATTGCGGCGAATGAATGAATGAATAATTTGAAGCTCTCTGACATCGTTGTGGCGAAGGTTATATATTGCGGCGAATGAATGAATGAATAATTTGAAGTTCTCTGACATCGTTGTGGCGAAGGTTATATCTTGTTAGGTGTGTATTTATTTGTTTGTATGTCTGTGTGTTTGTGATTCGCATAACTCAAAAACTATTTAATCGAATGTCATGAAATGTGGTGGGAGGATTGGCCATAATCCAAGGGCACTTTTCTTAAATTTTTGGGAGTGATTGGGTCAAAAGTCAAGGCCAAGGTCAAGAAAAGGTCAGAAACGTCTCTTTGCCATATCGTGGCTAAATTTTATCCGATTTGCATGAAACTAGTCCGAAAATATGCGTAATTTAATTGCCTATCTTGTGATATGCAACATCATATAGGCAAAAGTATACGTTCTACCGACTGGCGAAGGTATGCGGTCTACCGAGTCTCCGTTCTAGTCTATTTATGTTTTGGAGTTATCTGGATTTTTGTTTTGTATATATATATATATATATATATATATATATATATATATATATATATATATATATATATATGTATATATATATATATATATATATATATATTTATAAGAGTTCTGAACATCCAACTCAATGAGGAGGGCGATAAGAAAAACTCTCGTTTGAATTTCGTCTTGTATTTTTGGAAAGGACTTTTTATATACATTTTAAAAATTACTTTTAACGTGTATTTTGAAAATGAATGTTTACATATATTTTCTAAATTACTTTTTACTTATATTTCGAAGATGACATTTTATGTATATTTTGGAAATGACTTTTTGCATACATTTTCAAAATGACTTTGGTCGAATTTTGAATTTGAATAAGTTTAGATGCTGAAACCTCAACAGTTCATGCACATCGTTTGAAATTTTTCTTTTCTTTTCTTTTTTCAAAAATTAGTTTTAAATGTTTAAAGGTTTAAAGTCCGCTCATGAATGGCAGGGGCAAGGGACAGTGACATTGCCCTATCGAGCAGGATAATGCCCTAGAGACTGACCATATATCCATATGTTCAGCACCCAAGCTCTCTTTCCACCCAAGATAGGCCCAAGGATGGTCAGGCAATGGCTGCTGAGGACTCAACAGTCCTGTAGGCTCTCCCAAACCACCTATCCTTAGCTCACAAGGATGGAGACATTGCAGAGACCAAAGAAAATGACAAGTTTGAGCGGGACTCGAACCCCAGTGTGGCGTTCACCAGTCAGGGACGCTTCCACACCTTCATTCGTATCAATTTTAACTAATCAATGTTCAGAAATATTAAAAACTTCAACTTTCGTGTCTCAAACTTTGAACAGTGTAGAAATAGGAATCGCATTTTTGTCAAGTTTTTGGTCTAATTCAAGTTCGAAAATGACTTTTCTTTCATGTTGTTTTTGTCAGTTATGTTTATGGTTTTTTAGGCCTACACTAATTAACTTCTTAGAAGTCAGTATTTTATTCTTCTGCACTTAAAGAATTATACTTTGGTTCTTCCTTTTAATTTACTTCCCATGATCAAGGACGTGTATGTATGTATGTATGTATATATATATATA
>NC_090755.1:62136354-62143854 GCF_036898095.1 Palaemon carinicauda
TATATATATTTATATATATTTATGTATATACATATATATATATATAAATATGTATATATATATTATATATATTACATATATTACATATATAGTATATATATATGTACATATATATATATATATATATATATATATATATATATATATATATATATATATTCCGGCCACGCTTAGCTCTCCCCGTCCCTCGGGTAGGAAGAATAGTCATACCCTCGTGAGAAGGGGTAGCGTGAGCATATCTATCTAAATATTTAGCCATCATTTTTGACGGGTCGCGTATACTAACTGGCATAAGAATAATTTCCTATACTTTTGTTTGGATGATGGAAAAGATGATGCGGATGTCATCTACTCATTTGATTATTTGTTTTTGCTTGGTTGTTTGTTTTGACAGTTTTTGATGCCATTATTTTATGTATATATTATATATATATACATACATACATACATACATATATATATATATATATGTGTGTGTGTGTGTGTGTTATATATATATATGTGTGTGTGTGTGTGTGTATATATATGTATTTATATACATATATATCTACATATATATATGTATATATATACATATGTATATATACAGTATGTATATATATATTTATATATATGTATGTATATATATGTATATATACATATATATATATACATATGTATATATACATACATACATACATACATACATACATATATTTAAATATATGTTTGTGTCTTGTAGAAAGCATTGTGATGAAGAATCAATTTAATAATAGTTATAACTGAATGAAAATGTAAATATGAAAAGAAGCGTATACATATCAACCAATATTATAAAGATTTTACGACCCAGACAAATGTAAGATGTAAAAACTGGCATTCATTTCATTGTCTTCAGAATATGGTAGAGTTCCTAAATGTTCACTTATATTTTTTATCAACGAAGTAGGGTAGTTTTTACTTGCTCCTATAATATCCTCAAGTATTTGACGGTAGACAGTATTTTCTAGTGTTGACAAAAATGCCTTCATAATTTGCTTGTAGCTTGCGCTATTCTGTAAGTATTAGGCTGACGCATTTATTATTATTATTATTATTATTATTATTATTATTATTATTATTATTATTATTATTAGCTAAGCTAAAATACTAAATGGAAAAGAAGGATGCTATAAGCCCAAGGGTTCCAACAGGGAAAATACATTGTGTTTTCTTTTGCATTTAAATTTTAAAGATTGTGTTTCATAAATTACTGTTAATTTTTATAGTATTTTAGTGCAGTATAAATAGTCTTGCTTTTCCCACATAAAAACATTCATCTACCCGATATTCCATTAACATAGCCATCAAGTTAAATCGGAAAGGAAAAACTGTAATCTAGCCCTGATCTCTAATCTGAACTTTTGAACTTGGAAAATTTGTCATCTCGGCTTCCATTTATCTGGCGACCGGCGGACAGTTTTAAAAACTGTATCTGAGATACATTACGTAAACTACAGATTAATGTCGTTTCACGTTATGCCATCCGGTCGTTCACAATATATCAAAATAATGCTTAAAGTTTCCCCCCAGACGAAAATCCTCGCTGCTTGGATTTATATGTCTTAAGTCCCCCGTAACTCTCTCGTATTTGATTGATGAGGGAAGAGGGAATTGAAAACGCAGGAGCGTGTCTTCATATTCTTGGAAAGGGGAACTGGGACTGTAAACGAAGCTGACGGCAGATGATATAAGGGTTCTCAGAACAATAACTCAGAAAGGATGTCACTAAGAGGGGTCGCTAAATAGGAGTGCAGTTCATTCCTTGGTATTTAGGCATAGTAATGTCAATTAGCAGCCATCCAAAGTAGGACCAGGCAAAATAGAGGCAACCAAAATAAAGAGAGCCAAAGTAGAACCAGACAAAATAGAGAGCCGAAGTAGAACCAGCCAAAATAGAGGCAACCAAAATAAAGAGTCAAAGTAGAACCAGACATAATAAAGAGAGCCGAAGTCGAACCAGCCAAAATAGAGGCAACCAATATAAAGAGAGCCAAAGTAGAACCAGACAAAATAAAGAGAGCCGAAGTAGAACCAGCCAAAATAAAGAGAGCCAAAGTTGAAGCAGCTAAAGTAAAGAGAGCCAAATTTGAAATAGCCAAAGTAGAACCAGCCCAAGTAGAATCAGCCCAAGTAGAATCAGCCCAAGTAGAGCCAGCCAAAGTAGAACCAGCCAATTTAAATGAGAGCCAAAGTTGAAGCAGCCAAAGTAGAACCAGCCAAAGTTAAAACAGCCCAAGTAGAATCACTCGAAGTAGAGCCAGCCAAAGTAGAGCCAGCCAAAGTAGAATCAGCCAATTTAAGGAGAGCCAAAGTAGAACAGCCAAAATAAAGAGCCAAAGTAGAACTAGTCCAAAAAATAGAGCCAGAAGTAGAATCAGCCGAAATAAAGAGAGCCAAAGTAGAACCAGCCCAAATAAAGAGAGACAATGTACAACCAGCCCAAATAAAGAGAACCACAGTAGAACTAGCCCAAAAACAATCAATCAATCATCCAAAATAGAACCAGCTAAGATAAAGAGAGCGTAAGTAGAACCAGCCAAAATAGAGCCAACATTGATCCAACCAAAACAAAGAGAGCCAAAGTAGAACCGGCCAAAGTAAAGAGAGCCTAAGTAGAATCAGCCAAAATAAAAGAGAGTTAACGTTGAACCAGATAAAATAAAAAGAGCCAAAGTAGAACCACCCAAAGTAGAGAGAGCCTAAGTAGAATCAGCCAAAATAAAAGAGAGCCAACGTTGAACCAGATAAAATAAAAAGAGCCAAAGTAGAACCAGCCAAAGTAGAGAGAGCCTAAGTAGAATCAGCCAAAATAAAGAGAGTCAACGTTGAACCAGACAAAATAGAGAGTCAAAGTAGAGCCAGCCTCGGTAGACGTAGCCAAAATAGAACCAGACAGAGTAGCACCAGCTGAAATAAAGCCAGCCAAAATAAAGAGCTAACATAAAACCAGCCAAAGTAGAGATAGCCGAAGTAGAGATAGCCGAAGTAGAGATAGCCGAAGTAGAGCCAGCCAAAGTAAAAGCAGCCAAAGTAGAGTCAGCCAAAGAAGAGCCAGCCAAAGTGCAGCTAGCCAAAGCAGAGCCAGCCAAAATAGAGCCAGTTAAAGTAGAAGCAGCTAAAATAGAGCCATGTCCAAGTCTTGCATATAACTTTCAATAGCTGATTGATCTTTTCCTATTAGAATGCAATTCTGGCTAAGAATAAGTAATCAGTTTGTTGTGGAACACATGAATTTTTAAAAGAATTTATTTTTTTCTCAAGCAAACTTATTACTTCGAAAGAATATTCAGGAAGGGCTGGCTTATGCAAAGTATTACTCTAATAGTGTAGTATTAACAAGACGTCGTACGAATCAGTATTATCTGAATAGTATGAATTAGTATTATCATATGATGGTCACTAAGTAAGTTTCGACGAGGAGAGTAAAACATTATTGGGTTTTAAGGTTGCCCATGAATGGCAGAGACAAGGGACAGTGAGTGCCCTAGCTAGAAGGACATATGCCCTTGAGATTGACCATATAAATATGATCAGCACCCAAGCCCACTTTCCACCTAAGCTAGAACCAGGGATGGCTAGGCAAGCGCTGCTGATGACTCAGCAGGTAGACCTATAGGCTTCCGGACCTATAGGCTTCCCCAAAGCCCCCCCCCCCCCCCCTTCCTTAGTTCATGTGGTTAGTGAGGTTGCAGACACTATAAGAAACTATCGAGGGATCCCAACTGCTATTAGGTAATGCTTTCACGGGTCTTCAATTGATGATCGTAAACGAACGTGAAAGTAACTAATTAAGGATTATCTGGATTTGTTGTTGTTGTTGAAGATTGCCTGGCCCTATTGGCCAGACACGGACTCTTTCAATCTTGCAGCCCGTAGGTGTTTTGGTAGGATTTTTTTGGGATAGGTAATTGGGGTAGGGGGTATTCTGCAACTTTTATTTTTAGGATATTGGGTTAGGTTTTGGGTTGAGGATGGTAAAAATTATCTGGATATGTCTCTCATTAAACTGTATTTGAAGAATTTATTCCAAAACGGCATTTGAATATCGTAGGACAATATTTCATATACATAGTACTCTAGAAGTTTTATTCCAGCTGTGACCAAGTTGTAGAATGATCATCTCAATCGGGTAGTTAATTCAGTGAAACTTCAGAAGTTCAAAGATCCGGTAAACGTTTTCATTTTGAACATGCTTACATAAGTCTCTTTTTATAGTTCATATGTGAAAGATCTATTTTAATGTTAAAAGATGTTATTTTTATTGTTAATTACTTCTCTTGTAGTTTATATATTTCTATATTTCATTTTACTCACTGGGCTATGTTTCCCTGTTGGAGCCCTTGGGCTTTTAGCATCCTGCTTTTCCAACTGGGATTGTAACTTAGATAGTCATTCCAACTGGGGTTGTAACTTAGCTAGTCATTCCAACTAGAGTTGTAGCTTAGCTAGTCATAATAACAATAATACTTTGATTAGGACAGCATATATTTAAGGTAAAATTCAAATAGGACAGACTTTTATATGAATTTAAGTCATGTCCCTAGAGTCTTCACTAATCGTTGTGGTGGCCGATGTGGTAACGTCCTTGACTGGTGAATGCTAGACTAAGGTTCGTGTCCCGCTCAAACTCGTTAGTTTCTTTGGTCGCTGCAACCTCCCCATCCTTGTGAGCTAAGTATGGGGTGGGGTTAGGTGAGCCTATAGGTCTATCTACTTAGTCATCAGCAGCCATTGCCTGGCCCTCCTTGGTGCCAGATTGGGTGGAGAGGGAGATTGGGCACTGATCATATATATATATATATATATATATATATATATATATATATATATATATATATATATATATATATATATATATATATATGGGCAGTCTATAGGGGATTGTCCTGCTTGCTAGGGCAGTGTCACCGTCCCTTACCTCTGTCATTCTTGAGCGACTTTTAAACAAATCTTGCATCAATATTTTTGAAAGCTAAATTTAGTTTATATTTCTTCACACGTGGGGCTTGAAGATGAATGAATTCCGGGGAGAGTGTTGTAATTTTCATGGTTTGTACACAGCAGTATTGTTATTGCAGTTAGTATTTAGCTTTACACATTGATAACAAGAATTTAAAATCAAAGGAACAGGGATAATGACGCAATAATGCCTTAACGCTTGTGCCAGCATAGCGAGATGGTGAAAGTTTGCGTGTGCTTCCCGTAGATTTTCTATCAGCTTGCCTTTTTTTTATTTGGTTTATATATATATATATATATATATATATATATATATATATATATATATATATATATATATATATATATATATATATACACACATATATATATACACACACATATATATATATATATACACACACACACACACACACACACACACACATATATATATATATATATATATATATATATATATATATATATATATATATATATATATATATATATATATATATATATGTATAAATGCATGCACTCACGTGTTTGTATGTGTATGTAATATTTACATATATTTATGTATTTATGTATGAATCTTTGATATATATGTATATATATGTATATATATATATATATATATATATATATATATATATATATATATATATATATATATATATATATCAATGTGTAAAACAGGTTCAAGTTCATATATTATTTGTTATATAGCTCTAACCAATTCGTAACTATGCATCTTATTGATTATAAGTTTTTAGAAGAAATTGCTCATACCTAAACTGAGTTACCTAAGGTAAAGCGCTCATACCTAAACTGAGTTACCTAAGGTAAAGCTGTAAAGTAAAGTGGCGTAATTAATGAAAGTTTTCGTGAAAGTTTACGAAAGTTAACTTTTTACGTATAAACTTTATTATTAACGATGTTCTTTGAGTAAACTATAACCTCTTATCAATTCTAATTAACGAAGTTCTTGTTTTAATTCTGTTTTGTTTTAGTTGATTGGTTAATTGGTTGCCTAGTAGCGATAAAATTGTCAATAGTCGACTTCATTTTATGTATTAAAGGAGCACTGTTCTTATAACCATCGACTTGAGATTGTTGTTCATTTAGAGTGCTAGTGTACTGTATTGCAATATTCTTGGACTGATTGACAATATTAGTGGCTTTACAGTTGCCCCCAGATAGATAGATAGATCGATAGATAGATAGATAGATAGATAGATTTTTATTAACCACAAATTCTACATTAAAAATTACAATACAGTAAACATAATTACATAACATGAATCTATTATACATATCGGGATATTTACATTATTTTATACACAATGTAGTCCATGAAATGATATTCAATAAGCTCAGAAACTCAAGTTTCTCAAATGCCGAACTTATCTGTGCTGTTTATTCCAGGTTTTAAGAAGCCAATAATTTTCAAACGCGATGCTATTCCTAGAGCAAGGGGCTGACTACCTTGTACCTCATAAGTCCTGTTATGAATGTGGATGTTATGAGATTCAAGTCTTACAAGTTTTATGACAGCATAAGAACTTTTTTTTTTGTGTTTGATCTATCGAAATCCAGACCAGAGTCAATACAGATCTCTGTATTGACTCTGATCCAGATTTGGGTCATTCTATCTTCGACTGACTTCTTACTGAATACAAGGTGATAGAAAGGCCACTTTTGTGCTTGTTGGTGATAGCAATGCTCACTCTAGGGAGTGGTTAAATTCCGTTTCTCTTACTACGAATATACAAGATGATAGCAAGACCACTTTTGTGCTTGTTGGTGATAGCAGTGCTCACTGTAGGGAGTGGTTAAATTCCGTTTCTCTTACTACGAATATACAAGATGACAGCAAGACCACTTTTGTGCTTATTGGTGATAGCAGTGCTCACTGTAGGGAGTGGTTAAATTCCGTTTCTCTTACTAAGAATATACAAGATGACAGCAAGACCACTTTTGTGCTTGTTGGTGATAGCAATGCTCACTGTAGGGAGTGGTTAAATTCCGTTTCTCTTACTACGAATATACAAGATGATAGCAAGACCACTTTTGTGCTGGTTGGTGATAGCAATGCTCACTGTAGGGAGTGGTTAAATTCCGTTTCTCTTACTACGAATATACAAGATGATAGGAAGGCCACTTTTGTGCTCGTTGGTGATATCAATGCTCACTGTAGGGAGTGGTTAAATTCCGTTTCTCTTACTACGAATATACAAGATGACAGCAAGACCACTTTTGTGCTCGTTGGTGATAGCAATGCTCACTGTAGGGAGTGGTTAAATTCCGTTTCTCTTACTACGAATATACAAGATGACAGCAAGACCACTTTTGTGCTCGTTGGTGATAGCAGTGCTCACTGTAGGGAGTGGTTAAATTCCGTTTCTCTTACTACGAATATACAAGATGATAGGAAGGCCACTTTTGTGCTCGTTGGTGATATCAATGCTCACTGTAGGGAGTGGTTAAATTCCGTTTCTCTTACTACGAATATACAAGATGATAGGAAGGCCACTT